>NC_072413.2:55241950-55544980 GCF_028858775.2 Pan troglodytes
AGCAGTGACAGGATTTTTTTTCCTCCTCCCTCCAAGGCCAAGAGATCAACTTTTCACTTGGGGATGAAAACTTACTCAAGAGTAGAGTCCACTGTAGGGCTGGATTCATAGCAGTACCAGAAAAGATAAATGCACTTCTTAATTATAACTATTGAAACTTAATTGTAACTATTATACTTTTAATTATGATGAAGCAACAAGCTACATATAGTCAAGAAAAAAAGTCACGTCAGTTTTAAGATCTATAAATACGTTTAAATTTGTCTTAAAAACCCTCTGGCCTAAGGGTAGTCTAAGGGCTACTGTCTCTATTATCACAGAATCTTACTGGCTACCATGTAACTAGAGTCACTAAATTACGTTATATATATATATGTTATATATACTTATATATATGTGTGTGTGTGTATATATATATATATATATAAAACGTATACATATACTACTTAACCTAATGGCAGGATCCCAGAAAGCAAAATATATATTTCCCCACCTCCTCCCCTTCCCCGCTAGGGAGAGGGGAAAAAAAAATCAAACATATTTCCAAATAAGTTACTGAAATCATGTGGTCAAACATTTAAATAAAAATATACATAAGATGGTCCAAGGTACAACTGGAACTGTCAAGCAGGATTAACTCAAAGGATAATGTCTTATGAACCGTATGACAACATATATAACAGTTTTCAGTTAAGAGCTGGCTTGCCGGCAAATACCTTAATTAAAGATCTCATACAACTTCATCGTTTTCTCCCTTTTTAAGATGTGAAAAATAAAACAAGGAACCACAGCACTACTTAGTACCTAGGGACACAGTAAAAGTTCCTAGCAGGAAAAATGTCTCCCCGTTCTTGTGTCAATAAACAGATGGCACAATTTTGGAATTACAGAAATTAATGTAGCATATCTCCCAACACTTAAGTGAGAAAATACAATATCTCTGAAGTCTTTCTTGTAATTACAATCCTTCATTCACAAATTACTGTCTTATTACAACTTATTATAACAATAACATATATTACTCCTCTCAAAAAAAGCATTATCTATCCAAAAGCTGACTGATATGCAAAATATAGTAACAATAACAAATGTAAATTTCCATTTGTTATTAAAACTGTGGCATTCAAATTGTAAGCCACAAAAACTGCTGAATCTTACGCAGAAAAAGGATACCATTTTCACTTATGGAGAAGTTCCCTATTGTGGATTACAGTCTTCTCAATTATTACACTTTTGTTACTCAATGTGAAACACAAGCACACACACAAAAAAGGGGTCTTTCTTTCCTTTTTCTTATCCGTTTTCATTTCTTTCACACAAGGAGATGCTTTATACGTGTCATTGTTTTGTAGCCTAATTAGAGTTTTCCTATTCTATTATCTCAAACTTTTATCACAGCTTCTTACAACGGACTTCACGAAATTAAATTTTAAGGTTTAAATACTGTAAACGCTCGAGGAAAGACATTAGTATTCTCACTATTACATATTAAGGATTCTCTAGCTTGCAGTTAGGTGATTTTATAATACACGTAAATGCATATAATACACTTAAGGTGCATTATATACATGAAACGAAGTGTTCGTTTTATTTTATAAACGTTTTTTTATTTTATAATACACGTAAATGCCTCGAGTGTATTATTATGTATTACATGAAATAAAGTGTTCACTTGAATTTTGCCTCCCTTCAGTCTATCTCTCTTCAGTCGAAAGAGATAAGTAGGCCTTTATTGTCCAAAAAAAAAAAAAAAAAAAAATTGTCCCAGCCTTTTCAAATGTCAGGTTAAACTGGCAGTCCTATAAATGCCACCTGCAACCTTACTAATGGAATAATTATTCAAAAACGAGAAGCCCCCAAGAGTCCCGATCTCAAGTGGCTTCCTCCTATTATTCCCGCGAGGACCCCAGCGACAAGACTCGCCCAACCTGAGGCTCCTGGCTCTCTTTCCTCGTCCTGAGTCAGCTCTTCCCACTACTCATCCGGAGTAGACATCTTCCAACACCCGAACCTTCCAGACTTTCCCTCTTGCCCCCACAAACAAAAGCAACCCTCCTCCCTTGGGACACCCGGCTTCCCCTCTCTGCCGACCGGCCGCCCAGCCCACCTCGGCCCCAAGCACCCCTCCCCCATTTCACGCTCCGCCCGCGCTGACACGGAGCTGCCACCCCAACCCTTCAGTTTCGCACCTCTCTCCCGAGGGCTCCTCCTGGGCAGCCAGCAAACGCCCGCTCCTCGGCCCGCCCACCCAGCTGCCTGCAAACCCCGGGCCTGCCACTCCCTGTAGAGCCGCCGGGGCCCACCTCGAAGAGCTCGGCCGTGGTAGCCATCCCGGCCGGCTGAGAGGCTCGCCCCCCACTGGATGCCGTCTCCGCTTCACATGCTGCGCCTCAGAGGCGCGGCGCACAGGTCTCCGCTCGGCTCGCCAGCTCCGGCTCCGGGCCGCTGCGGGCTCCCCAGCTCCCCACAGATCCCAGGAGGGGCGGGAGAGCGGCCATGAAGCGAAGCCGCAAACGCTTGTCAGCTGCCTCCCGGCGCCGCCCGCGCTGCTCCCATTGTCACCGCCTCATACGCCGGAAGTGGAACTGCGCGCGCCAGGGAGGTTGTCGGGAGGGGCCGGCGAAGAAAACGAGCGGCGGGCGAACCGAAAAAAGGCTCGACGCTACCGTGTATGAGGAACTTTGATCCTTGCGGGCCACCATTCCGGAAGTAGAATTTAGAGGAAGAAAATACCGGAGTTGCAGGGTATAGGTAAATTTCTCAAGGTTATAGGTTGGGGTTCTTAGAACTTTTTGTGGTGTGTGTTGGCCTAGAGCGACTCAGAAGCGTTAGTGACTTCACCTAAAAAAGCTAACCTCTCTGCTGAGCGCGACCGGTGTGCGGCGCAGGATGAGCCTCAGGGCTTCTGTTAAGAGTCCGTCTGAGAAAGCCGGTCTGCGCTGTTCCTCGGTGGCGACCTTAATTATGAGATGAGCTAATGCTTTACTGACTTAACCATGGCGCAGCGGGCAGTGTGGCTCATAAGCCACGAACCGGGAACTCCACTTTGTGGCACCGTGAGATTCTCCAGGTAAATGCAAATCTGAATCCTCAGGGATGATGGATCAGAAGATCGATGAAGTAGCATAGTTTTGTGGTGCTTCGTGGCCCAGGTTTGCCACGAATAGCTGCGTGACCTTGGGCTAGCCAGTTAACAGACCTCTGTTTCGTCTGTTAAATGGAGATTTTAATAGTCCTACCTTACAGTGTTGTGAGAATTGAGTTGATGACTGGTACATATTATTTACGGTATATGTTTTCTATTAGTATTGTATTTTAAAATGACCTCCGTCTGCTTAGAATTAAAATGGAGATGACTAAGGGAACGGTAGAAAATTTACTGAGCACTAAACGTTTTCAGATTTTTCAACATGCATTGACAAAATCGTTCAAGAACATTTTAACTTATTCTACTGAAAAATCCATGCTAAGTTATATCAGACTTTTATTTTTTCGTTTTTATTTTTTTGAGACGGAGTCTCGCTCTGTTCCCCAGGCTAGAGTGCAGTGGTGCGATCTCCGCTCACTGCAAGCTCCGCCTCCCGGGTTCATGCCGTTCTCCTGCCTCAGCCTCCCGAGTAGCTGGGACTACAGGCACCCGCCACCACGCCCGGCTAATTTTTTGTATTTTTGGTAGAGAGGGGCTTTCACCGTGTTAGCCAGGATAGTCTTGATCTCCTGACCTCGTGATCCGCCCGCCTTGGCTCTCAAAGTGCTGGGATTACAGGCAGGAGCCACCGCGCCCCGCCCAGGCTTTTATTTTTATCTTGTTAATATGTGTCATTGGTAGAAATCATCAGTTTACAGTTCCTAATTGTTGAAGAAAATAGAAACCCAAAAAAACCTTAACACTTTTTCATATATTGTGTTAAGTTGATCTGGTCCCACTATTAGAATTTGCCCTGTGTAATCAAATTAGCTCTGTTAAGGGAATTGTACAGTAACTCATTGTAAAATGTTGGTGGCAATCGAGTGGGTCTATTTCACCTTTTATTCTCTGGCCATTGATAGTTCTTTTTTGTCACAATTCGTTCTTCCCTGAAGAAAGCTTATAGTGAAGTAGTACCATAGTAGAATTGAGATTGAGGCAGAAAAAAAAGATTTTAATTTTAAATGAAAATTGGTTGGCAATGGGGATATGAAAAATTCCTTCTTTGCAACCTTAACAGTTTTTGTTCCTGAGGGCATCAGAGTTGGAGTTTACCATTTCCCCCCAGGATTTCTGGCTGACACTAACCCCAACATTTGTTGTTGGACCTCAAATACAGGAGATTAATAATATTCTTTAGTACGTGGTTTTACCAGGCGCATCAGTCCGTACAAAGTATCTCTCATTTTACTTATATTCCCTTTGGTTACCTATTTCTAACTGCCGTTCCCTTCCCACTGACAGGTAACTCTTAACATCTTCGATGTTACTCTTTTTCATTGTATGCATTTTTCAAATTACATAATTAAGTGTGCTTTAGACTTCACTTCCTAATGTTACATTTGTCACATTTCTCGACACTATTTTAAAGAAACATCCATGATACTTTGTGTTCATCTAAGGCAGCATGTCCAATAGAATTCTCTATGATGATGGAAAGGAGAAATGTTCTTAATCTGTACTGGCTAATACTGTAGCCACTAGCCACAAGTACCTATTGAGCTTTTGAGCTGCAGCTAGCATAACTGAGGAACTCAATTGTTAATTTTGGGTAATGTTAATTGATTTTTATTTAAGTTTAAATAGCCACATGTGGGTAGTTCTACTATGTTGGACAGTGCAAATCTAGGCCATTGTTTCTTCTTGCTCTGTAGTACTCATGGTTCACATCCTACACATTTACCTGTCCCCTTTACCTAGTGATGACCTCTCCCAAATTTGCCTCCAAAGAACACTGCCAAAGTATGCATCCTCAAATCTGTCCATGGGGCATGTCTATGCCGATTTTGACTAAAGACTGCCAAATAATCTGCTCCACAGAATGCTTTCAGCCACCTACGCACTCACTAGCAGCAAGAAGGGGTTCCCGTATCTCCATTCTTTCCTAACATGTATTTTTGCCAATAAAGAACATCTTATTTTCGTTTGCATTTCTGTATGTAGCAATGATTGTTAGTCCTTTAAGTTTCCTCTACTGTGAATTGCCTGTACATGTCTTGTCCTTTTTTTCTTTGAAAGTTGCTTATTTTTTCCTCTGAATTTGTAGGAGTTTGTTTTGTATTCTTGGTATTAGTCCTATGTCATTTTTAGATAGTACAGATATTTTCTTTAATTTACCATTGTCAATTTATGTTGCCCTTGGTTAAACAGAAATCACTAATTTTGATGCAATCAAAGTAGTTAATTGCTTTTGGGAATTTGTTGAAGTTTTTTCTCACCCATATTTCCCAAAAATATCTTCCTACATTGTCTTCTCTTTATAATTTCATCTGCTACATTTAGGTCTTTAACCCATATGTAGTCCATCTTTGGATATGATGTTAAGTAGGAATCCCATTTCGGTTTTCTCTGTAGTGTGGGTCAGTTTTTCTGACATCATCTTTTAAGCAGTATGTCATGTCTTCATTAATTTGTGAGGCTACTGGTAGTGTTAGTTATGTCCCCTCATATAAATGTTGGTCTGTCTCAGTTCTAGTACTTTGTCTTTCTTGTACCAATACCATATCTGTTGCTTTGTAGCTTATCTTAATATTTCATAGAGGTGAACTTTTTACTGCTTAAGAAAATAAGTTTCTTAAATCCTAGTTTTCAGAATGTTTTTTCACTGTGTTCAGGATATTATTTCAGAATAAAAAGTCAGATATGTTTGGATGGGCTTTTCAATACATTTATGGAGGTAGCAAGTTGTGTTCAAATAATTTAATTCTGTATCATTGAATGACTTAGTTAAATTTTATTATATTTTCAGTTTTCTAACCTCTTGGGGGAGGTGTTAGAGCTACACAGATAGGCACTGACACTTTATAAGTGTCAGTAAGTGGCCAATATTTAAGATTTAAGAAGGCAAATGATGTTTTCTCTATCTAAGTACTTATTTCCTATAACAAAACTTGGTTAAGATTCTGGTTTAAAGGTTTGCTTTCCAGATAATAATAGCATCAGCTTACATCTGGCTTAGGTCGGTATCATACCCCATGGTTGTAGGCCCATTTAAGCCTTGAATCCTGTTTTAGAAAAAGCATATAATAAATTAGAAATGATAGGTTGAGTCATCCAACAAAATATTTATTGAACACATATTGGGGTGTTGTGTAAGTTCCCAGATTAACTTATCTTCAGAGTCAATTGTGAAATTTTTATACTTAAGAACTTTAATTACCCTCTGGAAAACTAGATAATAAGAGATTGGACTAGAGTTTAGTCCAGAGATCTCTACTATTCATATACAGAGATTTAGAGAAATAAATGGCATTTACCTGCTATGCCATGCCATTACTGGTGTGCTACCTGATTCTTCCCCTTTCTTAATCAAGAAAATGCATCAGAATGTAGGTGATATTTACCTACACATGGGTAACTGCTTTTGGGTTTTTTGTTTGTTTGCTTGCTTGCTTGGTGTTTTTCTTTTTGTTTGTTGGTTTTTTGAGATGGAGTCTCACTCTGTTGCCCAGGGTGGAGTGCAGTGTTACAATCTCGGCTCGGCTCAGCTCATTGCAACCTCCACCTCCCGGGTTCAAGATTCTCCTGCCTCAGCCTCCCGAGTAGCCGGGATCACAGGCGTGCACCACCACAACCAGCTAATTTGTGTATTTTTAGTAAAGTCAGGGTTTCACCGTGTTGGCCAGGCTGGTCTCAAACTCCTGCCCTCAAGTGATCTGCCCACCTCAGCTTTCTGAAGTGCTGGATTAGCCATTGCACCTAATCTACATATGGATAACTTTGAATACATTCTTACTTATATTTTTTTTAAATATTAGTAAACATCAGTATTTTTTAATAAAAAACTGTTTTAGCCAGGTATGTTTTTGACTGTTGGTAAAAACTGCTGATTTGTTGCCACCCCTTTATTTACAAACGAGAAAATAGGCAAAGGGAAGTTAAGTGATTTACTCAAAAGTTAACAGCTGATAAATGACATTGTTCTGGACTTTGGAGTGGAGGCAGAAGGAATGAGGAAAAGTACATATTTTGGAATTGAGAAACTGTGATCTAACAGATTTCTGTAAATAAGCAAAAGCATCTTCTGTTTCCAAGCAAAGAAAAGATAAATTAGTAACTGCTTACAGTTCAACTCAGAATATGCAAAAACATTCTGATTTTATTCTTTTTTATTATCTAAAAGTATCTTCCAGGGCCATAGAGATAAACCATTATTACTAAAATGATCTTCCATGTTTTTGTAGGGATTGGCAAGAAGACTCAGGGTACCTGTCATTCACTATAAGTTAAGTAGAATAGAACATTCCTTTTAAAATTGTACCATCTCAACTAATGAATCCAAAATTATGGAGGGTTAAATTGAACCATTTTGTTAGCCCTACTCTAGCTACTAAGATAGAATCAGAAGAAAAAAAATTCTTACAGATGCCTAAAACGGTTCAAGTATATACTCCTTGCTGACCAAGATGGTATCTGAGTGGCTGAGAGACAAGGATTTTGAATTAGAATCATGTACTCTACCTAAACTAGATAACTAAATTGAATTAAGCATTTTGAATAACAGATTATATACCAAATATGAAACAGTCACTCTAATAGTAACTTAATGGGCATTATAATTTTTTGGTTGTTGGCTTTTATGGATGTGTGTATATATTTGTTTCTCGTGTATTTTATTGTTATTACTGTTTGCCTTATATTTGAGAGTTTTAAAAAAATTCTTTCATCTTGATTTTACTTGGAAGAATCATTTATAATGTTTCTGTTTCCATAATGCAGACGGTATCCAACTGTTGAAAAACGAGCCAGAGTCTTCAATGGAGCAAGTTATGTGCCTGTTCCTGAAGATGGTCCCTTTCTTAAAGCACTGCTCTTTGAACTTAGATTATTGGATGATGATAAAGACTTCATTGAGAGTCGTGATAGCTGTTCACGCATCAATAAAACATCCATTTATGGACTCCTGATAGGAGGTGAAGAACTCTGGCCAGTTGTTGCTTTTCTGAAGAATGACATGATATATGCTTGTGTTCCACTAGTTGAACAAACTCTGTCCCCTCGTCCGCCATTAATTAGTGTCAGTGGAGTTTCACAAGGCTTTGAATTTCTTTTTGGGATACAGGATTTTCTTTATTCAGGTCAGAAAAATGACTCTGAGCTGAATACAAAATTGAGCCAGTTGCCTGACTTGCTTCTGCAGGCTTGTCCATTTGGTACTTTATTAGATGCCAACTTACAGAATTCATTAGATAATACCAATTTTGCATCTGTGACTCAGCCACAGAAACAGCCAGCTTGGAAAACTGGGACGTACAAAGGAAAACCACAAGTTTCTATTTCTATCACTGAAAAGGTAAAATCCATGCAATATGATAAACAGGGTATAGCAGATACATGGCAAGTTGTTGGAACAGTGACTTGCAAGGTGAGATTTTTCTCTGGTATTTGCTTTATCGTTTTATTTAACATATGGAGAAAAGTTAAATTTGCTAGTTGTATTTTAAATAACATTTTTTATTTTCATCTTAAGCAGCAGTTTTTAAATGGGAGAGTCATGTAAAATTTTATGTTATCTTTTTGCATTCCTTACCAATTATATTAGTTATCTGTGGCTGTGTAAAGAATTGTCTCATTGTCCCCAAAATAGACATTTATTATTTTCATAGTTTCTGTAGGGATTAGCTTAGCTGGGAACTTTCAGGGTAGAATCACTCATGAAGTTGCAGTCAAGTTTTCAGTTGAGGCTATAGTCATCTGAAGGTCTGACTGAGGCTGGAAGATCTGCTTGCAAGATGACTCATTCACATGGCTAACAAGTTGGTCCTAGTTATTGGAGGAAGGCCTTAGTTCCTTTCCACATGGACTTCTCAACTGGCTGCTTAAGTGTCCTCACACTTGGTGACTGGCTTCCCTCAGACCAGATGATGAGAGAGGGGTGGGGGGGGAGAGAGAGAGGAGAGAGAGAGAGAGAGAAGAGAGAGGAGAGAGACAGGCAGGCAGGCAGGCAGAAGCGATTATTTTTATTACCTAGCTGGGAGGTTACACTTCCACTACTTTCTGTTCATTAGAAGCAAGTCACTAAGTGGTCCATATTCAAGGGGCGTGGAATTAGGCTCCACCTATGAAAAGAGTAATGTCAAATAACTTCAGAACATATTTTAAAGTCACCACTGCTGTTTTCCATTTTCTTTAGAGGGATGAAATTGACATCTCTGACATATCTAAAATCATGTTGAAGGGCTCTTATTTAAACAAGTCGTTAGGTTAATATTGGGTTCTCTGTAGAAATAGAAAACAGGAAAAGACAATGTAAATAACAATACAGTTAGCAGTGATTAATGCCATGTTGAATAATGATCAAAAATAAAATCCTCCAGGTAAACTTCCTACAAGTTTATATTAATAGTATTCTCATTTCTTTATTTTTCTATCTTCCTTTATTCCCTGCAGTTACATATACTTTTTATATGTCAAATTTAATGTTGTGTGGCTATGTATAAATATTATAGAATAAAACTAGAGTTCAAGAGCAGAGAATTAGAACAGTCCTGACAGAAAAATTGGGTCTGTCTTTTTTTTAATCCTGTTTAACGTTAAAGTTACCTAAAAGTTTTTGTGTCTATTTTAAACTCATATCTATCATGGTCAAAAATATACTCCAGTTACTCACTTTATTAGAAATAACTATTGTAAATGGCTCCAAAATTGAGGTGTTCATGGATTATGTCATTCTTAAGTTTTAAAGTAGTTAAATCTTTTTTCTCCTAAGTTCAATGAAATGAAAATAGAAAAATATGGCCTGGCGCAGTGGCTCACTCCTGTAATCCCAGCACTTTCAGAGGCCAAGGCGGGCGAATCACTTGAGGCCAGGAGTTTGAGACCAGCCTGGCCAACATGGCGAAACCCTGTCTCTACTAAAAATACAAAAATCAGCCAGGCATGTTGGAGCATGCCTGTAATCCCAGCTATTCAGGAGGCTGAGGCATGAGACTCGCTTGAACCTGGGAGGCAGAGGCTGCAGTGAGCCACAATCATGACACTGCACTCCAGCCTGGGTAACAGAGCTACACTCTGTCTTAAAAAAAAAGAAAATAGGAAAATTCACCAATTCTGTTTTTTTTTTTTCATTCTGTAGCAATAAACAGGGAATATGTTATTTATTATATAAGCTAATTAATATCATGGCATTTAATGTCCCTGTTCATCGATAGGCTGACTCCAGTTTACTCTTAGGAGAATTTCAGATTGGTTCCTACTCTTAGTCCTGATACAGATTATCATGATGGACAACTTCCTTATTTAAAAAATGTTTTTAAGGGGGGAGAAAATGGGGCTATACCTTAACCTACATACTAAATGTTTCTTTAAGGTTGTATGTACATAGTATAACTGTTAGCCAAACATTCTTTAAGTACTTCAGAAAGTTACTGTTTAAAGGAATTTTATTGTGAAGCCCATTGTAAATGGAAATAATCATCTTCATTTTATCCTACTCGGTAGAAAACCAGAGCCAAAGGCCAGTGGTCCAAAGTTCTAGACCTCACTCTACCACTAATTTTCTATATGTCTTTAGAAAGTTACACAATTTTGTGAATCTTTTCTCATTTTTAAAATGAGATAAACTCTTAGGTGCCTTTTTTTTTTTAAATAACGTTTACTTCTAAAGTTGGGTTACATATGCCAGATTGGTTTAAAGGTAGTACACCAATTCCTTCTAGAATGGATGTTCTCAACCTATAGTAAATAACTGATGATCCGGCATTTTAAGTGCACAGATAGATTCATCGGCAGGTTCCATGATGGTTGATCTTTCTCTGACCCTTTACGAATGTTAAGAGATTAATTTGCTAAGTATAAACTGAATATTATTAAATTTTAATGGTATTTACTATTGATGTTTGCTTATTTTGTCTCCATAAATATCTATCAAAAGCAAAACTACTTTTCATTTATTCTTATTAGTTCACATATAGAAAATAGCAGATGGTTTAAAAGTTGAAACCCTAAAATTTTTTTTAAGTTTTAAAGTAAGATTATTTGGCATATTTATTATTAATGTGACTGACATTATTGTAATTGTCACTGACAGACCTTATAAAGGCACTAATTGTATATAGTACTCTTCGTAATGCCTGCCTGCTCTGTAAGTACTTACATTGTACAGCAGATACATAATGAATTCCCACACATGTCAAATAGTAGGTAAAACATTAAAAGTGAAACATTTCACATTAGAAATTGAAAACAAAAGTAGGTTTATAATTAGAAAAAGATAGCCACTCAGCAAACATTTTTTATTATTGTTTTCTACGCATAGAAATGTGTCAGGCACTAGAGATACTAAGAAAAATGTAACGATTCTTGCTTTCAAAGAATTTAAAGCTTGAAAAGAGAAATGGACCAGATACCTGTAGATAGTGGACAGTTAATGCATGGTGCAATCTAATATATGATAGTGCATTAGGAGCTAAGTGTTATGCTTTGAGAGTTCACTAACTCTTAAAATATTTCTGCTGAAACAGAAGATATCAATAATTCTTATGGGGCCCAGTTGGTCAGTTTGATCCAGGCTTTAATAGAGGTGAATTTCAAGATAGAGGTACAAAGACCCTGACCACCTACACAAACACAAGTAAAGTATATCAGTCTGGTTGGGCCAGAAGAAGCCCAACCAGATTTATGGGAATAAAGATGTCTAATATAGAAATTAGGGCTTATTCAAGAAGCACTGAGGAAATAAGTCTTTGATCCTCTAGCCGTAGCCTTTCAGAAACAGTCACTAAAGACTTCAGTCTGGAGACTGGAGGAGATAGACAAATCAAAAGTTCACAAAGAAGTCTGAGAAACTGCCATATCTGTCTGTTATGACCTCACAGTGGAAATTCAAGGAAAGGTCCGCAGAAGTGCAGCATCTGGCCACTTTGGCCTTAAAGTAGGAGCTCAAGGACAGGTTTGAGAGGCTGTCCTGTCTGGCTTCAAAGAACTTTCAAGAAAAATTACTTCCTTTTTTCTTTTCCCTTGTGAATCTCTCATGAGTACCTCTCATTGGCAAACTAACCCAGACTACATAGGGAAGAAGATCCTGGGCTTCTCTACATAGCAAAGGTAGGCTGTAGAGGTGATACAGAATGTAAGGCTTCACACATAGCATCTAATGAGCTAAGACATGAAGAATGAAAGCATTTACAGGGAGAAAAGAACATTGCAGCTGCAAGGAATAGCACATGCAAAGGTGCATTTGGAGGTATAAGACAGTATGATTTATTTAGGGAAATGCAAGAATCCAATATGACTACGTGTAAGTTGCAGGGTAGAAAATTTTTAAGCAGGTAGATGAAGAAAAACAACCCCATTAAAAAGTGGGCAAAAGGCATGTACAGACCCTTCCCAGAAGAAGACATACATGCAGCCAAAAAACATGATAAAAAGCTCAACGTCACTGATCATTAGAGAAATGCAAATCAAAACCACGATGAGATACCATCCAACGCCAGTCAGAATGGCTGTTATTAAAAAGTTAAAAAACAACAGGTGCTGGCAAGACTGCAGAGAAAAGGGAACACTTTTACCGTGTTGGTGAGGATGTAAATTAGTTTAATCATTGTGGAAGACTGTGGCGATTCCTCAAAGACATTGAGGCAGAAATACCATTTGACCCAGCTATTCCATTATTGGGTATATACCCAAAGAAATATAAATCATTCTGTTATAAAGATACATACACACGTATGTTCATTGCAGCACTATTCACAATAGTAAAGACATGGAATCAACATAAGTGCCTATCAATGATAGACTGAATAAAGAAAATGTGGTACATATACACCATGGAATACTGTGCAGCCATAAAAAGGAATGAGATCATGTCCTTTGCATGGACGTAGATGGAGTTGGAAATCATTATTCTCCGCAAACTAATGCTGGAACAGAAAACCAAACACCTCATGTTGTCACTTATAAGTGGGAGCTGAATGACGAGACCACATGGTCACAAGGGGGGAACAACAACACTGGGGCCTGTCAGTTGTGGGGGTTAGAGGAGGGAGAGCATCAGGAAGAATAGCAAATGGATGCTGGGCTTAATACCTACGTGATGGGATGATCTGTGCAGCAAAACACCATGGCCCACGTTTACATATGTAACAAACCTGCACATCCTGCACATGTACCCTGGAACTTAAAAGTTGAAGGAAAATAAAAAGGAGGTAGATGACAGTCAAACAATGAAAGGCTTTACAGGTAATACAGAATTGAAGTAGAATCACTGAAAGGATTTGAGCATGGAAAAAATATAATAAAAATTATGTTTCATTAAGATAGCTCTGGCATTAATGGAGGATTAGAGGACTGATTAGAGGAAAGCAAGTCCAGAAATATTTAGAAGGCTGTGGCAGAAATTGTAAGGGCCCATATCAATGTGTTTCAACAGGAATGGAGAAAATTCAGCAGATTTAAATTATCTTTATAAGAGCTTTAGAGATAAGCAATGGAGTCTATGAGGGCTCTCCTGGTCTCTGGCTTGGGTGTCTAAGAACATGATAAAACCATTAATAAGAACACAGAAAGCAAAGAGAACAATACCTAGAGAAAAGTGAGTTAATTGGGGAAAATGACTTTGATAAATTTTGAAAAGCCTCAAACAGACATTTGCTTCTGAGATTTTGGTGATAATCTTTCTGTTTGCATTTCAGTGTGATTTGGAAGGAATCATGCCAAATGTTACCATCAGCTTGAGTCTCCCCACCAATGGATCTCCACTTCAGGATATTCTAGTTCACCCTTGTGTAACTTCTCTTGACTCTGCAATTCTGACTTCTAGTAGTATTGATGCAATGGATGACTCTGCATTTAGTGGGCCTTACAAATTTCCATTCACTCCACCTTTAGAGTCATTCAACTTATGCTTCTACACTTCCCAGGTAACAACCCTAGAATAGTTGAGAGTTTGCTGATCTTTATATTCATAAATACTATTGATAAGTAGATAATTCATACTCTTGGTATGAGAACTTAGAAAAAGTTCTATTTATCAGACAATAATTGATGATTGAAGATGAAGATTTAGGCCGGGCACGGTGGCTCATGCCTGTAATCCCAGCAGTTTGGGAGGCTGAGGCAGGTGGATCACTTGAGGTCAGGAGTTTGAGGCCAGCCTGGCCAACACGATGAAACCTTGTCTCTACTAAAAATACAAAAAGTTAGCCAGGCCTGGTGTCGTGCACCTGTAATCCCATCTACTTGGGTGGCCGAGGCAGGAGAATCGCTTGAACCCAAGTGGCGGAGGTTGCGGTGAGCCAAGATCGCACCAGCGCACTCCAGCCTGGGCGACAGAGTGAGACTCCATCTCAAAAAAAAAAAAAGATTCACTTATTTGAATAAGATACCTCTTATCTTTGGTGTCGGTAACTATTTGTAAATAGCTTTCAAAATAATTGAACTTTTTTTTAATATTCCCTAAAAAGGAGTTCATGGTCATGGGATAGATTTTGGTATGATTTAGTCATGATTTTAACCATGAACATAAAATACCCCTCATCGCAGGCAACCTGAATTACAAATATATATTATGATCAATAGCTATTTATTGTTTATTGAATAATTGCTTGTGTGTCAGACATTGTCCTAAGCACTTTACATGTATTTTCTCTAGTACTGTAGTACCGCTAACAACCTTTAAACATTATCCCCATTTTACAGCTGAGGAGAGTCTCAAAGAAGTGAAATGACTTGTACCACGTCTATAGTTGATAAATGAAACTGCCTGGATTTGAACCCCAATTTTTCAGACTCCCAAACCTCGTTTCTACTATACCATTTATCTCTTGTCCTAGTTGTGAATGAGTAGGTTAGAAAAACCTACTCAAGCTAGCTTAAGTAGAGCAAATTTATTTTGAGAATGCAATAGGCAATCTCATTGCCATTTAAGGATAAGAAAAGAAGCAGACACAGTTCTTACTGGGACTAGAACCAGAAAATTAGTATCAGCCTGTACTCAAGGTCCACCCTGTCTGTCACATCTCTGCTTCTCAGTCTCCTCTTTCAACTGGCTTTCTCTGCTTACACATGACCTTACAGCTTTAGGGCTTGCCCTGTATAAGTAGTCTTTCTGTGTCTTACTTCACATGTACCAGAAATAATGATTGGCTCACCCCAGCCTACAAGTTGTTTCCTCTTCAGTCAGTCATTGATGACCAACCAAGTAAGTTACTGCTGAACGATGGGATTGGAGAACTCATGGGATTCAACTGGAGCAACAGGAGCTGAGGGCAGGTTGGCAGTAATCAGTATGCCTACTGCATGCCCTATGCGGCAGATCAGAGAACATGGAGACGGGGAGCCTGGACGAGCAAGTATAGGAACAAGAATGCATTGTACACCTTTGTAAAGCGCTTTTCTCATCTCTGAAAACAAAGAGTGAAGAATCCCTATCCTTAAGATGAATATAGATTCATCATTGCTGTTACCAAAACAACTTGGAATAATCTCCAAGTCATTAAAAGTAACTCTTTTCTCAGTTACTTTTGGTGTTTTAGACCCATTAACCTGAGAATTACATAGACATTTATGTTTCTTTTTAGGTCCCTGTCCCACCAATTTTGGGTTTTTATCAAATGAAGGAGGAAGAAGTACAACTAAGAATAACCATTAATTTAAAACTTCATGAAAGTGTGAAAAATAATTTTGAATTCTGTGAAGCCCATATACCTTTTTACAATAGGTAGGAATAAAATGCATATTGCCATAATTTCTGTCTTCCTTAATACATTTCCACTGTCCCACAGTAAATTGTCTCTGTCTTTTACCCTATTTTTAAGGTCTGAACAATTTTATTTTATTTAAATGAATGCTGATTTTCATGATATAGTCATAAAAATAATCTGTTTACCTTTAAATATGCCTTTATCTTTCTAGTTAAACTTACTAGTAAATTATACACTTAAGCCAATGTAGCTTCCTCAGGGATTATTTTTCTATCGGATTTATTTCTAGCAATTTTTCCATATACAAGTCAAACCAAACTATCAACAACCTGGTGAATTAGCCAATTATATCATAATATTACTTTATTATCAATTCTACTTTTAAATTTATTCTGCAGCATAGTTTTTTGTCAAAATATATCTACATATATAGTAAAATCATAGTCTTATTGTAGCAACCCATGTGACTGTATTAATACATTTCGTATGATTTCATAGTTGTCTTAAGGATTAATAATGAAATACACATCATCACCAAAAATGTTTATGTGTGCTTGTTGTTTTTCAAGATTTAACATTCATTATTTGTTCTATTCTGCAAACTTGAATACAGATCTGCTTTTATGCTGTCCTTGTATTAAGTAACAGTGGCCAAGTTTGACTTAGATCTCTTAAAACTGTTATATCTATGATCTTTTTCTATTTTATCCTTTTCTTTTTAAAGAGGTCCAATTACACATTTGGAATACAAAACTAGTTTTGGCCAGCTCGAAGTATTTCGAGAGAAAAGCTTATTGATCTGGATTATTGGTGAGCAAGTTTTATTTATTGATTTTTTTTCTTTTCATTTACTGTAGAATCTACTTAATTTAGAATTGTTTATTGGTATATTTGTGTTTTAGGCCAGAAGTTCCCAAAATCAATGGAAATTAGTCTTTCTGGAACTGTAACTTTTGGAGCCAAGAGCCATGAGAAGCAGCCATTTGACCCAATTTGTACTGGAGAAACAGCATATTTAAAGGTAAACATATTTATACAGCTGACTACAGTAGCACCCTTCTTTGTTTATAAATTGCATATTTCTAGTTGATTTTTAATGTTTTCCACCAATTGTTTTAGAATTCTGTTCTTTTAGTCTGGGATAAGTTCTCTTTTGGATTTTTGTTTGATTTTTTTGTTGTTGTTTAGTATTAGTCACTTCTATTTCACTTAATACTTGAACATTTTAAAAAGCCAGGCATAGTGGCGGGATGTCTGTAGTCCCAGCTATTGGGGAGACTGAGGTGGGAGGATCGCTCAAGCCCAGGAGTTCAAGGTTACAGTGAGCTAAATTGTGCCACTGCACTGCAACCTGGACAACAGAGTGCGACCAGATCTCTTTTAAACAAGGGTTTTTTTGTTTGTTTGTTTGTTTTTAAAGGGAACCAGCTAACCTAATACCCAACTTAGTCTAATTCTGCTCAGCTCTTGGTTATCAAATTTGAGATTTGGGCCAGGCATGGTGGATCCCACCTATAATCCCAGCACTTTGGGAGGCCAAGGCAGGTGGATCGCTTAATCCCAGGAGTTCAAGACCAGCCTGGCCAACATGGTGAGACCCCGCCTCTACAAAAAATAGAAAAATCAGCTGGGCATGGTGGTGCACACCTTTAGTCACAGCTTTTTGGGAGGTTCAAATAGGAGAATCACCTAAGCCTGGGGAGTTCGAGGCTGCAGTGAGCCATGATTGTGCCACTGCATTCCAGCCTGGGCGATAGAGTAAGACTCTGTCTCAAAAACAAAAAAATTGAGATTTGTATACAGAAAATAGAAGATGTAGTCGTTGCCCTCCAGGAATTTTTCAGTGTTGCACATCAACAATTTATCGGTGCTAACAGCTTTGGTATTTCAAGAAAAAGGTGCTACAGCTGAAGTTGTGGAAAGCTTTACAATGGAGGTGAAGTTTAAGCCAAACTCTGAGGCCTAGTAATGCATGAATATGAAGACTTGAAGATTGACTAACATTTGTTTAGGTAAAGAAATTACTTAAAAGAGTAAAGAAGAATAAACAAGGCATGCTTAGAAACCAGTGCTAAAAATAGTAGTACTATGAGAGACTGGATACATAATTTAGATTAAGATTATAGAGGGTTTGAATCTGACTTTTATTCCTTTGGTTGATGGTGTACTTTTTAAAGTAGGGGATAGTCTTTCACAAGTGATACTTTATGAATGTTAATCTGGAATGGATGTAAGGAAGGTGAGTAAAAAAATTAGAGACAAGCCATTCTGTAACATATTAATATTCCATATGAAAGGGTAATATTGTAATAAGTTAATAATGCTGAGTTAGTGTAGTGTCAACAGAAAGAGAAAAGAAGGGAGAAGGGAGAAAAATGAAGGGACTGCCGTAAAAGCTGTGATAAAATAAAGCCTTGACCACTAATTAAATACAGAGACAAGGAATGGTGTTGTTCCAAGATGATATTGTTTAAAAAAAAATGGAACTTAAACCAAACTTGACGCTTTTTAAGAGGGTAGAGACGTGAATCTCATTCATTCATTGTTTTATTCCAAATATCTAGTCCAGGACCTAACACATAAATATTTGCTGAATGGATGAATATACCTAAATTATTGATATGGAGAAAATTGGGAAGAAATGGGTTTCATATCATATTTTTTGCTGGTAATAGCAATATAGCCCATTGTAAATGTTCAGTGGGTAGCTAAAAATCTAAAGCTTGATTCTTAAGAGAAGGCTCAGCTGTATACAGGATTTAGGAATTAGCCACAGAGAAGAAATAGTTGAGGCAGTGGAAATAAATAAGATCAGAAAAGGATAAAATAATACAGGAAGATTAAAAAAAACAAATGAGGGAATTGAAGGAGTGATTAGAAAGGTAGCAAGAAAACATAAAAAATGTATTAAAGACATCAAGAGAAATACAGACAATTAGGGGAAGTGGTAGTGAAGTCAGAAGTATACTGATGATAATTCATTTCTTCTACCTTGGCTTCACTTATGTCCAGAAGCTTTGTTTCAAGGATTATTATAAAAATTCCTACTTCAGATACCTTTCAGAAAAAAATGTGGAATGTTACCACACATTCTATGTCCTTCAAAAGTAGGAATTACGATTTTTCTATTCATTCCCATCACCAACCAATTACACTCACATTGAAAGCATGTAGCACATATTTTTGTTGACTGAATGATCTAAGTGTGTTTTACAGTATTTCAGTTGTATGGAAATCAGTCTTGTCATAACTTCCAGCATTAAGAATTATACCAAAAAAGCAAGCAACAGCCTTTTATTATCAGAGATAATTTGGGTTGCAACAGGAAAAAAAAAATTGCTGAGAAGATCTGAAAATTACATTACATTCTAAATCACATCTTATGCATGTGATCAGTTAGTTTGGTAATTAATAGAGAAAGTTAGGAAATGGGAGAAATTTGCTGGGAATAGAGATAAGAGAAAAAATATATAAAAAGATATCAGGATACTGCTAGAGCTCCATGAAGCATAGATTTTTTCATAGGTCATGTGAATGTCATTGTAACTTAGGGGCACCCTGGCCACTGCACTGCAACCTGGACAACAGAGTGTGCTGTTTTCAGGGAAGGTACTAATGATTTACTCTGTTACAGTACAGTATAATAGTTGGCATTTGTAGTGATAGCCCCACATTGTCAGTGAAATCCAGGAATTATGGAGTATGTTTTAGAAAGGTTTTCTAGGTGAGGGAAAAGGTAATTCCTAAGCTTAGTTCTGTAAAAGTTAAATTTCACCCTTCTGGAAAATTAGCGCAGCTCATTCCCCCTAAACACAAGATAAACTGATGTTTCTGCTTTCAAAATTAAATTATATTTTATTAGAAGGTGTATACTTTCCTGCCTGTAAAAGACTTATGATCTAGAATATATCATAGCCACATAGTCCTAGGGATAGAAGAGAATATAGGGCATGCAAGACAGCAGCACAGGGGGAGACAGCACCAGCTTTTGGAGTCGGTAAGGTCTGAGTTCAAATGCCAGCTCTGCTGCTTACGTGCTGGGATACCAATTGCTTCCATCTTTGAACGTCAGTTCACTCAGCATACCTTGCAGTATGGATTATAGAGCTGTTAGTGAAGTGCATATTATGTGTTAAGTACTTCATAATGACAGCCTTACAAAAAAATGGCCCTAATGCAAACAGAAAAAAAAATTGTGTGTGTTTTTGTATATATATGTGTGCGCACACACACAATTCAAGTTTAGTACTTGTGGTTTTTATTTTGTGAACTGTGTAAAATAAATTCCCTAAGACTGGGTTAAGGGAAAAAATGTAACCATCCTTTTTACCAAATAATCACCTTAATTTGGTACATTTCTCTCTTCTTTCTAGCTTCATTTTAGGATCTTAGATTACACACTTACTGGATGTTATGCAGATCAGCATTCAGTTCAAGTTTTTGCATCAGGAAAACCAAAAATAAGTGCACGTAAGTTACACAGATTCAAACTAACTTAAGGGAATTAAAATGGTGTTTGCAGTTATTACCTAAGGTAAAATTTGAATGTAACAGAACTTAGAGATTAGAGAATAATCCCAATTTATAAAATTCTGGGCTGATTCTACCCCACATAACAGTTTGTGTACTTTACACTGCCCTCTGCCGCCTTCTTGTTTATAAAGTGGTCTGGATAAGCAAAGATTGGGATAGAGGGGAACTTCAGTGTAAAATTGGATTTGTTTTTCTCTGGTTATTCAGAGATGTGATTCACAGAGACTGTGATGTTGGACAGACAGGGCTTAAGCCTGGCTCAGCCATTTCATTAGCTGTATAACTTTGGGCAAGTTAGCGAACTTCTTGAAGTTTTAATTTTCTTGTGTATAAAATGGAAATAATAGTGCGATTTACCTCAGGATTGTTATGAGGTTTAGATAAGATTATATTGACTTAGTATGATGCTTAGCGTATAGTATAGATTTAGTAGATACTAGAGATGATTCTTGTTTAAAACTTTTAAATATCTTTAGCAAATGTTGCAATCAATAAGCATTATTTAGCACCTTCTCTATTTTATCAATAGGAAGACAATAAAAAAGACGTTTCCTGATTTTAGTATGTTTAATGGTTGGTAAAGTATAGATCTATATGTGTGTACACACACACATACACACACACACACACACACGAAACATGAAAATATAATGAGACAAAAAACAATTTATAAATGAATCAAAAGTATTTAATTCAGATCAAATAGAAATATGTAACATCGAATAGTAGCTAAAATGAGGTAGAGTTATCTAAACTTAAACAACCTTTTTGCCTCATACATTAAGGAGAATAAAGCTGTTATGTATGTGGATAAGAATAATCCCAATTTACACACATTTTTATTATTATAGTTAGATAAATATTTCTTAAACTAAGGATTAGGGTTCCTAAAATAGAAAGAATAGGAAAGGACTCTCCATGTACATTTCAAGAGAATTAGAGAACTCAGAACTACAGAATTCTAAGCAACTATTTGTGCATGTCAATATAACTTCTACTATGTAATGTAACCAGAATAAACCAGTATTCTTTACTTCCCTAGGCTTGCCCTGTGTTTTCTCTTACATCATTTTTTTGTTGTATATATGAGAGACTGAAAGCAAACAGACCAGTATTTTAGATTGTCTATGGGAAAATAATTTATTTATGTTAACTAAACATACTGCAGTAATTTCCAGAGAACATAATACAGGATAGGAACGTACCTGCTTCTTAATACAAAATATGTTGAATGAAAGAACTCATTTTAAATTAATATTATGACCCATCTTTTCTTTCCTGTTAGTTTCAGAATGTGACTTCCAGTTTGTGCAATTATGTAAAACTTTATTTTGCCATCATCTTGACAATAAAATCTATTTTCATAATATACAATTTAGTTTAAAAATAGTTTAGTAATAATAATACCAATTTAAATAATAATGGCTAATATTTATTGCTTACTATATGCCAGGCAAAGTTCTAAGTATTTTATGTGCATTGTCTCATTAATCCTCACAGCACCCTATGTAAGTGTTGTTATCTCCATTTTACAGATGAGGACACTGATGGAACTGAGAGATTAGGGTCCCATAGCTTGCAAATGGCAGAACTGCGAGTCAGATACTCAAGCATTCTGGCTCTGGAACCTGTCCACTTAACAGTATGCTGTCTTGCCTCTCATTGTTACTGCGTTCTCAAACTTTGAAGAGAACAAAAAAGACAATATAGTCTATATTCTTTTCATTATGAAGAAGGGCATGAAGAAGAAAGGTAGAACAGGCTGAATTGGATAATTATATTTAATTGGATATTTAATTATATATATATAAAAAGAATTTACATGTGTAACTCCAAATGAACATTATTATCTCAACTTTACATATCAGAAAACTTTAGTTCAAATAGGTTGCCATTTTTGTAGAGTTTCAAAGCTATTTTTAAAAAGGCTTAAATTGATCAGAACTATAATAAGAAACCAGTGAAGCAAACTATTTAGAATGTTGCTAGGAAGTTGGGTGTTAATTTATATCTCTGACACTTTGGGTAAAGAATAGCAAGACCCAGAATCAGGGCTATGGTGATAAGGTTATAGAAGATAAACCAATGAAAAATTTTTAATGTTTTTGCAGTCAGAGTAATGGTCCATACGAAAAAGATTTTAGAGAAAATGTGAAGATAAAATTGGCAGATTTGGCATAAATGAGAGATATTTCATGTAAGGTCAAAGATGAATTCTTCAAATATTTAATGAGTCCATATTTGTAAAATGGTAAAAGTTATAATAAAGTCTTGATAATATGAAATTAAAGTGAATATTTCAAAGTATTGACTTGAAATAACTGCATTCCACAATTTCAAAAATCATGACTTTGCTCTCGTTGAATTTTTGCTGAAATAGTCTTATCATTAATTTCTTTTTCTTTTCTTTAGACCGGAAACTAATTTCTTCTGATTATTACATCTGGAATTCTAAAGCCCCTGCTCCAGTAACATATGGATCATTATTATTGTAATAGTCTCATGTTTAAATGGGATTATATAATGATAACAGTTTAAAGAAAATCATAATCTTATATTTTTAATGTGGATGCATATAACCTGTGAGTGAAAAATCACTGAATGATTTAATTGTAAAAGTAGTCTTATGTAGTGTTTGTAGTCTGATAGAGCTTGAAAGGACGTTTTAAAAGCTAATGTCTCCAATTTTGTTAACCTTTGATTTTATGCCAGTATAATTCAGAACATAGAAAAGTAATGATTCACTTGGGCTCATTTTAGACTGGTCCTGGGTCACCCTGCCACACTTGTTTCCTAGTGTTTCTGTGGCAGACATTGCTAATCAATTACAGCCCTTTTCTGTACTGAGCCTTGGATAAAGGGTCAGGCTCCTTTTTAGTTCAGAGATTCAGGCAGCCACTCCCAGTGGGTTGTAGATAATGTGCAAGATAAAAACTATTTTCTCTTCCAAATCTAAGTACTAAGCTCCTAGTATAAGGTGTTGTTACAGAATACCAGAGACCATGTTAGAGACAACTACATCTCTTCAAAAAACAGCCAACAGAGACAAAGGAAAAGTGTTTAAATAGTAAGCTGTTCTTCTTAATCAGAACTATCCTATTGACTAATAAATAATCTGCATAATTCTACTTAAGGTGTGTAATCTCTGTTCTAGAGTTAGTTTTTAAGTAAGCTTGTTAATCTGCCACTTTGACATTTTGCTTAGGATGTCAGTAGCCATATTAAGATGTGTAGAATACCTTCAGAAGATGATCATAGTGTTTTGTAATCATTTAATGTCTGCAGCCAAATTTTTAAAGGTAATTTAGATCTAATACTGCTCTTGCTGTGTCTTATTAAGTTAAAATTAATGAATGAATTCTGGTAAAAATTCAAAAGGCACTCTGTGAGTAGAGAGTATCATTTAAGCTTATTTTAGTCACATGTAGTATATATCTCCTTAAAGCTGTCACTCTCACTTTCTTACCATTCTCTTGATTTCTTCAGAAACCATCTAGTCATCATCTTTATACTCTACCTGCTTCTGCAATTATATATCATATTATGTTTTCAGAGCAGTTCATTGTCAAGTTGGACTTTAAGTGACCATTCAAGAAAAGATGAAATCTCACAAACCTCAAAACTTCATTCATGTCTTTTTACAAATGAGAAAAAAAAATGCATTAAAGATTCTCAATTTGATTATATCTTGGGTTCTGTTTTTTAATGAGTCTTCTAAGGAAAAGCTTAGAAAAGCTGCTAACTCCTCAGAAGAAAGCATGATAGTTTAAAGGTATAGGGCATATAAATTTAGGATTTGAAATATGATTTTTTAATTAAGGTCAGTCCTACTCATAAACTCATTTTCTGCAAAGCATTATCATGGCATAAGGTTCTATGTTCAAAATTATCCCAAGTAACAAAGAAAAAAAGAATAACTGCCTGACCAGGACTTTAACTTGTTATTCTAGCTTAATCATAGATAATCAGCAGTGAAAACTTTCCTTTTGAAAGAAGAAAATATCATTCCCTATAAGTTATTTGATCTCTCTTAAACTCAAATAAAGCTTAACATTTCACTTATGTTGATAAGTTAATGGTAATGGAGCCATTTGGAATCTTGATTGTATAAATGTTTACCAAATACACTAAGGTAAGCAAGAGGCATTTATCTAGTGAGTAGGCAAAGATTTAATATAATAATCCCCTAGGCAAAAGTTTATAAGCAGTTAGAAAAATCAGTGAATCTTCTATTTGACATTTCTAGAAACCGGAGGAAAATCTAGGGTGTCCTGGAAAACTGATGAGGTGTTGGGGAACCTGATGCCATCTGTTGCCATTCCATTCTAACATAGTGCTACAGAACTGAACCAACTTAGGTTTTCATCCCATTGAGATCAGCTGGGCACACTGTGATGCTTTTGATTTTGTCTAGAAACCTGTCACTTCAGGATAATTTCTGAAGACAAAGTCTGTTTCCCGTTTGGTAGGTGACCTGTTTAATGTTTTCCCTGTGTCTGGGAACTCCTTAGTGTAATTAGCGACCTTTGAACTCCACAACTAATCCTGAGCTATTTTGTATTCCTTACTCATCTTTAAGGCTGGACCTTTCTTTTCTTCAGAGTCCGTTGCCACAATTAAAGAAGAAACAGCTGCATTTCAAAGGGATTCCGATTCCAGAAGCTTAATCGTGATTGACATGTTCTTATTCTAAGCTATAAGACACTCTTAAGAGTCCTTTCTTGGGTTAAAACTTCAATCATTTTCTAAAAAATTATCTCACTATGGATTTTATTCATTTTCTTTGATAACTATTCTTTGCATTTTTTAACTTGAAAGATGCTTTGCGTTTGCAGTGAATATGAGCAACTACTTCCAGTGAAAGATTTGGATAGTGTCAGACCTTCTCTAGATGCAAAATTGCTAAATTCCCTTTTAGTGCCAAAATATGATTATGAAATCTGATGTCTATCACATAGGTAATTATTCTTCAATAAACTCGAAACGTTAAAAAAAAAAAGTGTTAAATTTTTTAGAATGAACTCCAGAAAAGATCGTTCATGATTTTGTAAACCCTTCTTTTCTCCATTTTTTACTAAACAATATTTTAAAAACTTTTTAGAGCCAGCAATATAGTACTTAGGCAATACCCTTACGGTGGTGGCAATTTTTTTTTAACTTTTTAAGTAATTGATTCAAATGTCAAGTTTGAAGCAGTCTTGTCAGGAATTCTGATGACAATTATTTGTTTAAAAAAATTTTTTTATTAAACATTAGTCTGTCCCATAAAATCGTTTTCATTTTTTTCACACCAATTCAGTATTTCTACTAGGTTAAAATTATGGTGTTTTTATACATTGTATGATTTAAGATCTTTCAAGGCAGACATTTATACTTGGTAACAATTGCCAATTTTTTTTTCTGGTTTTTGTTGTAGTATTTCAAAATACTTCATAGACATTGATAGACTCCTACACTACCCCTGGGAGCTAGGTAGGTGGAATTATCATCCAGGCCTTCTGTAGGGACTGCTGCCACAACAGAGTGGTTGTTCCTAAGACAAAGGTCAAAAAAAGGGGTGTTAATAAACAGTCCTCAGGTTTAAGGGACTTTTTTAGGATTACATCTTAAATTCCAACAAATCAGATTTAGGAGTTACTGAAAGTGAAATTGATCCATCCCTCATCCAAACTTTGCAATACTTTCCTGTTCTGACATCATTTAGATAGTTAGCTGTATTATCAGATTAGAAACCATTGTACCAGGCTGCTGAAAGGAAAAGGAGGCAAAAAGCTAAACATGGGATGAATTCTGAACCTTTTAACCTGGCTGAAGTACGTTGGTCCCTGTTATGCAAATACCTTCAATCCTCTGCTAAGTTCAGTGGAAATAATTTTCTTGAATGACAGGTTTATTCAGCAAGGATTCAGTTGGTGATTAATCCCCCTTTGATCTAGGGTATTTCACTTAACTACCAGTTACCTCGTTCTGACAAAGTGCAACTGAGATTAGGGAGATCACTAGAACACTACCAGGGTGTGCGTTTATTCTCTATAACCTTTTAAAGCAAGGGCCAAGAATGCAATTTATTTTCAGTATTTGAAGATGTAAAGTCCTGTCTGCTAAGTTAGAAAGTCAATTGAATACCAAATGAAGTTTATTTCTTACGTAATAGAACAAACATTTCTTTTTGCTTCGCCTAACAATGATATTAGGAAACATAGGCTTTGAAGAAAGAAGAAACAAAGACTACATTCTAAGTATTGCTTCTAGTTTTGTTTCATGCACTAGAGTATACTTAACTGGCCCTGACATAACCAAAAATCAAAGCAGTGGCTACAACTTAGGCTGAGAAAATGCTTCTGTTTTATTAAGCTGCATGGTTTCTTCTCACCTTTCCCCCTACCACCACCACCACCATTAGAAAATGTCATACTGTGTGGTAAAGAAATCCAGTTGAGGAAAATGTGTTGCAGTACACAGTTATCCACCTTAAGACTAATGATTTCGAAGCTTTGTTAACTATTTCTTTTCTTGAGGCAAAGGAGCTTCTTGTGTTTCCATTATAAGAATAATTGCATTCATTTTCAGAATGCTTTTTTTAAAAAAAAAAGTGACAGCATTACCAAAATACTCGAGTAATTAAATTTTTTCTGCCTGCCTTTTTCTCAGTTATCTGAGTACCTCTTCTTCCATAATTTTAAATTTTGAAATATTATATGGAATT
This sequence comes from Pan troglodytes, assembly GCF_028858775.2. NCBI lineage: Eukaryota > Metazoa > Chordata > Mammalia > Primates > Hominidae > Pan > Pan troglodytes. Next base: position 55,269,018 of record NC_072413.2, read on the forward strand.
TTGCACAGTATTTTGAGAAAGAAAAGGTAATGTTTCATGGTAGGTTTCTCAATTTGCTGTTTAAAACTGTTTCAATAGCAATGTCAGTCTTTATCTTGTAAGATGTCAAATCAGGATTTATTCCTCCAGTATATTTTAAGACCTTTAAAAAAAAAAGTATAGTGATTTGTTACAAAATATGTTTTTAAAGATTAGATTTTGATTAATGATTTAGTTATATACAGCATTTTAATGCTTAGTAATTACTGTTCTAGTAGCATTTTGCAATACAAGGGATGTATTTAGATTATTATACTTTTTTTGGCTCAGACTTTTTGTGATCTAATTTATAAATTGAAACAATGACTCAAAGAAGTGCATACCTAACTTACGTTTGTGCCAAGCCAGCCTCCTCTAGTTTCAATTTAATAACTAGTTTCAAAATATATTTTGATAGCAAGTTCCTAAACCACAGCAAAATTGTGGATCAGGAAAAATATAAGATACGGCATTCTATAAAGATAGAGGGCAGGTTCCCATGGCTATGTTGCTAAGAAACTAGTGTTTTTAATCATTACACTCCGTGCAGTCATATTTATTCAATAAAACAGGATATATTTTGAAATTCACCATCACAGAATATATATATATACACACAACATATATATACAAGTATATGAATTTACGTAAATGTGTACAACACTAGTGTGTCTGACTTGGTGGGTTTCCCTGTGAAACATGTCAGTATCATGTAAGATGAAGAATATTTTAAGGGCAAATATTCAAATATCTTTCCTCCAAACACAGTATTAGTTAATAGTAATGAAAGGATTCATTAAACTGAAAATTGCAAAGGAACTCATGAGTTCCTTTGTGATTGAAACAAAGTGATTAAAACTCTTATGACCTGAAGGCTTTCCCACTAGCCTCCAACTGTCCGCACCAGCTGTTTCATGGATATAACATTAGTGTTTGTGTATAGCCTGGAACAATACAAGGCTGTACCTGTATCACTAGCTTCTTGCCTTATAAGCAGGATACTGCAAGGTCTGGTTGATTTCTCTAATGCCCTAGCTAATCTGCCTAATTGACATCAGTGTCATGTTAATGTATGATGCACAAGCATTTACAGATGGACAAATGCTCCACACTAAAAACCACCTGCTGAATTTTTTTTCCAGTAGGATGTGAAATTTTGAATTTCTAATCTGTTGAACATTTAAAGTCAAAACTACATGTTTCCTTTAAATGGCCTCTTTAAATGATATTTTATGTTTATAAATTTTGTTATGAAAAATTTAAAAATTAGTTATTCTTCTTAAATTTTTACTTTTTCCTTCAAAGGACTTGGGTGCCCTCTGCAGGTTATAAAGAGATAATTAGTGACTATATCTATTTTAAAACCCTGTGATTTTTCTCTTTCATACACATAGCCTGCTTACACCCAATTTCAAAGAAAGTGTGAGCTAATTTATTTATATTAACTCTTATTAATTTGCCAGTGGTTGAGGTTGTAGTTTCTTTTCTCCACTGGTTTTATAGGTGTGTTTAGTGTGAAGAATGTGATACCATTGAACTTCCAGACTACTTAGCTGGGGCTCTTTAAATGTTGGAACTATAGTAACACACATTCCCTCACAGAAAGGAGATTGGGAAAATAGCTATTTTGAAAGTTATTGCAGATGTAGGGAATAGCTTGTTTCCCATTATGTTTCTAGAATATTACACATTTAGAGTAAGCCTTGCTTTTTCAACATGCATCATGTAAAATTACATGAAAGAAAATAATTTGAAAATTACACAAGATTTCTCTTTCTTGATCTTGTTGATGATGATTGTGTTCTAGCTCAAAAAACAGACCTTCTTAGAATTTCTTATTTTTTAAAAAAGTGAGTACTAAACAGATAATACTTTGGTACTGCCCGTTGCAGACATGGGTCTACTAAACTAGAAAGAGTATTTGAAGAGCAAAAGGCAAAGGTTTCATCACCATCCTGTGGAAATACATGAGTTATTCATTTCAGTACACCCATACTTTCTCAACAGGTGGAGCAGATTTGTTTCTAAAGGACATAGGAGTGCATTTTTTATAGGAAACCAGAACTGGAGTGGTAATGGCACTTCTGATTCAATTAACTTACTTGGTGAAGCTGCCAGGGAAACTAAATATGATGAGAAGAAGAGGAATGACTGGATCAAATTAATAGAAATAGATCTTTTTGCAAGCAACATAATGATTCTGATCATCAACCTTGAAAAGTAAATTAGAACAAGCAAATTGCTGTTGAAAAATTCTTTCAGCACTCTGCTGTTGCTACTCAGCTAGTCATAGCTCAGCCAGAGGGAAGGAAAAAATGCACTCGGTTTTGCATTAACAAAGGAAACATTATTAAAGTGAATGTTTACATTGTGTTTATTGAAGTGTTGAAAGAATATTTGTTGCATCTGCAAGCAACCTGCTGCTCTCCAGACTGTTACAGTACATGAGTGATAATAAAAATGAGTCAGTCACTTGTACATTTTAGAAAATAAATAACTTTTAACATAGTATTTCTCAACTATGTTACTTCAAAATGTTTAAGTGCCAAACTTAATGTTACCTTCTCTGCTAAAGATTTTTGTCTCTAGGAAATATATTCCATTAAAAAAAAAAAAAGAAACTCATTTATTTATTTATTTGGGTATACCTTCCAGTTACTTCCAGATGCTTTATGTAACTTTCCTCCCAGAAGCTGCAATACATAAGAAATAATAAGCTGAAAATAATCAAAAAATGAAAACAATTGTGAAATTACTGAAATGAGTATGTAATTGAGTATGTAATATATGCATTGGAGAAATACCGGTTGATTATTGTGATAACTTTTGAGAGCTACAGTTATTTTGAACTACCTCGTAAAGACTACATTGAGAATGAAAAAGCCATTGAACAATAGATGTACCAATTTGACCTTTAAAAGTTCAATCTTTATTATATGCATTGATAAATGGGAAAGTTAGTAATTAAAACTTTAGAAAGAATTTTAGCCTTTACCTTTCTAAAATGAACAATTTAAATTACTCTTACACTTTAGAAATTGAAATATAGTATTTAACAGGGATTAAAATGTTTTACTTGGTCTCTTAGTGTTACTGAATACAAGTTTAGTATTCTGTAATCCCTTATGGATTGGCTGATTTTTGAAGAACTATTTTCTTAGATTTACCAACAGGACAAGTTGTCGGCCTTTTCCCACATTTCAACCTAAAAATGGTATCTATCACAGTTATCAAAGATTACCCCTTGCTAAAGGCTCTTAAGAAACTGTTAGCCTGTTACTTTATTACTTACCATTTCTATAACATGTACATTTATAGAGCATCATATATTTATTTTAAGTCTAGAATCAGTAAAAAGTTATGTCTTTGTCAATAATCAAAAAATGTTTAATCTAAAATAAAGTAGATGCCACGCTTCTAATTCTGCTTTTGCTAAGGCAATAATCAGTAGAAGTGGTTAGTAATATTTGTAGCTTGTTAACCAACTGGAGCAAAAGGACTTTTTAATATGAATAACAGTGGTCTCGTGTCATAAGTATTTCTCTCATACATATTAAAATAGCATGTTATTTTATTTAATATTGAAGGCCTAAACACAATTGAACATAAGGTATGGCTTGGAATTTAGAACTGCTGAGCAATATGGTTGAGAGGGAGACCTTAATTTAGTCAATAAAAATTCATAATTAATGTTAAGCTTTGTGCTCATATTATATGCCACTCTGGGATTAGACAAAAGACGAAAAACAGTTCCATATTTTGAACGATATATTCTACCTCCTGCAGTGTATTAGCATTGTAGCGTAGGAGACTATTTCTGTATGTTATTAGTACAGAAACTGCCCAAAAAGGTGATGGTTGAAGTTCACCAGCCAGTTAAAGGGCACACCGTGGGGGCAGCATATCTCCATGGGTCTATCTCTAGCAAACAGAATCCCAGAAACTTGAGCACCTGATATAGCAGAAGGAAATAAAGATTATAGTAAGTATATTCATGAGAGAGAATTTTTTTTGCCTCCAGATGTTTGGGGTTTGGATATGTAGGGTAAATATAAATGTCTAATGAAAGTAATTACTATTATATTTGATTTGATATTTAATTTATTATACTGAAATACTAAATTAAATACAAAAAAACTCCTACATACTAACTATACGCTTCTCCCACTGATTCCCCTCCTGCCTCCTTCACTGATTTCGAATGTGTGCTCAATTTGCTAGTATGAGATTTACCTCTGCCTTATCAGTGAAGAAAATATGATGTCTATATAGAATTATAAGGAAAATATATATGTGAAGAAATGTTAGGTGATCTAACATTTGTATGCTAATGTGTCTTAGATTTACCAACTATCCTAATGTGTAGTCAATTGATAAACTAAATTTTTCTTTAGGATAGTTCACATCCAGTAGAACTTCTACCTTGGAAAACATTCTTAGCCTTGTTTATTTTGAATGTATGTGTGTGTGTGTGCATGTGTGGAAAACAAGAAAATACAAGCTCTAGAGTAGTGGCCTCACATTGATTTATATTAGTGTGCCAGTCTTTCCCCTACCTCCCTAATATTTCAAACTTCTTGTGGACAATGACATTCATTTTCATACCTTTATATTTCCAGTGCCACCAGAAACACAAAAGCAGCTTAGTGTTGATTTAATGAAGTAGCAAAATGTTAAATACATAACAAAACAGATTGTCCTGTCACCTAAAACAAATTAGTGATGTTTGAGTAATTAGGGTTTTGCATGTGTATATAGAAAGGCTATTTTGCAAACAGTGGTTCAGTCTGTATTGGGCACAGGTGAATTCTGCCCTGCGATTGCCATCTTTAGCACTTTTCAGAGAATTTGTTGCCATTTATGACACTGATCTTCAGACACACTGTGTAGTGCCTTGGCTTAAACTGTCAGACTGGCAACAGCTGAGGCTGCCCATCATAGGACACATTCCTTGCAGTTATGCTTCAGTGAACTTTAAAACATTTGGCACTGGTATCTTAGAAATGTCCTTCCGAAACTCACTCTCCAACAGCTTTGTGGGCTCCCTACTATTTACTAGAGTCAATCCTGATTTTGTTTGGCATAATGAGACCTGATATGCTATGACTCTCCCTATCCTATAAAGCCACAGCTTTCAGCGGTCCCCGTATACTAATGAAATGGAGTCGCCAGTATCCAAAAGTTCCAAGTGATTATTTAGAACATTTCCATTAACCATAAAGGCAAAGTGGTATAGAGAAAATAATACAGTCTTTGAAGTCACACAGGCCTGATTTCAAATCCCAGCTCTGTCATTTACAAACTGGGTGGTCCTGGATAAATTACTTAACCTCTGTGGTCTTCAGTTTCCTCCCAACTTTGTAGGGTTATTGTGAGCATTGAATGATACCAAGTTATAAGTGCATAGGTATTCAATCAGTGTTCATTCCCTTCTGTATCAAAGACTTATAATGGCCTTTTCATGGAATTGTCTCTACCTATAATTATGTGACTGTGCCTTCAGATTATCAAAATTATATGAATTGTCCATGTGCCCTTGGTTTTGAATGTTCAATTCTGTATTGCAGGAATGCCTACTCAGTTGCTTGAATGGGTGTTTGGAGTTAATAAAATGGCTGTACAATTGAGTGGGTGTAAGTGTTTTATAAAGTTTGCTAAAGTTTAACAATTCATCATTATTCATGGAAAGAAGTTTTCTCAAAATTCACAAATTATAAGAAAACAGTTATATTCTACCCAAAGTGGGATTGAGTGAAAATAAAATTCTTCCACAGGAACATTGAACAAATGTGGTAATAATGCACAAACTATTAATAGAGCTCAATTAACTTCTGGAGGTCTTTTACATTGTCCAACATATGGTCCGTACCATTCATAACAAATTGCTGTTTGTGGAAGTCATTTCTTTTTAAGATGAACCATGATCAAACCTGAGTTGGATGTCTGGTAAAGAGATGAATATGTTCAGAATATTCTAACACACATTGCATAAAATACTGTACTGGGGCCTGTTTGGTGGTGGGGGGGTGTGGGAATGTACAATTAGAATAAGTACCTGCTTTCCTAAAATTTACAATCTAAAAGATGTAGAAATGCTTTGAGTACCAGCTGTTATCTCTTGGGGTTTCTTGACTTTTTTTTCATAAAAAAATAGAAAAATATTGACAACATAAAATGTTTTAATATCAGATTGTTTGATTTATTCATGTGGTGAAACATTTGAGTTGTCAAATTTTGCTTCCTGAAAATCTGAAGTTTCAGAACAAGGGCACTTAAATCTCAGTAATGCTAAAAGGAGTGGGAGATAATTTGTTCTCATCTCACAGAAAAGACACATTTTGTTTTGTTTTATTCTACCAGCATTTTGCCCAAATTTGCTCCATTGGATAAGGTATCCTAGGCTGCAGCTACACATTTCTGATGGCAGTGGGTATATTCCTTCATCTTCCCTGGGTTGCGTCTCTGCCACAATGCCAAGTTTCTCTCATGTTTGAAAAGAGAAAAGTAAATGACATTGAAGCCTGGATTTGATCCTCAGAAACTCCCGGAGACCACTCCCCTACACTCAAGGAGCTTCCTGACTTCCCAGTCCTGCATAGGAGGGCCCCCACCCTCCAGGGAGGCACAGTTGGTAGTGCCAGAGAGCTTCTTAGGAACTACACATATTCCCATCTTTTAATAGTTACTTCTCTTTGTGTCTTCTATTTCTGGCAAACACATTGGTTTTACATTTTTAATAGTGATTTAAAGTTCTCTTTAAATAAATTTAAAAGGAATTCAGATAAAGAAAATGAGTAAATCATTTGGGTAGAGTATAGCTAACATGAAGGTTAAAACTCAAATGAGTGCACAGTAATCTTGGGCCTTTGTGAAAACCAAAGATTGATGCTTAGGGAATCCAAAAGAAAGATAACTTTTTATTATCCTACCTAAGATAGTTTCTCAATAAAGCCTTTGGCAGGCTTAGTAAGCAATGTAGTCAGTGGAGAATATACTCTGGCTGTAGCATTAGGCAGGCCACAGTTCAAATGCCATCTCTGTTTAAGAAGATCTCCTGGGGCCCAGGGACCTCGTTTATAAAATAGGAACCTTACATCTTCAGATTGGTGTATGAATTAAATGATGTAGCACATACAAAGTGAATGCGACATAGGTGATGCCTGTTCATTCCCTTTGACTCCCCTCGAATATCAATGTCAGCTGTTTCTATTAATGACTTATGAACTGAAAATAGGTCATAATTATTTACATTCCAATTATTGTTTGTAATGTATTCTAGTATAATAGGGAAAAGCCAAGTATTAAATCCTCATGTTTACTGCAACACATAGAAATCAAAAGTTTATGTCAATGGCAGAGTCAGGTTTAGATTTTCATCTAGTTAAGCTAACCAGTGCCACCTCACCTACACACACACACATATTAGTATATATATGTTTTGTAACAGATTATTTTCCTCTCTGGTTTGGTAACTAGGAAACTGACAGCTGAAATTCTGATCTTTATTAGAGGTATGCAGAGGCTTTTCATGTACATGCTTTGTTAATAGCTTTGTATTGTCTTCATTTTTCTATTCTATCCTTATTTTCCCTTTGCCTCAATTTTTTTTTTTTTTTTTTTTTAGCTAGGGTCTTGCTCTGTCACGTAGGCTGGAGTGCAGTGGTGTGATCACGGGTCACTGCAGTCTCAATCTTCCAGGCACTGCATTCCTCCCGCCTCAGCCTCCCAAGTATCGAGGACTAAAGGTGCCTACCACCATGCCCAGCTAATTTTTAAAACCTTTTTTTGTAGAGATGGGGTCTCGCTATGTTGCCCAGACTGGTCTCGATTTCCTGGGCTCTAGCAATCCTTCCACTTCAGCCTCCCAAAGTGCTGTGATTACAGGTGTGAGTCACCTCTCCCACCCTCAATCTATTTTTTATGTTGCATCCTATTGTACTACCCTATCGTATTGTACTGATCTTTATTAATGATATACTACTATATCTCTTATAGTTTTCTCAAATCATTTTTGGAATAAGGCTGAGGATAATTATATATGCAAAATAATGTCAACCCACTGCTGAGTGATATTCTAGGCCAAATTTAGAAAAAAAGATTGGGGAAAATGTAATGTGATCCTGAAACTGATGTCAGATAATTCCCTGGTGGCTTCTAAATTTAAGCATTTCATTCTTGCCCACACACGGCTGTGTTATGCCACTGATTGTTGCTTTACATCAATAGCCATTAAAATCTATTTGACTATTAAAAGAAAAAGGAGGACTCACATCATTAACAACTCTACCAGTTCAAATACATGTCTTTCAAATTAGTCTCCTCTAGATATGATTCCAGTGTATCCTAGCTAGAAAAATATTCAGGGGACCTCTCTTGGAAAAGTCTTCGAAGCTAATTTAGAAGCTACGAAAGAAAAATGAACCTCGTAATTTCCTCTTTTGTTTAAATAAAAACCATTTTATCTAACATAATTAACCACCTTATATTCATGAGGCTCAATACATCAAATATTTGGAAGAATATGCTACATGGTTTAAAGGCCATTCACAAAGAAAAAAATTCCCAGAAAGATTTGGGACAATGGCAGAATCATTGGAATAAGTGTGTAGTTAAGCAAAGACGACTTGGAGGCTCAGTTGCAAGTTCTGATGTGTTTGTTTTTAAATGAATCTCAATAGGACACCCCATACAGCATAATCCTACATGTTTCTAGGGAGCCAAAATATTCTAAATATCAAGACTTATTTGGGTTTTGTTTGTACAAAGCATAAAGATAAATTATAAAAATAAAAACAATTATTTGGAAGTCTTTTGTAACAAATATTTTGACAGGAAAATTACAGCAATCGTAGCTGTAGTGTATAGTCTAGGACTGGGACTGCTTTGAATGAAGGGAAAATAAAAGAGTATTTGTATATGTGTTTTCATATTCTAATTTGAAATAGTCTATCAAGAGAAACAAAATTATGTTTTATAGCTCATTTTCACTCTTACGACAATCTTGGAATTATTTTTATTTAATGTTAAATATTTTCTGGCATTTTTACTTTAATTATTTTTAGCTATTCACCCACAAATGCAGTAAGGCTGACATAATTACCTCCTTTAATTCACAAAAGACATGTATTTACCTATTTGTTATAATGCTTCCTGTGCTAGCATGCTGTTACTATGACAAGACTACTCTGAACACACAGTAGGTAAAATAGTACCATATATTGCACAGCAACCCCAATAACTGAATGTTAATTTAACCAATCAAGGCAAAGTAACTGCAATAATAAGAATTCTTTTAACCGAATTAAACGGAGCTCAGATTGGTCTTAAGTAGCTCATTGTTTTAGCAATCACTAGAAAAATCAGCCAGTGAAGGTACAAAGTGTATTTGCAAAGCTGCAGCTAATTAAGAGCTCCGAGTAAAAGATCTCATTGTAGTACCAGTGTTGTAGGTATTAGTGTCATATCTAGAGTATTTGACACCTAAAGTGGATTTTTTTAATACCCATCTTCACAGGACAAAATTATTTTCAGTAATAATCATGAAAGGAACGAGAATGCTGGCTGAAAAAGGAGTGCAGATACTAAAAATGGTCTTTTATTGAAAATGTGTGTGTGTGTGCATAATAATCATGCCAGTACAAAAATTTTAAAAGGAAATATTACAGAATAAAAAATACCAATACTTTAAAATTACATTATATATCTCAAAAAGAGGGGAGAGTTTATACCTACATGTTAGTCTGTCTCAGTAATGCATACTAACATTACAGTAACTGGTAACTGAGTTTTAATAAAACCAAAACATCTGCAAAAGGTACAATTTAGACAACTAGATTACACCACTGACGTAACATTCTGTTTTCTTGAGTTATTCTTTAGTTAAAAAAAAAAAAATGGTTAGGCCAGACACGATGACTCACACCTGTAATGCCAGTACTTTGGGAGGCTGAGGTGGGAGGATATCTTGAGACCAGGAGTTCGAGACCAGCCTGGACAACATAGGGAGACTATGTCTCTAATAATAATTTTTAAAAATTAGCCGGGTGTGGTGGTGTGAGCCTGTGGTTCCAGCTACTTGGGAAGCTGAGGCAGGAGGATTGCCTGAGCCTGGGAAGTCGAAACTGCAATGAGCTGTGATTGTGCCACTGCACTCCAGCCTGAGCAACAGAGCAAGACCCTGTCTCAAAATTAAAAAAAAAAAAAAAAAAGAGTTAACAATAAAGTAATACTATTCAAATTTAGTAAAAGATGATGCTTGAAATAAAATTTGCACTTGTCAAAAACATTAAATTTACACTTGTGAAAAACATGCCTCAGACTTGGCATGCTGCTTCACTATTGTAATAAAAACTACACAGAATGACCTAATTGAAGTAACTCAGGTTCTGTTTCTTCATCTTTAAAATCACAGCGCTAAATTGTTAATTTCAACTATACTGCTTAAACATAGAAATTGGCTTCAAAGTGAGTTTCAGCACTTCACAATTGTTACTCTCAAAAAGAATGGGTATAGCAGAGCCCTTTTGTGGGGGATTAACTGTACAACTGGAAATTCTCCAAATTAATTTACATGTAGGATACAATGTTTATTAAAGGGTAAGTTATCAAGATGTGCTCATTTGAAACTTTCATATGTTTTATTTCAACTCAACCACAACCAGAGCAGTTGTTTAGAATTTAACACAAGGCAGTTTACAGGAGGATTATTTTATTATTTGCATAGTTTAGAATTGGTGGCACATAGTGATAATGAAAAGCAGACAAATTTTGGTCAGTTTTATTACTGTGTACTTCTCTACAGACATTGCATCCCCTTTTGCCTGCATCAGGAGGGGACTACCCTGCCCTCGACACATTACTGCATTCCCTCATTTCATCTCTCTCGACAAAAACGTGCTTTGTTTTGTGCCAGGGATATCCAACTGCAGAAAACCTTCAAAGATGTGCTGCACCAACCTCGAACGTTCTATGTTCATCAATATTCACTTAGTAAGAAGGAGATCCAAGGATGCTATCTATTAGTAAATTAACAATTCTCAAATAATTTTGTGTCAACCACATGCTTCCAAGGGCGTTTATACAACGTGATTAGTTCTGCATCATATTCCACCATTAACACTATGCAGGCTCGTTTGACCCATTTTACTGGGGAGGAAATTCAGAGCTGGCCTTAGGTGGGCAGTTGACCCTCAGCATTTTTGCTTTCTCTTTGAGTACATTACTAGTATCCACTTTGCCCCTTCTCCATACCTAAAATCTCAGTACTTCTGTGTGCCTAGATTTTGGGAATCACTTCCAAGTCTCTGTGTCCCCACTGAAGTATTAGCGACTTCACGTGCTCTAATATTAGAGGATTTGCTTTTCAGATAGAATGTTGCAAAGTGAGTAAAGCTGAGCAAAAAGGCCAATGGTGTGATTTCTGACATTGACAGTGTTCTGTATTTGGGGCTATAGGGCCTCCATACTGTTAGATACCTTTCAAACTATGCTACATCAGCACCTCCTTATTCATCCTACTCATGCGGTCCATCCACCTTGATAAAGGGACAGCCAAAATTATTACTTGTGATTGCAAACAGGGAATTAGGGCTCATGAGCTTATGGGAGCATCTATCCTCATGAGCACAGGTTATCAAATCTTTTTATAAAGTCACAGGGCTTTTCCATCTTAAAACTAAAACAACACTCCCCCACTCCCCAAGATCCACACAGTGCAAGTAGCTGTGCAATCACAATTATATCTATTTTCAGTTTCTAAATCTGAAAAATGTGGAAGCAAGACAAGATGATTAGATTATCTGTTTTTTATCCATCTCTTTTTAAATCTTTTAAAAAGTCAACCTCTTTTTTTTTAATTAGATCTCTTTTTAAATTAGTGTAGGTATCAAATTTTATTGTTAGTAGCCATGAGAGATGAGACAAATTAATAAGAAAAAGGTAATGATGACAATGATGATAGGGTTCATAGTTAAGGAAGCTGAGTTATAAAAATCTTCACCTATAATTTTGGAGGTTGGGTCACAATTTTAAAAATTAATACATTTTACCTATAGATAACTATTTGTTGAACATCTACTATGTGCCAGGCATTATTCTAGTCACTGGGGATCAGCATGAATAAAACAAAATCCCCTGATCTCAAGGAGCTTAACTACAGTAAGATGAGATAGAAAATAAAGATGTAAATAAGCAAAATACATAGTATATGAGGTGGTGATAAATTCTTTGGAGTTAAGAAAAGAGGGGAGGGGTAATCAGGACAAAGAGTCCTAGGAATGGAAGTGGGGTACAACTTTTACAACGTAATGTGTAATCGTCACAAAATGGGGGAGAGCCAGGTAGCAGGGGGCAAAAGTGAACCCTCTAATGATTGGGAAAAGAGAAGCAAGTGCTGTGAAAGGCAACATCCACACACCGGGAAAAAGAAGTGACCCAAGCTTAATCATCACAAGGACATCTAGGTGTCACAGGACAGGCAAAGGTATCATTGAGAAGTACTTCTATTTCTCAAACTCAGTATCTTGCTATTTTAAAAGATTTTTTTAAAAAACAACTGTTGTAGTTTCACAAAACACCTAAAGCCTAATTGCAATTGCCAACTACCTTCTGAAACATCAGTGTAAAATCCACAGGTATGAAAGATAATGCTTGAAATATTATATCCTAAGCAAGACTGTTTCTCAATAAGATAGTCTGCTATTTGACTTTTTAAAAAAACTTTCTATTAGTAACTATAATTGGAAGTCAGAGGTTGGAAATTTTCAATTCAGGAGATCCATTGAGAGTATTTTGAGCAAAATTATGGGGAGGGGGAACTGCATTCATGAGGTGACTGATCTAGAGTTGCTGAGGCCAACTGCTACCCTGGAGGATGTGGGGTATAAAAGAGAAAGAGGCGTACGTTAGAGCTGCACCATGGTCAAAGTCAGCTCCAAGGAAGAGAAGTTGGGCTTTGTCTAAGAACTGCTTTGTCTTGCCCAGAGAGATAGGCAGTAGACCACCTACTTTTCAACAGGCTGTGGTTGCTATAAGGGGCAAGAGAAGTAGTGGACTGGCGTGCTCAACATCAGTATTCCATTTAATTGGGTAAAGAAGTTGGACCAAACAAAAGCCCCTTGTGTTTTGGATAATGAGGGAAAAGTCCATTATTTGCCCATATTTATCCATATATTTATGATCAATTTGTAGAACAGTTCAGACATGTTACATCTCCAAATGGTATAAATATTCTGTACTACTTCTTAAATTGAGAGGATCTTAAGTAAACTATTTAATTACACCCAAGTAAAGTTTGAACATGGAAATTTTGCAAAGGAAATGTTGAGAGTATTCATTATCACACATATTTACTTATGCTATACAAATGCATGGTGTTGTAGGCTAAATTCTGAACCTAGATAATAATACCTAACATTTGTCAAGCACTTACTATTGATTAATCTCTATGGATTTTCTCTTTTAATCCTCCCCAAAACCGTGGAAGTTTGTTCTATTGGTACCTCCATTTTGCAGAGGAGAAAAATCGGGGCTTGATGAGAGTAAACGGTAGAGCCAAAATGTGAATACAGGGCAGCCTGTCTGGGAAGCCTGATTTCTTCTCCCTCTAATACAAGTCCTGCCAGGAGCAAACCTGACTCTTTGACAGTTGCAATGCCAGGACTTACATCTATTTTTATTCTTCAGTGGTCTTCTTTCTAACGCAAATAACACTAAAGCTGAAGTACTCACATTGATCCAGTTCATCTTTTCCCTAATTAGGTTGGTGTGAACATTTCTCTGCAGATCTTTCACCTTTCTTAATCCTCCCTTTTACTAACAGGGGCATTCAGTTGATGGGTGCTCTCTGGCAAGCCTGCCAATGATGCTTTGTAGTCATCTGTAAAAGAAACTTTTGCCCTGATGCCCTCCATTTCCACAAGCAAATGACTCAAATTTCAGAGGCAAGAGGTGAGAAAAATGTAAATGGGATTCCTTGAAATGTCTCCTTTAGGTTCAGAGACCATACCTTGCAGGGGCTAATTGTCAGAAAGTTTAATTGTTACCCTGGAACTTGAGCTTCCCTCCTGTGCTGGGGCACACCATGGGTGCTAATAGTGAGGAAATCTGTGGCTCTGCCGTGTTCTCTTCATTAAGCTAATGGAACATTTTCCTCTCATTTTCGCCCTAGGGTGGCTGTAGGAGTACAACCTTATAACTGTTACTCTTACAGTAATTGGAGGTAGTAGGAGTATATATAATCTTACTGTCTTTTCTATGTGATGGTAGTTTATTTATGACCTATTGATAATCCCCAGCCAGCAGCAGAAAACTCAGTGAGTATTACATTAGCATTCCCTCCTAGGAGAGTGACTACTAAACAAAGACTATTATTAACCAAAAGAACATATATGAGGGATGGCCCATCATCCCAAATATAAACTTCATTACTGCAAAGATTGACCCCTCTGGGAATCATGGGCGTTCATTTTTTCTGCTAGAATACATAAAGCCTTAATCTTGACCTTTCTTTAGATATATGACTAGGCTTCATGAATCATTTTGGGAGGCTCTCAAAGTCCACTGCACATTCTTCAATGTGGTAGCGTGTTCTGTTTTGCCATTAAAGTCCTTGGAGTATAATAGGCCAGGAGAAAAACATCAAAATTCACCATTCAACCCCCTGAATCAGAGCCACTGGGCCACGCTGAGTATAATTTTGGGCCAGCAGGACCCCCCCTAAAAGAAGGACACTGCGATGCCCTTGGAACCTGTTAACCTAAAGACAAATGGGGAGATGTGCTAAGGTACAAACACCTGTACTGCCAAATCTTGACCTCCTGCAGTGTACCTTGATGAATTAACCCTTTTATTGCCATCTATAAGATGGAACATTCTTTAGGACATTGAGTAACCTCTGAAAATTCTCCACAATCCATGTGGTACATTTGGTCTTCCTTATAGAGTAGCTGAAAAGAATGTGCGTGTTGGCAATTTTGCCGCTTAAAATAGTTCCATCCAAGGACTGCCCTTTATTTTTGGATAAACAATCTCTTTCAAGTACAAAGAGCTCATAAGTATAAAAAATTAGGTTGGTATTCATGGGAATATAATATTATATATTCTGCTCTACCAGGATATCAAACATCCAAAAATGTAAGGCTAGACAGGATGCATGGTCAAATATCTGAATTGATAAAACTTAGAAACTTAAAATCAGCATTAATCTAGTATCTAATATGTGGCAAGCACAGTGCTAAGAAAATTCACAGACATTATTTCATTTTCTACTCTGGTGGTAGGCAGAATAATGGTCCCCCAAAGATGTTCATATCCTAGTCACCAAAAACTGTCAATATGTTACCTTACATGGCAGATGTTATTAAGGATTTGATATGAAAGATTATCCTCGATTACCTGGGTGGGCCAGTGTAATCACAAGAGTCATTCTGAAAGGGAGGCACAAGGGTCAGAGTCAGAAAAGAAGATATAACCGTGAGAGACATCAGTGATATGGCCATGAGCCAAGGAATGTAGGCAGCCTCTAGAAGCTGGAAAGGGCAAGGAAATGGCTTCTGCCTCTAGAGCCGCCAGAAATAATGCAGCTCTGCCAACCCATTTTGGACATCTGACCTCCAGAACTGTGGATAATAATTCTGTGTTGTTTTAAGCTACATTTGTGTTCATTTGTATTGCAAATTACACAAAGTGTACAAATGCAAATTGTACAAATGCAGTACAAATTACCAAAAACATGGCCACCCAATTGACTAAGTAGGATACTGTCTTAATCCACTTGGGTGGCTGTAACAAACTCCTGTAGACTGAGTGGCTTACAAACAACAGAAATTTATTTCTCACAGTTCTGGAGGCTGGGAAGTCCAAGATCAAGATGCCAGCAGATTTGGCATCTGGTGAGGGCTGGCTGCCTGGTCCATAGGCAGATATCTTTTCATGTAACATCATGTGGCAGAAGGGAACAGGAACTCTCTGGGAGTCCCTTTTATAAGGGCACTAATTCCACTCATGCAAAGGTCCCAACTCCCAACACCATCACACTGGAGGTTAGGATTTCAATGTACGAACTTTGTGGAGAGATATAAACATTCAGTCTATAGAAGACACTAACGCAGCTCCCAACAATTTTATAAAACAAAACTATCATCTCAATTTTAAAGACAGAGAAACTGATATTTCAAGGGATTCAAGTGGCTTGATTCAGCCTTCAAGAGAGAATTTAGGTACACTCAAAAATAGCCACACCTTATGCATTGTGAGAGGAATCAGTCCTTGAAGCAAATGAGTTTTCCCCAGGTCCTGAAAAAGCTGCAGGATGCATAAACTAGCCAACTCACTGACAGGACATTCATTCTTTTGTCTTCAGTCATCAGACTAGATGACTTTTTAATGAACGTAGCTGAGTTTTTATTTTTGAAAAATCTGTCAAGTTGGTGAACATTAATTCATCATTTCTGAAATCTGAGCTTGCTGTATTGCTTCTTCTTTTCTCTCATCATTTTAGTTTGGGCTTTCAAACAATTTATACCTGAGTGAAATAAACAATCTCTGAGGAAAACGGGCTTACTCTGTTTCCTGGTATGCAAAATAGCAACTTTAATCAGGTAGGGGCCTAGGAAAAGATGTCATATTCTAGTCTCAACTTTGCAGCCTATGTAAATTGCGAGTGTATTTTTGGATGATTAATGGTCATTTTCCATGTACCTGGCATCTTGCAGCTCCCTGAGTTCTGCAGCAGGTCTTTAATAAAGATCTGAGCCACAGGGATTTAGAAGGGTTGCTTTAACTTTGAGCCCATTTGGTTCTATAATAGATTTGTGTTCATGGCCCATCACCCCTAGCTTTAGGGAATATCCCTGCCCTTTCTATGTGGTACAAGTGAAGACAAGCTAAATATCCCCATGTGACCTAAGCCTAGCCAATCAAAGTGCTCTACCTTCTGACCATAATGATTGGTTCAGGGATCAGGGATGGGTATGTAGCCTAAGATGATCCAGAGTTCTTTTTTGGACTTTATTACCAAAGAAGAAAGATATTTTCTCTTCCTCCTTGGCAATCTATAATAATAGATTGTAGCCACTGTAGGCATGTGACTCATACATCTTGCAACCATTTTTCCAGAATCTTAGGGGGCAGCATCTGCTGTAAGAGAATGCAGCCAACACCCTCAAACTGAGAGTTGAGAGTTAGAGAGGAAAGAAAACAAAAGCAAAAAAGTCCTAATTTATCCAGCCATGCCTTGTGCAGCTAGTCCTGCTCCTGGACTCTTCAGGTACATAGGGCAATACACCACCCTTTTCAAACTTAAGTTAGTTTGGTATGGATTTGTGATTAAAAGAGAATAGGTTTTTTTGTTTGTTTGTTTGTTTGTTTGTTTTTAAATTTGAGACAGAGTTTCACTCTTGTCGCCTAGGCTGGAGTGCAATGGTGCAATCTCAGCTTATTGCAACCTCCGCCTCCCGGTTCAAGCGATTCCCCTGCCTCAGCCTCCCAGGTAGTTGGGATTACAAGCATGCATCACCATGCCTGGCTAATTTTTTGTATTTTTAGTAGAGACGGGGTTTCACCATGTTGGCCAGGCTTGTCTCAAACTCCTAACCTCAAGTGATACGCCCGCCTCGGCCTCCCAAATTGCTGGGATTACAGGCATGAGCCACTGCACGTGGCTAAAAATAGAATAATTTTTAATGTAACTTTTCAAAAAGATGATATCATAACTCAAGGAAAAGGTATATAATGAACGCCTTCTCTCCAGTTTGTTCCCATCTGCCCATTTTCTTTTTCTTTTTTGAGACGGAGTCTCGCTCTGTCACCCAGGCTGGACTGCAATGGCGCAATCTCTGCTCAATGCAAACTCCGCCTCCCGGGTTCACGCCATTCTCCTGCCTCAGTCTCCCAAGTTGCTGGGACTACAGGCGCCCACCACCACGCCCGGTTAATTTTTTTTTGTATTTTTAGTACAGACAGGGTTTCACCGTGCAAGCCAGGATGGTCTCAATCTCATGACCTCGTGATCCGCCCGCCTCAGCCTCCCAAAGTGCTGGTATTAAGGCGTGAGCCACCGCGCCCGGCCATCTGCCCAGTACCCCACAGGTCGTTCCTAATTTTTAAAACGTAACCTTTTAGATTTTATTCATGCATATACAAGCAAATGGACAAATATGTCTCTATTTTCCTCTATTTTAACACAAAAAGTAGCACACTAGACATTGTTCCTCACCTTGATTTTTTTCACCTAAGAATATATATTGGCAGTCCTTTCCTAACAATGGATAGAGAGCTTCTTCACTCCTATATACAGCTGTACAGCATTGCAAGATCAATTCTGATCAGAGGCAGGGCGCGGTGGCTCACGCCTGTAATCCCAGCACTTTGGGAGGCCAAGGCGGGCAGATCACGAAGTCAGGAGATCGAGACCATCCTGGCTAACACGGTGAAACCCCGTCTCTACTAAAAATACAAAAAATTAGCCGGGCGTGGTGGCGGGCGCCTGTAGTCCCAGCAACTCGGGAGGCTGAGGCAGGAGAATGGTGTGAACCCGGAAAGTGGAGCTTGCAGTGAGCCGAGATTGCACCACTGCACTCCAGCCTGGGCGATGGAGTGAAACTCCGTCCCCCCCAAAAAAAAAACAAAAAAATTCAATTCTGATTAGAAGCACTGTGAAAAAGCTGGCGGGTTTTGAGAAATGGAGTCAAAACTCTTTGTGAAAAAATAGTGTAACTCTTATGGCAAACAGCATATAGAATTTTTGGCCCACTTTTTTAGTAAGTCAGAATCTCCCATTTTTGCATCCTGCTAAGCCTAATATTTCCAGAGATGAATATCAATCTTTGGGGCTACATTTGCCATGACAATTGTGAATGGCCCTATATAATCTTGAAAAATGAATCCAGGGCAAATAGAAGACTATGGCACAGGTTGCAAACTGGAGACCTACAACTCAGCCTGCTTCACAAATACATTTTCTTTGGCCTGCACAGTATTTTTTTTTTTTAAAGTTTAGCTACTTTTTAATGTTTAAAATGTTTTAATTGGGCTATTTCATATTAACATTTTAATATTTTGTTTTAATATCTTATTTTAAATTTTCATATTAAAAACACAGATTTCTGGTTTCCCTTGACAACTTGGATTGTTCATTTCCACAAGGCAGCAACAGGTTGAAGTTCAATAGCGAGGACCCTCTTTAAATAGGGTATGCCCTTTTCAGTTCTCCACAGTTCCTGCTGCTTTCTGTGGTCCCTCAACTCTAAGGTCAAGGGCCTTCTGCCATATATTATGTCTCTTGCTCTATTGCTTCTCTTTATTTACACCCAGGTAGCTTCTATGGACATTTGACTGTGTGACATCAAGTTTATTATATTTGAATCCTAGGGGACTTTAACACCCCTTCAAAGGAGAGTTATTTTCACAAGACTATCATGAAAATGCTCAGGGGGAAAAAAAAGTTTTTCTCTTTTTCATCTTAATTAGTTTTTTGGGTCGAATAGTAAAAGAAAAGAAGAAAAAAATTACTACAGCATATAGAAATCTCAATACATAAAGTACCTAAGGAAGGTTTTTCTTACTCATTCTAACAATTATTACACTATGTTTTTTCCATCTTTGATTTGACCTCAATCATGGGAAAATCAGCATCTTGAATTACTCAGTCTTTCCTAAGGCCAATTCTAAATTTCAGGTTAAAACTGAGTCCTGACAGTGATTCAATTTCATGACTCGAGGGAACATCTTTATATTCCCCATTGTTCCTAGCACAGTCCAGTCCATGGTAGGCCCTCTATAAAGACATATTGGATCACTATCTAAAGATGACAGGTTGAACATGTGCATGTCTTCTGTCAGCCTTAACAAAACACACAAAAATAACAGGAAAGGGTGTTTTTCTTTAAAAAAACAAAAACAAAAACACAAGAGGCACCCTCACGCAGTGGCTCATGCCAGTAATCCCAGCACTTTGCGAGGCCGAGGCAGGCGAGTCACCCAAGGTCAGGAGACCCTCAGGTCAGGACAAATAGAAAACATAAGAGTATTTATTTAAAAACCAGAGGAGAAATACAGGAGATTCAACACCTGAATAATGGGATAACAGGGAAAATGGAAAGGGGAAAGGTAGAAATCACCAACAGAAAACGGTCATGAGAATTTTCCAAAGTTGATTAAGAACATGACTTTCTGCACTCAACGAGCCTGGTATGTGTCCAGTCCAATAAATAAAAACAGACTTATACGTGGCTCATAATTTTGAATTTCAGAACTCAGAGAACAATGAGAAGATCCACAAAGTTTCTACAGGGAGAAAACGTTAGACATCAACAATCAAGATTCAGCATTGGATCAGACTTCTTAAGAGAGCACAGAAAACTAGAAGAAAGTTGAATAATGCTGCAAAATTCTGAGGGAAAATAATTTACATTCTAGAATTCTAGGCCCAATCAAAATATCACTTAAATGAGACATTTAGAGATTCAAGTTCTCCAAACTTTTCTTCCTTATGTATTCTTTTCAATGAAACTTCTAAAGGAGGTCCTCCATTAAAAAAAAAAGAGAGAGAGAGAGAGAAAGCCAGTTAAAAAAAACCTTAGAATTCAATAGACCAATAGAGTGGGGATGGAGCCTACACATTTGAGAGGCAAAGGTAATCCCCAGCACAACAGCAATTACAGGTGCCAGTCCAGGTTGTATCAGAATCACAGTTCTAGCCTATGCTAGATCAGGCAAATCCATCACATTAACCATTAGCTTAATACAAAACATGGACTTCTTCAAACCCAATTTCCAATATGATCACTAATATCCAGAAGGGTGGAAAGCTTTGGGAGTGGGTGTGGCGGGGAGGCATTTTTCACAAATCATGTATGCTTTTTGGAGACAGAATTAGTTCTTGTGTCATATTTTCCTATCCTCCATCTCCAATTTCCCCCCAAACCTATCAAGATCTATGTAACAGAAATGAAATATTAAATACCTTTTCTTTTTTAAACAAATTTTTAAATTTTAGAATCGTTTTTGACTCACAGAAAAGTTGCAATAACAGTACAGAGTTCTCTTATTATACCCCTCACCCAGTTTCTCCTGGCTCGTTTGTCACAACTAGGGAGCCAACACCAGTACATTACTATTAACGAAATTCCACAGTTTCTTCAGTTTCACTAATTTTTTTTTTCTATTCCAGGATCATATTTCCAGGATATCACATTATATATAGTCATCATGTCTTTTTAACCTCCTCTGTCTATGACAATTTCTCAGATTCTCCTGGTTAGATGTTTTGTAGAATGTCTTTCAATTTGGGTTTGTCTATTTTTTTTTTAAATCATGGTTAGTGTGTTATTCCATTCTCACACTGCTATAATGAAATACCCGAGATTGGGTAATTTATAAGAAAAGAGGTTTAATTGGCTCAGAGTTCCCCAGGCTGTACAGGAAGTGTGGTTGTGGAGGCCACAGGAAACTTAACGATCATGGCGGAAGGTGAAGGGGAAGCAGGCACGTCTTACATGGCTGGGGCAGGAGGAAGAGAGAAGCGGGGAGGTGCCACACGCTTTTGAACAACCAGATCTCATGAGAACTCTATCATGAGACAGCATGAGGGGGATGGTGTTAAACCATTAGAAATCACCCCAATGATCCAATCACCTCCCACCAGGCCCTACCTCCAGCACTGGAGATTACAATTCAGCATGAGATTTGGGTGGGGACACAGAGCCAAACCATATCAGTTAGACTGGGGTTATGAGTATTTGGGAGGAAGACAATGAAGGTAAAGTGCCATTCTCATCATAGCAAGAGAACATGCTATCAATATGGCTTTTCACTGATGATGTGTTGGAGCCAGATGATACATTTCTCCGCTGTAGTTACTTATTTCCACTTTCCACATTCTGCTTCTCGCAAGTAAGTCACCAAGCACAGCTCAAACTCAAGGGTTGGAGTGTTAAACTCTACCTACTTGAGGGGTGGTATTGAGCTTCTCCTATTTGTTTGTTTATTCAAGCTTTGACTCATGAATATTTATTTTATACTTTGGGTTATAATTTAATACTACCTTATTTATTTTGTTGCCCAAGTTATTCCAGGTTTGTCCACTGGCAGCTTTAGTTTGGCTCCTGTGTTCCTCTGACATGCCTCATTTTTTTTGTCTGTTTTTGTGCTTTGAGCACTTTCTTACCCTCTAGTTTTACAAGATGCTCTAGGTTCATGGTGTATATTCCCTGCATCAGTTCTATGATCAGTCATTTTTCTATGGAGCCTGGCTCCTTTAACTGGAGTCTATCATGTACCTCTTCTTTATTGCTGTTATTTTTTTAAGGCTTGACTCTTTCTGTAAAGTTAAGAGCTATTTGGAAGACCAGGGAAGGAGAAATATATTGATTTCTTTCTTCATGATTAATGTATAATTTATTTTAACATCTTAATCTAGCTTCCTACAAGACAGAGACAATATTAATTTCACTTATCCTAGGTAAACATTACTAGAAGTTGAAATTTTCATTCTTAACCTTATTCCCTTAGAAATATTATTAAATTGGCAATTTACAATCCATCTGAAGAATGCTAATCAGGTATTCTAAGAAATAGATTCTGTGTTGCTAAGTATCTTAAAGGCAAGGACCACATAAACATATAGGATAATTAATATTCTTAGACTTCACATTTTTATTAAGAATATCTAACAGACCAGCCTGGCCAACATCGCAAAACGCTCTACTAAAAATACAAAAATTTGCCAGATATGGTGGCAGGCGTCTTTAGTCCCAGCTACTTGAGAAGAGGCAGGAGAGTTGCTTGAACCTAGGAGGCAGAGGTTGCAGTGGGCTGAGATGGCACCATTGCACTCCAACCTGGATGACAAAGCAAGACCTTGTCTCAAAAAAAAAAAAAAAACTAACATACTTTACAAATTTGATACTCTGAGTCATTCAGTCTGTACACAGGTATTGTCATTTATTTTTTAACTTATCTTAAGGAAAAAAAAGATATCTTCATTCTACACATAAAATGAATGACCAAAACTAGGCCTAAACAATTACTTCATAAGGAGCAGTTAAGTTAAATTAATCTGAAATCTATGCTATGTAAATGCAAATTCAAAGTTAATTATATTTTTTCCCAAAAAGCTACATTTGCATTTACAGATACAGGGCTCAACTCAACTGTCTGTGTCAAATGACATAATCTGGTTATTAGACTTATGATGGGATTTAAACATTTTAGTGAGAGGAGAAAAATAAAATATTCTTTTGTTTAAATTAAGTTTGGAATTCAAAGGATTTGTTCATTTGGTTCTCCAAGTTTTAACTTTCAACATGAGAGAGTCTTGAAAGTAGTATCTTTGCTTCAAAGGCTTTTGCTTTCAAATTTAACTTTTACTTTGAAACTAACTGAAAAGGAACTAAGTGTATCAGAACCATACCTAATCCCCTAGGAGTCAGCACTGCATCGAGTTTATTAAAATTAAACACTCCTCTTTTTTCCTCTCTTTCCCAAATAGACATCTGGCAATAAAAAGCAAATCAGCTGGGCTAGGATAAAACAAGAAATGTTTTTCCTTCACTAGTTCATTTGGAAAAGTCACTTTGCTAATTGAGAAAAATTTTAATGAATTTTACTTGTATTAAAATAAAGGTGATTGCTTCTTGGCAACAATGTACTCATTTGAGAAAGTCATTACATTTATGTATTGTGTTGTCATGTAAATACTTTTGCCAAAATGTATTAACAAGAAATATAATATTATGGTTCATGGTTCATGTAATATCTGAAGAGAATAATTGTATAACTAATCAGTGAAAACAAAGCAAATGTTCCTCTTGGGTTTGTACAATAAAAATGGAATTAAAATTATTCAGGCTCAAAAATGCAAATATAACACATCTCCACCAGCAGAAAAATAAAATTTTAAAGGCAAAACTTGTATGTTCAATTCCTCTAAAAGTCTTAGTTTGATTCCCAAGCCTCATCAAAGTTCACTTCATGAATTTTTACAAAGTAATCAAATATTTCATTGTTTTAAAAACAATAAAATTATTATTCATTTTCCTGAACAAGCTCACTGATATTCAGAACACATTCTGGAGAAATTTAATGCTAATCAGTGCAGTGGCAGCAAGCAAAATGGCACTTTAATGTATTAAACAGTAGCATAAGATTAAATTCACAGTAAACTTAACAGGAAATAGCCAATATCAATTTAAACACATGAAATCTTGGGAAACGGTAAAGATTAGAAATGATCTGAAGTAATAACCAAATTCTCTTGCAAAGTATAGGCCTTATATTAGACAACAGCACCCCCTACCGGAAGCTTGAGTCTGCAGGGACTGATGGGCCGGGGGAAGGGAATCTGTGAGGCTGGCAGGTGGAGCCACCATGGAATTCAAGTGCATCATCAGTCCTAGAATCATTTCTTTTCTATTGTATAACCACAAACTTCAGGTTCATCACCTAGAACTTTCATTATTCCCTCAACTGTAAGTGGGCCAGAAATTGATTCAGAATGTTTTATTAGTAAATATTTGGTATGTCTTTTTATTTAAGAAGGCTAAAATTCTGTGATAAATACCTGACATTAAAAAAAGACAGACATCTGGTCATACAGTGATCTTGATTAGACTTCCTTGGAATTTCCCCACAGTGCTCAAAATTGTTTCTTTTCTTAGTAGATTATATATTTCTGAGGGTGCTTTGTTCTGATACCCCAACAAGCATGCATGGTGGCTATACTTACACATTTATATACAAATATTAATACATGCAAACACACACATACACACACACACCATATACACACAAGGTGCAACTATGGTTCAAAGTGGAACATAGCAGTTTAGAAGCCTCAGGAAAATGGAAAGTCTTTGCCATCAGTTTACCTTCCAGTGTTCAGGTTTCTGGCTTTTTTCTATGATATTGTTTGGGTGAGTACACGTCCTTAACAATCACTTACAAGAAGAAATATGAAAACTTCTGAGGGATGATAAAAGGCAGTCATCTGACAAACAGACTAGCCATATCTACAAAACACCCTCTTTAAAATATTAATATAAGCATAGGTGATCTTTAGACTGAAAAAAATACTAGTATGAAATGCCCAACAGTGTTTTGAATGCAGCAATTAAATAAAGCAAATATCTAAACTGGGTTATGCCCTATAACTAAAGGAAACCTCAGTCACGCTGACTTGCTAAACGTGTACATGCCACAAGAGTAAGCACAGTGATCAGAGAAATAAACTGAAGAAAAAAATCAGGGGGGATCATTTTTTAACAGATGTTGCAGATCAGTAGAGAGAATGGAAGAGGAAAATAGAAGCAAGCCTGAAAACCAAATTGGGCTTGAAGAGCAATCCATATTACTATGAAAAAAGATGGGAACAGCTCTGAGCTTTGCATTTTACTTTATGAACACCCACCCCCCACCTCCAGCACCAAATGCTTTAGTTTTGTGACTTTCATGTGAATGATTTTTATAAAAACACACCAAGGAGGCATAGTACCCAATGAAGGCAATCCAATCTCAGACCATGTTCATTCTCCTAGCCAAGTGAAAGGAGAAGCTTTCTTTTCCTTCCTCGAAAGTTTTAGAGTGCACAGAGGAGGCCAGAAGCAGCCAAATTGGAAGGTACTCTGTTTTTAACCCTCTTGCTTGAAATACAGAGTAAAATCATTTCAGAGAAAGGTTAAACATCTACTCAAAGTTGTCTACAGGTGGGAGTGTTTGTTTCCTGAGGTTAGAAGCACATCATGGTCCAGGCGCAGTGGTCCATGCCTGTAATCCCAACACTTTGGGAGGCTGAGGCAAGCGGATCACTTGAGCTCAGAGTTCAAGACCAGCCTGGGCAACATGGCAAAACCCCATCTCTAGCAAAAATACAAAAAATTAGCCGGGAATGGTGGCATGCACCGGTGGTCCCAGCTACTCAGGAAGCTGAGGTGGGAGGACCGCTTGAACCCAGGAGGCAGAGGTTACAGTGAGCTGAGATCATGCCACTGTACTCTAGCCTGAGTGACAGAGTGAGACCCCATAAAAAGAAAAAGCAGCTTATGCATTCCTCAAAGAAACACAATCAAAAGTATTTGCAATTACAGGTATTTGAGGGGCAGCCACGTAGTAGTTGGAAAAAGCAAGGAGTCAGGACACAGGGGCCCAGGATCCTGTCCCAGTTTGGCCCCACTATGTGCCCCTGCATGTCATTCCACTGCTCTGTGCCTTTGTTTCTTCATCTATAAAGATGAAGACACTTGACTACATTTCCGTCTCAGTCTTTGATGACAAAGAAGTTTTAATGAGGATTTAGTGTTCAGACAAGACATGATCTAACAGTGTATAACAGTGCTTCATAAAATGATCATGGTGCAAAAAGGGAGAGGCTTCACAGGATCAAAGAACTATAGTTATGATGGATCTTCCCTGGATTCACTCATTCATTTATCCTTCCGTGGGTGTTTATTAAGGGTCTAGTATGTGTCAGACTTCAAACCAGGCAATATAATACAAATTTGAATAAGACTCACTGTCTTCTCTCAACGAACTCACAACTTAATGGGGAAGAAAGACAAATCTATCTGTATTCACAATACAGGGCAGGGAGTTCTCTAGTAGCATATGCTAGAGTACTGGGGAGCAGGTCTGGAGGATCTCAAGCAGGGAGGAAAGGGTGAAAGCTGTCACTAAGGAATGCTTGGAGGAGGCAACCACAAGTCTGACCTTAAAGCACGAACAGGTGTTAGCCAGGAAGAAAAAAGAAAGGAGGGGCATTTTAGGCAAAGGGAGCAGTCTTTGAACTAAAGACTGGACCAGGGAGAAAATGTAGAAGATTCTGGCAACTTCAAGTAGTTCAGTGTGGCTTGACAGCAGGGTGTGTCCAGAGAAGCTGCTGCAGAGGGAGTGGGAGTGGAGGCTGAAGTACTGAAGGAAAAAGCTCATTCTACCCAGCATGGGGGTGGGGACAGCACAGAATAGACTGGAGGTTTTGAAGACTGGTGGCGAGAAGAGCAGAGTGGTAGAGCTTGTGATAATTATCTGTACCAAGGCCACAGCAGTGGAAATAAGAGAGTTGGAAAAGAAATTGCAAAATGTTTATAAAATAGAATTAACATGTTCAGTGATTGATTGTGTTTGAGTGAGGGAGAGGGAGATGTTGAGGATGACTTACGTTCAGATTTCTGGCTTGGATGGCTGGTGCTGGGACCAGCAAGGCAGGATGGAGATCGGATTGGGTGGAGAAAGGTGCAGAATTCTGCCTGGGCCGGGGATTAATGAGACATTCAGATGAAGGTGTCTTTAGGGCTTCTGGAGGATAAAAGAGTTTAGAGAAAAGCAACAAATATTCCCAACACCCTTCTACATACCATCCATTAGCTTCTGAATAAGAACTCATTCTCATGACCACATCATGAAAATGTATCACTCTGTACCTCCTCCACTGTTCTTGCAGATCTAAACACAGCCTTCTGTCATCTTGCGCCTGTCTCCAAAACTCCCAATCTTACACTCACACTTTACCTAATCTTCAACTTCATCCAGACTCCAGTTTGCAGGTTGCTGCACATTTTCTCAGCCCACCAGGCCCCTTCCAGCTTTACTTTCTTCCCTATCTGGAGAAGGGAATCATATTTGGTCTTATTGTGATACCATCTAGAATCACAAGAAACGCATAGGAGACACTCACCATGACCACACTGAATGATCTCTTAGACTCAGACCTCAATATTCACACAGTCCCTAACACGTCCTCCCACAAACAAACAGATTTTAGATGATGCTCCACTCACTTCCACACAACGACCTCTGCATTGTCCCAAACCAGGTATGGATTTTGTTTTTCGTTTTTCTGAGATGGAGTTTCTTTCTTACTGCCCGGGCTGGAGTGCAATGGCGCGATCTCGGCTCGCTGCAACCTCCACCTCCCGGGTTCAAGTGATTCTCGTACCTCAGCCTCCTGAGTAGCTGGGATTATAGGCATGTGCCACCACGCCTGCCTAATGTTTTGTATTTTTAGTAGAGATGGGGTTTCACCACGTTGGCCAGGCTGCTCTCAAACTCCTGACCTCAGGTGATCCACCCGCCTTGGCCTCTCAAAGTGCTGGGATTACAGGCATGAGCCACCGCCAAGTATGTTTTAAAGTGGCCCGAGACTGGATTCCTGGGCCGAATCCTCTCCCTTTAGAAAACTTAGAAGCTGCCTGGGAAAATCACAGTTTTAAAATGGCAGCTTCTCTGAGCCATTAGACAAATCTCACAGTTGCTAGACTTGATGAGTTACTCCTTTTATTTTTTCAGTAAGTACTCAGTGAATATTTGTTAAGCAAATGATATTTTCAGAGTATGTCTGTAGCCTTTAAAATTTGATTCTAGGCTGGGGATGGTGGCTTATGCCTGTAATCCCAGAGCACTTCGGGAAGCTGAGGCAGGAGGATCGCTGAGCTCAGGAGTTCAAGACCAATCTGAGCAAGATGGTGAGACCTTGTCTCTATTTTTTTTAATTATTCTATAAATATTTTAATAATAAAATACCTAAAACTTTTAGCTCTCTGCCAAAATGCCAACCCAATAGGGACCATTGATAAATATGATGATAAAGAGAAATAAAGGTACCCAGTTACCCCTGGAGAAACTATAGGTATCCACATATAATGAACGTGAACAGCCATCTGAGGAAGTAAACCAAGATTTCATTTATAAATATGTAACATAAACCCTTACAATTGGAACCCACACAATTCCAATCAAGATGACCTGGAAAGGATGTTTAGAAAGGAAAATCTTCTGTAGCTAATTACATGGTACCAAGACGGGAGATGGACTATGTGAACTCTCCTGGAAAGAGAGAAACCTATCTGAATGACAAGTCTGCATACACATTTAAATCATCTCTGATTCTGTCTGTTTGCAAACTTCTGATTTTCTTTTTGCTAGCTGTTTGACTACAGAAGAGGATATATTGGTTGTACAGATGGAAATGCACCATCTTCCTGGCAGTCATATATCATATTGCCAATTAATAAATTTGCATTAATTCAGCCATCTCTACTGGGTTTAGTTATGTGAGTTGCCATCTCCAAATCCTATGTAGGTGAATACACGTTCTGCAAACTGTAAGGTTTGAAAGCCATAGAAAAGTAAACTTCACCTTGTGAAACCCTCTGGGACAAGGCTTGCTAACCCCTCCAGCCATATACCTGAATGTGACACCTACAGGGCAACTTCTGTAATATGTGAATGGCAACCCCAATGGATAGTCAACAAATAGTTATTGACTTTGCTGCCCATATGTGTGGTTGTCAGTAATCATAATAATTCCTATTTGTCGAATGGCTACAATGTGTCAAGAATAGCTCTAGGTCCAATCAAAAGTATATAAAATTTTTTCCTTTAAATCTATTTTGAGCAATTGATGCTCTCTTGAAAAAAAGAAAAACAATCTTATTTATAACAGTGAAAAACTGGAATCAGCCTAAACATACAACATACAATAATAAAGAGGGATCTCAATTGGTGAAAACACATACATGAAAAGACTAAAGAGCTACACATCAAAAAGTTAACAGACAAAATCAGGTGTCTTTTTCATCATCGGCTTTGTTCTTTTATATATTTACATTTTTTTCTGCACTGAATATGTACTTTATAATTGAAAAGTTTTCATTCACTGCTAATTCACAAAAAGAAACTTCAAAATTATTATTTGTCTTCAGAGTCTTCTTTGGGTCTTATTTCAACGGAATGTGAGAGTTCTTTAAAAATTACATTGAATTATTAGATGAAGTACAATTAAATTGTCCCTTTGGTTTACTAAAGAGTTAATCTGCCATTATGCTTGCACATATTTGGCCTCTCATTCAAAGCAAACCCATAGAGCAATATCAGCCCAATTTTGCTTCATTACCATAGCAACATAATAATGACAAAAGCACACGGCTCCTTCCCTCCCTCTCACACATATGCCCTGTTACTGTTTCTCTTTCACCTATTTTCGTTCATTGCCATTTTCCTCCATCTATATATTTTTTTATCCTTTTTCCTATACTGGCTTCCTTCTTCCCAAAAAGTTTATGTGTGGCAAAAAAAAAAAAAAAAAAAGTGTATGTTACTAATCATAACTCCCTCAATTTAAAATGCCAGTTGGTTTTTTCTGTTTTGTACTCTTCAAGACTCTTCCTAGTCAACCTTAGGTAAGGAACAGTTATATTTTTTCCTGGGAAACTTCTCTAATCAATACTTTTGAATACAAATAATTTCAATATTCAGAACTTAACTCAAATGAGCTTTTAGATGGGAGGAAAGAGTGCATACTGGGGGAGCCACTAGCAGTAACTGCATTTTATTGGGCTTCTTCCAATTCTCTTTTCTCGTCTTCACACACATAAACACAATAAATCCACTATTGATTCTGGTAGTGTGGAGAGATGGGACAGTAACAGGAGCATCACAGGTAAACACTTCAATTGCACTTCATGAAATCAGGGACTCCATATAGAGGGTATGCAGTGACCGTGCCTGCCAAATCCACTCTACACCCCTCCTTCTTCTTTCCTGTTTTTTCTATGTCCTTTACTTCTTCCTAAGAATTCTGACTTCACCCAGGTACCTGCTCTTTTACTGGAAGTCATATCCTTCAGGAGAGGCTAGTCCCAATTCCAAGCTTAGATTGGGAGTCTTGATTGATGTAAGCTAATCATAATGGTACCTACCATTCCCTTGTCATGGTTGGCTTAGGCATGGGCATGCAATACTTTTCTGGCCAATAGGGCAAAAGGGGGAAGCCTGCCAATAGCTTCTTGAGACATGCAAGAATGTGGCAGTGACAGCTTGTGGTTCCCACTATACATGTTCCACCTATTCCACAGTAGCAGAGAAAGTTTGGTGGGGTATATGGACATCCAGAATGAAGAATAAATTTCTCAGCCTCTTCTGTTGCCCATGTGGCCTGATAAGTTCTGGCTAATGAGATAAAAGCAGAAGTGTAGTGTGGCAGCTCCTGAGAATCTTCCCTATTGGACAGCTGACAGGTGCTTCTTACCTACTTTTTTTTTTTTTTCCTCTGACAGGGTCTCATGTTGTTGTCCAGGCTGGAGTGCAGTGGCATGATCAAGGCTCACTGCAGCCGTGAAGTCTTGGGCTCAAGCAATCCTCCTCCTCAGCCTCCTGTGTAGCTGGGACTGCAGGCATGCACCTGGCTAATTTTTATTGTATTTCTTATAGAGATAGGGTCTTGCTGTTTCCCAAACTGGTCTTGAACTCCTGGCCTCAAGTGATCCTCCTGCTTTGGTCTCCCAAAGCGCTGGCATTACAGGTGTGAGCCACCACACTCAGACTTTTTTTACTTCTTTTATTCTGCTATGTGGATGTGGTAGTTGGAGGTAGAACAACCACCTTTGATCATGGATGATCTTAGGAATGGAGACTATGTATGGCAGAAGCAAAAAAAAAAAAAAAGCCACACTTAAGTGGCTGTTATTTTAGGTTTCTTGTCATTTATAGTCAAATCTTATACTAACTAATACAAAGAAAGAGATGGCCCATTTTCAGTCTCTAAATGTTGTTGTATCTAGAAGTTATGTCTGGAATGCTGCATCCATTTTGTAAGCATGAGGAGAACCAGCTCAAGGCCAACATCAAACATAAGGATGGCAGGGGATGACATACAGCTAGCATCAAACAGCCCTGCAACCACCTTCCAGAGGATTCTTTATTACGCGGGAAAAAATACTTCAATATCGTTAAAACCATTGAGTTGATGATTTCTGTTTCTTGCAGCTGAAAGCCCTCTAGTTGTTACAGATGTTAATAATTTCTTTCCTTTTTTTTTTTTTTTTTTTTTTTGAGATGGAGTTTCGCTCTTGTTACCCAGGCTGGAGTGTAACAGCGCAATCTCGGCTCACCGTAACGTCTGCCTCCCAGGTTCAAGCGATTCTCCTGCCTCAGCCTCCTGAGTAGCTAGGATTACAGGCATGCGCCACCATGCCCAGCTAATTTTGTATTTTTAGTAGAGATGGGGTTTCTCCATGTTGGTCAGGCTGGTCTCAAACTCCCAACTTCAGGTGATCCGCCCACCTCCCAAGGTGCTGGGATTACAGGCGTGAGCCACCACGCCCAGCCTTTTTTTTTCAGGCAGAGTCTCGCTCTGTCACTCAGGCTGGAGTGCAATGGTGCAATCTCGGCTCACTGCAACCTCCACCTCCCGGGTTCAAGTAATTCTGCCTCAGCCTCCCAAGTAGCTGGGCCTACAAGTGTATGCATGCCACCATGCCCGGTTAATTTTTTTTTTTTTTTTTTTTTTTGCATTTTTAGTAGAAACGGGCTTTTGCCATGTTGGCCAGGCTGGTCTTGAACTCCTGACCTCCAGTGATCTGCCTGCCTCGGCCTCCCAGACTGCTGGGATTACAGGCATGAGCCACCATGCCCGACCACAGATATTAGTAGTTTCTAATGATTATAAACTATAAGCTCCTTCAGAGAAGCTCAGCTAACCAAAGATTTGGAAGAAGCAGGATTAAACATGAAGGTTTGAGGAAGGTGTGTTATAAAATGTTTAGAAAATAGAAAATGGGAGAAAAAAATGACAGCAGTCCAAAATAATCATGATGATAATTTTGACTTTCTAGTCTTTAGAAAAAGTATTACATATAACTACACATATTTTTACATGTAAGTAATCACACTACATGTTTAACTTCGTCTCTCCCACTGAATATAGATAAAGACCACAGAATTCAAGAAGCAACTGCCTGGGAACTCCGAGAAGTATAACAAAGCAGTTTGAGGAAGAAATTCAAAACTCAAAGAATGGCTGCGCGAGGTGGCTCACACCTATAAGGCCAACACATTGGAAGGCTGAGGTGGGAGGATTGCTTGAGCCCAGGAGTTTGAGACCAGCCTGGGCAACATAGAGAGACCTTGTCTCTAACAAAAAAAAAAAAAAAAATTTTTTTTTAATTAGCTGGGCCTGGTAGTACATACTTATGGTCCCAGCTAGTTGGGATGCTAAGACGGGAGGATGGCTTGAGCCCAGGAGGTCAAGACTTCAGTGAGCCATGACAGCACCATGGCATTCCAGCCTGGGTGACAAAGGGAGACCCCCATCTCAAACAAAATAAAACAAAAACTGAAGAAAAACTGCAATGGTGTTAGTAATGGTGATCTTTCTTTCTTTGGGGGTGGGCAATTTTTGATTTGGGGCTTTTTTTTTTATTTTTGCTTTTACTGGAGGGTGGGTCACATCACAAAACTGCTTGGCAGATGCAGACGACAAAAACTGTCTGGCCAGAAGACTGGCAATAAAAACCACTGCAAACTGAAGAGTGCGGGGGAAGTCCCTGTTTTTCACCTTCCCCTTTTTCCTCTCCCTGACCTGACCTGAGGCCAATCATGCATCTCCGTGTCATGGCATGCATGTGGTGAAGGTTGTAGAGGAGTCTCCATTATTTTTCTCTCCACTTCTCTCTCACTCCCCCTCTGAGAGTAGGCCCAGTTGTATGGAACTGGGAGTTTCATTAGCACAGAGGTTAAAACTCTTAACGAACCCCATCTCTCCAGCCAGAGGAACCAGGAAAAGAGATCACTGGAAGTTAGACAGTGTGGAGGAAATCTGAGAGAGGAGAGATTTTGAGAATGAACCTAATTCTGTGAATGAACTGACACAAGTCCTAGCCTTACCTCCAAGCTGTGCATGGGGGAATACACACACATTCACACATACACACACACACACACACACACACAAGCATAGCAAAGGCTTTGATAACTGAACTAGTATTGGAACTACTGCTCAAAGAGAGAATTTGTAATCTCAACCTATGAGGGTTTTTGCCTGCTGAAACAAACAAAATGAACATTCTCCAGAGAATTTTAACAGGACTCAGAGACTCACAACATAATATTTAAAATGTTCAGGATACAATCCAAAATTACTTGATATGTAAACAACCTTGAAAATTGGATCAATTCTCAAGAGAATAAACAATCAACTAATGTCAAACCCAATGAATTAGTCAGGATTCTCTAGAGGGACAGAACCAATGGAATAGATTTATACATAAAGGGGGGTTTATTAAGTATTAACTCACACCCTCACAAGGTCCCACAATAGGCCATCTGCAGGCTGAGGAGCAAGGAGAGCCAGTCCTAGTTCCAAAACTGAAGAACTTGGAGTCCGATGTTCAAGAGCAGGAAGCATCCAGCACAGGAGAAAGATGTAGGCTGGGAGGCTAGGCCAGTCTTTTCACACTTTTCTGCCTGCTTATAGTGTAGCCCCACTGGCAGCTGATTAGATTCTGGCCATGAAGATTAAGGGTGGGTCTGCCTTTCCCAGCCCACTGACTCAGATATTAATCTCCTTTGGCAACACCCTCATAGACACACCCAGGATCAATACTTTGTATCCTTCAATCCAATCAAGTTGACACTCATTATAACCATCACAAGTCCACCCCTTGTTAACTTGAACCCATACACATCTCCTGAGATCATATATAATCTTCGAATAAAGACAATAATAAGGTCATAATTACACCTAACAATACAACTATCCCTCATACAACCAGAAATGCACCCATCCCCAATCCAAATACTATTACATAAAGTTAACAATACTTAAATGCTGATGTGAAGTCAATAAATCTTATGTCACATGATAAAGGAGAAAGGAAATAAAGTGAAGATATTTTCTTAGTACAAGTGTATACATGCACAAACATGTTTTTAACAAAAGAAGGAGGAAATATTCATGACAAT
This sequence comes from Pan troglodytes, assembly GCF_028858775.2. Taxonomy (NCBI): domain Eukaryota; kingdom Metazoa; phylum Chordata; class Mammalia; order Primates; family Hominidae; genus Pan; species Pan troglodytes. The sequence continues at coordinate 55,303,764 of NC_072413.2, forward strand.
TACAGTCCTGTTTCTGCAGCCGGACACATGGTCATAGCTGGTATTGATGACTACCTTCTACTACCCATTCTGTATTCCCTTTGCCTTCAGCAAGCACTTCAGCAGGTCATGGTTTTTTCCTGGTGGAGTGACCCAAACCTTCATTCCTGAAGGGTCTGGATCATTTGTAGTCCTGCCTGGATTGGGCTGTTGTAGTTTCCCATTGACCTTAATCATAGGGCATGGTAATACTAAGAGACGCCCTAATGGATCTCCTGTATTCCATGCACACTTTTCCTTACCTCCATTGTGGAGTGGTAGACTGATTTCACCTTGATAGTCCAGGTCAATCACCCCAGCCAACACTGTAATTCCCTTCTTAGCCTGTTGACTTAAAGGTAGGAGAAGCCCAAAGTCTCCAGGTGGCAATCTTAACTTCCAGTTTAATGGAATCGTTGTGTCTCCTGGTGGCAGCATTTCTCCCTCTGGAACTAAGACCTCTAGGCCACAGAACGTAATGTCGCAGGAAAAGGAAGCAAAAATTTTGCTAGTAGATCACTAGGGGTGATGGTGAGTGGTGCCACTTCCACTTCCACCCCTTGATTCCTGGACCTGTGAATCCTGGCTGTGGGAGAAACAATATCATATATTGGATGCTGATTCAGAGCATATGGGGCCTTCTGGAGAATTTTGCCCCAACCCTGCAAAGTACTCTCACCTAGTTGGCATTGTAATTGTGACTTCAAAAGGCCATTCCACTGTTGTATCAATCCAGCTGCTTCAGGATGATAGGGAACAGGGTAAGACCAGTGAATTCCATAAGCATAAACCCACTGCTGCATTTCTTTAGCTGTAAAGTGAGTGCCTCGGTCAAAGGCAATGCTGTATGCAATACCATGACGGTGGATAAGGCATTCTGTGTGTCCACGGATGGTAGTCTTGGCAGAAGCATTGCATGCAGGATAGGCAAACCCATATCAGCAGTAAGCATCTATTCCAGTGAGGACAAACCTCTGCCCTTTCCATGATGGAAGATGTCCAATATAATCAACCTGCCACCAGGTAGCTGGCTGATCACCCCGAGGAATGGTGCCATATCGAGGGCTCAGTGTTAGTCTCTGCTGCTGGCAAATTGGGCACTCAGCAGTGGCCATAGGCAGGTCAGTCTTGGTGAGTGGAAGTCCATGTTGCTGAGCCCATGTGTAACCTCTCTCCCCGCCACCATGGTCACTTTGTTCATGGGCACATTAGGTGATGACAGGGGTGGCTAGGGAAAGGGGCTGAGAGGTGTCCACAGAACAGGTCACCCTATCCACTTGATTATTAAAATCCTTCTCTGCTGAGGTCACCTACTGGTGAGCACTCACATGGGATACAAATGTCTTCACAGTTTTTGACAACTCATTGTGGTCCACCCACATACCTCTTCCCCAAATTTCGTTGTCACCAATTTTCCAATCATGCTTCTTCCAAGTGCCTGACCATCCAGCCAAATCATTGGCTACAGTCCATGAATCAGTATATAATCACACATCTGGCCATTTCTCCTTCCATGCAAAGTGCACAACCAGGTGCACTCTCGAATTTCTGCCCACTGGGAAGATTTTCCTACACCACTTTCCTTCAGGGATGTCCTAGAAAGGGGCTGTAGTGCTGCGCTGTACACTTTTGGGTGATGCTTGCATATCGTGCAGAGCCATCTGTGAATCAGGCCCTGGTCTTCTCTTCCTCTGCCAACTGATCATAGGGAACTCCCCATGAGGCCATCGGTGTAGGCTGGGGAAGAGAAGGCAGGGTGGCAGGAGTGGAGACCATGGGGATTTGAGCCACTTCCTCATGTAACTTACTTGTGCCTTCAGGACCTGCTCGAGCCCAATCACATATATACCACTTCCACTGGATGATGGAATGCTGCTGTGCATGAACCACTTTATGGCTAGATGGGTCAGAAAGCACCCAATTCATGACAGACACTTCAGGTCACATGGTAACTTGATGACTTATAGCCAAATGTTCAGTTTCCACCAAAGCTCAATAACAGGCCAAAAGCTGTCCTCAGAAGGAGAGTGGTTATCTGCAGAAGATGGCACAACCTTGCTCCAAAATCCTAGAGGCCTGTGATTTACCTATAGGGGCTTGCCAAAGGCTCTAAACAGCATCCCTATCTGCCACTGACATCTCAAGCACCATTGGATCTGCTGAGTCATATAGCTCAAGTGGCAGAGCAGCTTGCACAGCAGCCTGGACCTGTTGCAGAGCCTTCTCCTGTTCTGGATCCCACTCAAACTGGCAGCCTTTCAGGTCACTCAATAAATGGGCCAGAGTAACATACCCAAATGAGAAATGTTTTGCCTCCAAAATCCAAATAGGCCCACAAGGTGTTGTGTCTCTTGGTTGTAGGAGGGGCCAAATGCAACAACTTATCCTTTACCTTAGAAGGAATATCTCGACAGGCCCCACACCACTGGACCCCTAGAAATTTTACTGAACTAGTAAGTACCTGAATTTTAGTTGGATTTATTTCCCACCCTCTGGCATGCAAATGTCTTACCAATAAGTTCAGTGTGCTTGCTACTTCTTGATCACTAGATCCAGTCAGCAAAATGTCATCAATGTAGTGGACCCGTGTGATATCTCACATAAGTGAAAAGAGATCAAGTTCTCCCCAAATAAGATTATGACGTGAAGCCAGAGAGTTCATATACTCCTGAGGTAGGACAGTAAAGGTATATTTCTGGCCTTCCCAGCTGAAGGCAAATTGCTTCTGGTGGGCGTTATGGACAGGAATGGAGAAAAAGACACTTGCTAAGTCAATGGCTGCATAACAGGTACAAGGAGATGTGTTAATTTGCTCAAGCAATGAAACCACATCTGGTACAGCAGCTGCAATTGGAGTCACCACTTGGTTAAGCCTAAGATAACCCACTGTCATTCTCCAAGATCCATCTGTCTTCTGTACAGGCCAAATGGGAGAGCTGAACAGGGATGTGGTGAAAATCACCACGCCTGCATCTTTCAAGTGCCTGATGGTGGCACTAGTCTCTGCAATCCTTCCAGGGATGTGACATTGTTTTTATTTACTATTTTTCTAGGCAGAGGCAGCTCTAATGCCTTCCATTTGGCCTTTCCCACCAAAATAGCCCTCAACCTATCAGTCAGGGAGCCAATGTGGGGGTTCTGCCAGCTACTAGGTATGTCTATGCCACTTATGCATTCTGGCACTGGAGAAATGACCACAGGATGAGTCCCAGGACCCACTGGACCGACTGTAAGTCAAACCTGAGCTAAAACTCCATTAATTACCTGACCTCCATATGCCTCTATTTTAACTGGAGGACCACAATGACGTTTTGGGTCCCCTGGAATCAACGTCAGCTCAGAGCCAGTGTCCAGTAGTCCCCAAAATATCTGATAATTTCCCTTTCCCCAGTGCACAGTTACTCTGTTAAAAGCCCTGAGGTCTCCTTGGGGAAGGATGGGAGAAAGATTTACTGCATAAATTGTCAGTAATGTAGTGAGGTCCTTCCTCAAGAGGACCTGGCCGCCCCTTCATTCAAGTGGCTTTGGGTTTGTAAACTCACTCAAGTCTGGAAATTGATTGAGGGGCCATGATTCTGTTTTTATAATTCAAATTAGTCTTTTGTCCATTTGAGCTAGAAGTCTTCTGCTTGTATAAATTAAGTAGGAATGCAGTAGGTTTCCTATCAATTTCACTTCTAGGAACACAGTGATTAATTAACCAGTGCCAGAGCTCTACACAAGTCAGACTAATCTGATTGCCACTTTGCCTCTGCTGTCCATTATGGTAGTAGCTACGCCCACCTTGCCTTTGACAGTTGAGTGCCACCACTTGGCCCCTCCCACCTCAGGATCCAATTATTCCCATTGTATTTAAATTTTGTAGTTGACTGACTGTGGTTTCCACTGTTAGATCTGACATACAGAGAAAAGCAATTACAGGGCTCTTCAAAGATGCAGGTGCTGCCCTCACAAATCTATTTTGCAAGGCATTGGTCAAGGGTATATCTTCTGGACCCTCTCAGCTGGGATGAGTAGGTCTAAAGTGGCTAATCCACTCCACCATCCCAATCTCCCTAAGCCTTTGGATCCCTTCCTCTACATTAAACCAAGGGAAATCAGGCATTTCCAGCTCATTCACAGTGGGCCATCTTTTAATCCATATTTCAGCTAACCAAGCAAATAAATTATTAGAACTTTTTTGAACTCCCTGAGCTGCAACATTAAATGCAGATTCCCTACTTAGTGGGCCCAAATCAATAAATTCAGCCTGATCCAACTCTATGTTCCACCATTATCCCACACCCTTAATATCCATTCCCATGCCTGTTCTTCAGATTTCTGCTTATATAAATTAGAAAACTCAAGCAGTTCTTTTTGAGTGTAGTGCACCTCCCCATAGGTCACACTCTCAACCTCACCTCTAGGGGCCTGCCAGGACTTTAGTCTAGTTATATGTCTAGAAGCAAACAGGGGTGTTGGGGGTGGCTCCTGATGAGAATCAACATTATCTTGCCTGGAAACTGCCTCAGGGAAGCCCATCATTGTTGTCTCAGGCAGCGCAAAGTTTATCTCCTCAGACAAAGGTGGAAAGGCTGATGGCAGCATGGGTTGGGGAGGGGATGCTGCCACTACTGGGGATGGGGAAGCTGTTTGTTCTGGCAAAAAAGTTTCATCACAGTTGACAAACTCAGTGTCCCCAGTTTCATCAGGGTCCTCCCACACATCCCCATTCCAAGCTGCAGGGTCCCTTTCTTTTCCAATCAAGCCCTCACTTTAACAGTAGACACCTGGCAAGGCTGTACATTCACCTTTCATTGCAGGTCAGCCACTCTCATGCTTAGAGCTTGTGTCTGTTTTTTCACAATTTCAGCTCTTTCTCTACAGGAGATAAGACTCTCACTCAGGGCAATCTTAGCAGATTTCAGGCTCAGTATCTGCTTCTGAAGCTGGGAGTTAAAATCCCTGAGTTCATCATTTTCTTCCATCACTTTGTCCACTGGACTTAGGAGCCATCAACCAGCTTCATTGTGTTTCTTGGTTCTCCACATATGGTCAAAGGTATTATGTATACAGTCACTAAACTCTTTGCCTCTCATGAGTGGTGAATCAAGAGTGTCAAATGCATTTATTTTGCATAACTCTCTAAACAGTTCATGCCATGGACTATTAGTGCTCTCCATACTATTAGAAGTAGAGTCCTTTGCATTTTTGGGTCTAATCATATTAAGCAGCCAACTCCAGAAACGCCAAAACCAATGAAAGAACTCCATCCTTAATATTATTTTCCTCTAGAACCATTCCTGGTACCAAAATCTGTATTAGTCAGGGTTCTCTAGAGGGACAGAACTAATGGAATAGATATATATGCATAAAGGGGAGTTTATTAAGTATTAACTCACATGATCACAGGTCCCACAACAGGCCACCTTCAGGCTGAGGAGCAAGGAGAGCCAGTCCGAGCTCCAAAACTGAGGAACTTGGAGTTTGATGTTTGAGGGCAGGAAACATCCAGCACGGGAGAAAGATGTAGGCTGGGAGGTTACTTTTCTGCCTGCTTATATTCTAGCAGCACTGGCAGCTGATAAGATTGTGCCCACCCAGATTAAGGGTGGGCCTGCCTTTCCCAGCCCACTGACTCAAATGTTAATCTCCTTTGACAACACCCTTGCAGACACACCCAGGATCAATACTTTGTATCCTTCAATCTAATCAAGTTGACACTCAGTGTTAACCATCACATCCAAGATTATGCAAATGTTGGAATTACAATACAAAAATTTTAAAGCAGCTTTTATAACTGGTCTCTATGAGACAAAGGTAAAGCCTCTTGAAATGAACAGAGGGATAGATGATCTTAGCAAAGAAGTAAAAGCATTAAAAAAAGAACCAAATGGAAATTTTAGAACTGAAAAATATAAGAACTGAAATAAAAAATTCACCAGATGAGCTCAGTAGCAGAATGGCAATGACAGAGAAAAGGGCCAATTAACTTGAAGATAGACCAATATAAATTATCCAGTTGGAAGAAAGGGAAAAAAACAAAACAGATCAGAGCCTTTTTTTTTTTTTAATCCCCAAGATGGAGTGTTGCTCTGTCTCCCAGGCTGGAGTGCAGTGGTGCAATCTCGGCTCACTGCAACCTCTGCCTCCTGAGTTCAAGTGATTATTGTGCCTCAGCCTCAAGAGTAGCTGGGATTACAGACGTGCGCCACCATGCCCAGCTAATTTTTGTATTTTTAGTAGAGACGGGGTTTCACCATGTTGGCTAGGCTGGTCTCAAACTCAGAACCTCAGGTAATCTGCCCTCCTTGGCCTCCCAAAGTGCTGGGATTACAGGTGTGACGCACCGCACCCAGCCCTCACTAGCAGATTTTGAAAATCTGTGATCTGTGCTATGTAACCCCCATTCTCCATAGTGCATAAAATTCAATGCAAACTGTAAAGCTCATTAATCCTTTGTAGCATGTGTCTACTTCTAGAAAATAGGGCAAAATGGAGACTTACTTCAGCCTTGGGGAGGGTGAAACAAAGGCTGTCCTTATGTCCTGTGACTTCTGGCCATGTCTTCTTTCTCTTGACTCTGCTGCTGCTGCTGTTCATTCTCTTTCTGACCTTTCTCTAGCTCAGGAGTCAGCAAAATTTCCTGTAGGATGGCTATTTCAGAAAAAAATAAAAATAAAAAGCCATATTAAAACATTATGCTTTAGATAAAAAACCATCTAAAACTAAGCTTGGGCATTTCTTTAAAATTTTCCTTTCACTAATGTTTTTCTCTTTATTCGTTTGTCTTTTCTTTTGTTTCTTTTTGTTTGAAAAAAAAACACACTTACATATTGCAGTTATGCAATATACATTGGAATCCCTAATTATAATGCTTCTTCTTGAACACATTTTATTTTGACATCTTTTTGTTGTTCACCCTTGCTTGTTTTGCCTTTAATCTACAAAAGGCAAAACAGGCCTTTTCTGTCTCACTCAGGCCTCTAAAAATTGTATCTTTTAAATTTAGGAATAGAATGGAAGAAAGGAAAAAATTTTGTTAAGATTATATCTTTTTTTTTTTTTTTTTTTGAGATGGAGTCTTGCTCTGTCGCCAGGCTGGAGGGCAGTGGCGCAATCTCGGCTCACTGCAACCTCTGCCTCCTGGGTTCAAGCAATTCCCCTGCCTCAGCCTCCTGAGTAGCTGGGACTACAGGTGTGCAACCCCAAGCCAGGCTAATTTTTTTGTGTTTTAGTAGAGACGAGGTTTCACCATGTGGCCAGGATGGTCTTGATCTCCTGACCTCGTGATCCACCCACCTTGGCCTCCTAAAGTGCAGGGATTACAGGCGTGAGCCACCCAGCCTGGCCACGATTGTATCTTTTAAGACAAGACATTTTCTTTTTCATTTTAAACAAGTGGCAATGTCCGTAGTACCCAAGAAGTACTCCTCAATTAACTTATTTGAAACCATTAACATTATCAGTCATTTTTCTATATTGATAGCATCCACAGCAAGGATTTCCACTTTAGTTATACCTACATCCAGCCAATTTGGCCTCACAACCAGCAAAAAAATCGGATCCATTGTTTTTCAGGAGAGCATAGAAACACTGGTTGTTCAATGTAAGAGGTGAACCTGGCTGAGCTTGGTCATCCCTGGGCTATTTTCTCCCTTCTGTAAACCTAAGGTTTCCTGACTAAAGCTAATCATGATGGCCTCACTCTTACGCAAATGAGCAGAGAATGTGAAGAGAAATAATAACAGAGAAAATGACAACGGGTTTGGAGGAAGAAGACCAGGGTCATCTTTGCAGCTAAATGCTCATTGATCTCAGAGAGGGGGCCTAAGAAAGCAGGAAGCCCAGGCTACTCTGTGGGATGCTCATCTTTTTCCGAGTGGATTTCCTGATAATCACAACTCAGAAGAGTTTTTCCTTTAAAGTGACAGCATTGGGGTGCTTGTCTATAATCAGTCCTAAGTGATGCTTGCTTAAAGATTCCACAGTAGCACTGAAAATAAAATTGAAAATTCTTTCTGCCTTAAGGTGTATACATTATTGGTTTTTATATGTTTGCTGATTTAAAATAATCATTATTAAAATGATTTTTAATAAAATAATCAGCATTAAAATATGCTGATTCTAAAATAATCATTTTATCTATAATATGACAATTCAGAAAATTCTGATATTTAAATAATTCATGGTTCTTTGCATTCTGTTAGGTGTAAAGCATTTTTTTCTATTAAAAGTGCAAAAGCTTTTTTTTTTAGGGGAAACTAGACTTTCTTTTTTTTTAAAACTATTATTATACTTTAAGTTTTAGGGTACATGTGCACAATGTGCAGATTAGTTACATATGTATACATGTGCCATGCTGGTGTGCTGCACCCACTAACTCGTCATCTAGCATTAGGTATATCTCCCAATGCTATCCCTCCCCCCTCCCCCCACCCCACAACAGTCCCCAGAGTGTGATGTTCCCCTTCCAGTGTCCACGTGTTCTAATTGTTCAATTCCCACCTATGAGTGAGAATATGTGGTGTTTGGTTTTTTGTTCTTGCGATAGTTTACTGAGAATGATGACTTCCAATTTCATCCATGTCCCTACAAAGGACATGAACTCATCATTTTTTATGGCTGCATAGTATTCCATGGTGTATATGTGCCACATTTTCTTAATCCGGTCTATCATTGTTGGACATTTGGGTTGGTTCCAAGTCTTTGCTATTGTGAATAATGCCGCAATAGACATACGTGTGCATGTGTCTTTAAAGCAGCATGATTTATAGTCCTTTGGGTATATACCCAGTAATGGGATGGCTGGGTCAAATGGTATTTCTAGTTCTAGATCCCTGAGGAATCGCCACACTGACTTCCACAATGGTTGAACTAGTTTCCAGTCCCACCAACAGTGTAAAAGTGTTCCTATTTCTCCACATCCTCTCCAGCACTTGTTGTTTCCTGACTTTTTAATGATTGCCATTCTAACTGGTGTGAGATGGTATCTCATTGTGGTTTTGATTTGCATTTCTCTGATGGCCACTGAGGGTGAGCATTTTATCATGTGTTTTTTGGCTGCATAAATGTCTTCTTTTGAGAAGTGTCTGTTCATGTCCTTCGCCCTCTTTTTGATCGGGTTGTTTGTTTTTTTCTTGTAAATTTGTTGAAGTTCATTGTAGATTCGGGATATTAGCCCTTTGTCAGATGAGTAGGTTGTGAAAATTTTCTCCCATTTTGTAGGTTGCCTGTTCACTCTGATGGTAGTTTCTTTTGCTGTGCGGAAGCTCTTTAGTTTAATTGGATCCCATTTGTCAATTTTGTCTTTTGTTGCCATTGCTTTTGGTGTTTGAGACATGAAGTCCTTGCCCATGCCTATGTCCTGAATGGTAATGCCTAGGTTTTCTTCTAGGGTTTTTATGGTTTTAGGTCTAACGTTTAAGTCTTTAATCCATCTTGAATTAATTTTTGTATAAGGTGTAAGGAAGGGATCCAGTTTCAGCTTTCTACCTATGGCTAGCCAGTTTTCCCAGCACCATTTATTAAATAGGGAATCCTTTCCCCATTGCTTGTTTTTCTCAGGTTTGTCAAAGATCAGATAGTTGTAGATATGCAGCATTATTTCTGAGGGCTCTGTTCTGTTCCATTGATCTATATCTGTGTTTTGGTACCAGTACCATGCTGTTTTGGTTACTGTAGCCTTGTAGTATAGTTTGAAGTCAGGTAGTGTGATGCCTCCGACTTTGTTCTTTTGGCTTAGGATTCACTTGGCGATGCAGGCTCTTTTTTGGTTCCATATGAACTTTAAAGTAGTTTTTTCCAATTCTGTGAAGAAAGTCATTGGTAGCTTGACGGGGATGGCATTGAATCTGTAAATTACCTTGGGCAGTATGGCCATTTTCACGATATTCATTCTTCCTACCCATGAGCATGGAATGTTCTTCCATTTGTTTGTATCCTCTTTTATTTCCTTGAGCAGTGGTTTGTAGTTCTCCTTGAAGAGGTCCTTCATATCCCTTGTAAGTTGGATTCCTAGGTATTTTATTCTCTTTGAAGCAATTGTGAATGGGAGTTCACTCATGATTTGGCTCTCTGTTTGTCTGTTGTTGGTGTATAAGAATGCTTGTGATTTTTGTACATTGATTTTGTATCCTGAGACTTTGCTGAAGCTGCTTATCAGCTTAAGGAGATTTTGGGCTGAGACAACGGGATTTTCTAGATATACAATCATGTCGTCTGCAAACAGGGACAATTTGACTTCCTCTTTTCCTAATTGAATACCCTTTATTTCCTTCTCCTGCCTAATTGCCCTGGCCAGAACTTCTAACACTATGTTGAATAGGAGTGGTGAGAGAGGGCATCCCTGTCTTGTGCCAGTTTTCAAAGGGAATGCTTCCAGTTTTTGCCCATTCAGTATGATATTGGCTGTGGGTTTGTCATAGATAGCTCTTATTATTTTGAAATACGTCCCATCAATACCTAATTGATTGAGAGTTTTTAGCATGAAGTGTTGTTGAATTTTGTCAAAGGCCTTTTCTGTATCTATTGAGATAATCATGTGGTTTTTGTCTTTGGTTCTGTTTATATGCTGGATTACATTTATTGATTTGTGTATATTGAACCAGCCTTGCATCCCAGGGATGAAGCCCACTTGATCATGGTGGATAAGCTTTTTGATGTGCTGTTGTATTCGGTTTGCCAGTATTTTATTGAGGATTTTTGCATCAATGTTCATCAAGGATATTGGTCTAAAATTCTCTTTTTTGGTTGGGTCTCTGCCCAGCTTTGGTATCAGAATGATGCTGGCCTCATAAAATGAGTTAGGGAGGATTCCCTCTTTTTCTATTGATTGGAATAGTTTCAGAAGGAATGGTACCAGTTCCTCCTTGTACCTCTGGTAGAATTCAGCTGTGAATCCATCTGGTCCTGGACTCTTTTTGGTTGGTAAGCTATTGATTATTGCCACGATTTCAGATCCTGTTATTGGTCTATTCAGAGATTCAACATCTTCCTGGTTTAGTCTTGGGAGAGTGTATGTGTCGAGACATTTATCCATTTCTTCTAGATTTTCTAGTTTATTTGCGTAGAGGTGTTTGTAGTATTCTCTGATGGTAGTTTGTATTTCTGTGGGATCAGTGGTGATATCCCCTTTATCATTTTTATTGCATCTATTTGATTCTTCTCTCTTTTCTTCTTTATTAGTCTTGCTAGTGGTCTATCAATTTTGTTGATCCTTTCAAAAAACCAGCTCCTGGATTCATTAATTTTTTGAAGGGTTTTTTGTGTCTCTATTTCCTTCAGTTCTGCTCTGAGTTTAGTTATTTCTTGCCTTCTGCTAGCTTTGGAATGTGTTTGCTCTTGCTTTTCTAGTTATTTTAATTGTGATGTTAGGGTGTCAATTTTAGATCTTTCCTGCTTTCTCTTGTGGGCATTTAGTGCTATAAATTTCCCTCTACACACTGCTTTGAATGCGTCCCAGAGATTCTGCTATGTTGTGTCTTTGTTCTCATTGGTTTCAAAGAACATCTTTATTTCTGCCTTCATTTCGTTATGTACCCAGTAGTCATTCAGGAGCAGGTTGTTCAGTTTCCATGTAGTTGAGTGGTTTTGAGTGAGATTCTTAATCCTGAGTTCTAGTTTGATTGCACTGTGGTCTGAGAGATAGTTTGTTATAATTTCTGTTCTTTTACATTTGCTGAGGAGAGCTTTACTTCCAAGTATGTGGTCAGTTTTGGAATAGGTGTGGTGTGGTGCTGAAAAAAAATGTATATTCTGTTGATTTGGGGTGGAGAGTTCTGTAGATGTCTATTAGGTCCGCTTGGTGCAGAGCTGAGTTCAATTCCTGGGTATCCTTGTTGACTTTCTGTCTCATTGATCTGTCTAATGTTGACAGTGGGGTGTTAAAGTCTCCCATTATTATTGTGTGGGAGTCTAAGTCTCTTTATAGGTCACTAAGGACTTGCTTTATGAATCTAGGTGCTCCTGTGTTGGGTGCATATATATTTAGGATAGCTAGCTCTCTTGTTGAATTGATCCCTTTACCATTATGTAATGGCCTTCTTTGTCTCTTTTGATCTTTGTTGGTTTAAAGTCTGTTTTATCAGAGACTAGGATTGCAACCTCTGCCTTTTTTTGTTTTCCATTTGCTTGGTAGATCTTCCTCCATCCTTTTATTTTGAGCCTGTGTGTGTCTCTGCACGTGAGATGGGTTTCCTGAATACAGCACACTGATGGGTCTTGACACTTTATCCAATTTGCCAGTCTGTGTCTTTTAATTGAAGAATTTAGTCCATTTACATTTAAAGTTAATATTGTTATGTGTGACTTTGATCCTGTCATTATGATGTTAGCTGGTTATTCTGCTCGTTAGTTGATGCAGTTTCTTCCTAGTCTGGATGGTCTTTACATTTTGGCATGATTTTGCAGTGGCTGGTACCAGTTGTTCCTTTCCATGTTTAGCGCTTCCTTCAGCAGCTCTTTTAGGGCAGGCCTGGTGGTGACAAAATCTCTCAGCATTTGCTTATCTGTAAAGTATTTTATTTCTCCTTCACTTATGAAGCTTAGTTTGGCTGGATATGAAATTCTGGGTTGAAAATTCTTTTCTTTGAGAATGTTGAATATTGGCCCCCACTCTCTTCTGGCTTGTAGAGTTTCTGCGGAGAGATCCACTATTAGTCTGATGAGCTTCCCTTTGAGGGTAACCCGACCTTTTTCTCTGGCTGCCCTTAACATTTTTTCCTTCATTTCAACTTTGGTGAATCTGACAATTATGTGTCTTGGAGTTGCTCTTCTCGAGGAGTATCTTTGTGGCGTTCTCTGTATTTCCTGAATCTGAATGTTGGCCTGCCTTGCTAGATTGGGGAAGTTCTCCTGGATAATAACCTGCAGAGTGTTTTCCAACTTGGTTCCATTCTCCCCGTCACTTTCAGGTACACCAATCAGACGTAGATTTGGTCTTTTCACGTAGTCCCATATTTCTTGGAGGCTTTGCTCCTTTCTTTTTATTCTTTTTTCTCTAAACTTCCCTTCTCGCTTCATTTCATTCATTTCATCTTCCATCGCTGATACCCTTTCTTCCAGTTGATCGCACCGGCTCCTGAGGCTTCTGCATTCTTCACGTAGTTCTCGAGCCTTGGCTTTCAGCTCCATCAGCTCCTTTAAGCACTTCTCTGTATTGGTTATTCTAGTTATACATTCTTCTAAATTTTTTTCAAAGTTTTCAACTTCTTTGCTTTGGTTTGAATGTCCTCCCGTAGCTCGGAGTAATTTGATCATCTGAAGCCTTCTTCTCTCAGCTCGTCAAAGTCATTCTCCGTCCAGCTTTGTTCCGTTGCTGGTGAGGAACTGCGTTCCTTTGGAGGAGGAGAGGCGCTCTGCTTTTTAGAGTTTCCAGTTTTTCTGCTCTGTTTTTTCCCCATCTTTGTGGTTTTATCTACTTTTGGTCTTTGATGATGGTGATGTACAGATGGGTTAATGGTGTGGATGTCCTTTCTGTTTGTTAGTTTTCCTTCTAACAGACAGGACCCTCAGCTGCAGGTCTGTTGGGGTACTGGGCCCTGTGAGGTGTCAGTGTGCCCCTGCTGGGGGGTGCCTCCCAGTTAGGCTGCTCGGGGGTCAGGGGTCAGGGACCCACTTGAGGAGGCAGTCTGCCCGTTCTCAGATCTCCAGCTGCGTGCTGGGAGAACCACTGCTCTCTTCAAAGCTGTCAGACAGGGACATTTAAGTCTGCAGAGGTTACTGCTATCTTTTTGTCTGTGCCCTGCCCCCAGAGGTGGAGCCTACAGAGGCAGGCAGGCCTCCTTCAGCTGTGGTGGGCTCCACCCAGTTCGCGCTTCCCTGCTGCTTTGTTTACCTAATCAAGCCTGGGCAATGGCGGGCGCCCCTCCCCCAGCCTCGCTGCCGCCTTGCAGTTTGATCTCAGACTGCTGTGCTAGCAATCAGCGAGACTCCGTGGGCATAGGACCCTCCGAGCCAGGTGTTGGATGTAATCTCCTGGTGGGCCGTTTTTTAAGCCCGTCGGAAAAGCGCAGTATTCGGGTGGGAGTGACCCGATTTTCCCGGTGCCATCTGTCACCCCTTTTTTTGACTAGGAAAGGGAACTCCCTGACCCCTTGCGCTTCCCGAGTGAGGCAATGCCTCACCCTGCTTTGGCTCGCGCACGGTGTGTGCACCCACTGACCTGTGCCCACTCTCTGGCACTCCCTAGTGAGATGAACCCGGTACCTCAGATGGAAATGCAGAAATCACCCGTCTTCTGCGTCGCTCACGCTGGGAGCTGTAGACCGGAGCTGTTCCTATTCGGCCATCTTGGCTCCTCCCCCCGGGAAGCTCGCAAAAGCTTTTTTGTAGACACCAAGTACAATCTTTGTAAATGTAGTTGTCTCAAAAAACATCTGTCCAAACAATTCTTAAACTAAATATCCATAATATAGAAATATATAGGCAGATATAAAACTATTTTTAAACTTCGGTCATAGCAAACTGAAGATTATCTAAGTTTTAAAAAAGTTATTTTCAGCCTGTTTGCAAGATTATAGCTTTCTGTCTAGCATAAATATTTCTCCTAGTTTTCTGGAACAGATAGGCTAGAAAACATTTACAAACAAATAAAAATAAAGAATTTCAGGCAACAATAAAAGTTAAAAAAGAAAGAAGGCTGTTTAAAAAACCTTTACCAGGCTGGGTGCAGTGTGGCTCATGCCTGTAATCCCAGCACTTTGGGAGGCCGAGGCAGGTGGATCACTTGAGGTCAGGAGTTCGAGACCAGCCTGGCCAATGTGGTGAAACTCCATCTGTACTAAAAATACAAAAATTAGCCAGGGGTGGTGGCGCAGGCCTGTAGTCCCAGCTACTCAGGAGGCTAAGGTAGGAGAATCACTTGAATCCAGGAGGTAGAGGTTGCAGTGAGCTGAGATGGCGCCACGGCACTCCAGCCTGGGTGACAGAGTGAGACTCCGTCTCAAAAAAAAAAAAAACCTTTACCAGTTCCAATGCATTCATGCTGACACCACCATAACAAAGTAGTTGAAATGTTTGTTGTGATCAAGAAATTGCAAATAAATGAAAAGCCAGGTAGGTGACTAGAAATAGTTTACCTATACTACAGTAAGAAGAGGAAACTTACCATCCTGTGCAAAGAGGCAGCATGCAGGGCAGAAGGGCAGGAAGCCCAAGGGAGTCTGCAGTCAGGAACACTGAGTTGCCACCTCAGAAAAACATCCATCTCCCTTATTACCCCACGGTGCTTTTCTGCCACACATCAAACACCAGATGGACAGCCAGCTGTCAGAAAACGTTGTCTGCTTGCCTCATAAATGGGAATATAGTGTGTAGAAGGTACGGTTTTAGAGTCTTGTACTTTCATGTGGAAGTGCTAGTAAGGCAGCAGGAGCTCAGGGTAGGGGTTACACATTGCAAAAATGTCCAGAAACATCAAACACTGTGCTCTTTGCAAAAGGGTAGGCTCCAGCTTTAGCTGCTGATTCTTTTGGCTCAAGCTGAGTCAAACAGTACACAAAGAATAGACAAAAGCCTGCAAATGACTGGCAGTCGCCATGGGGTTCACCAAACCAGTGCTGGCTCACTTCAGACATTGTTCTTTCCCTGCGGAAGCGCGGCTGCACCTGCGCCCAGATGAAGCTTGGCCACATCTCCTCTGCCGGACCTCTGGAAAACTCTCCTTTAGCGAGAAGATGGGACTCAGGTCATTGAAGGTTTTTGTTTCTGTACAGGGTTGAATGCTTATTCATATGGAGATTTTTATTCCGGAGTCTTCACTTATTTTAAGCTTGAGGGTTTGTTTTATTTATTTATTTTTATTTTACTATTTTTTTTTTTTTTTTTGCTGGAGCGCAGTGGCGCCATCTCGGCTCACTGCAACCTCCGCCTCCCGGGTTCAAGTGATTCTCCTGCCTCAGCTTCCCGAGTAGCTGGGATTACAGGCGCCTGCCACCACGCCAGGCTAATTTTTGTATTTTTAGTAGAGACGAGGTTTCACCATGCTGGCCAGGCTGGTCTTAGAGCTTTTTTTTTTTTTAATGAACTATAAAATGAGGCATGACACAACTGTTAAAAACAGTTTCTTCTTCAATGACCAAACCCCAGTGCAGTTTCCTTTTTCTGGAGGCACATGGAATTAGCCACATCCCTCTAATATTAGCACTTATATTGCCTACTCAACCCTCTGACAAACTACCCACTCATTAATTGTCTGTTTTATTTTTGCCCTAATACCAATTCTCAGAGACCAATTTTTTTGAGTGCCTTCTGGCCATTGTCAGGGCATATCAACTTTTTTTTTATTATTACTTTTTTCTTCAAGAAGTGAAAAGAAAAATCATTTTCTTTCATTTAATATTATGGGTATCAAGAATAATGTGATATTTATGGATCTTAAGAACTGTCTGCCCATAGGGTTCATTTCTTAAATGACTATTTCTTAAATGTGTATAAAATATTCTATTACATGAGCAAGAGCCTCTTATTACTCTTTTCATTTTATAGAAAAGGAAATCAAGGGCAGTTACATGATTTTTTTTAGACAACATCTCACTCTGTCACCCAGGCTGGGGTACAGTGGTGCAATCACAGCTCACTGCAGCCTTGAACTCCTGGGTCCAAGCAATCCTCAGTTGTATGATTTCTGCAGAGCCCTACCATGCGGTGGAGGGAAAAGTTTATGATGAGAAACTTCAGGAATAATGATTTAAGCACTATTGTATTGTCATTTATCAGTGTGGGAACAGCATCAAGAAATCTGCACATTTCAGTCCTTTATAGAATGCAAAGGTGAGGAAAGAAAAAAACACTTCTCTCAACACTTCCTTTTTTGGATTTTCTCCTGTATCAGATATAGCATAGGATTGCTGACCAGTGTTCACAGCTCCAGTGGGATCCTGGGTATTTCTGAGACAGAGCCTCTCTGAGCAGGAGATGTCTACGGGTGGGTGAAGCAGTGGGCACGCTGAAAAAGCAGATCTCTCATGTTAGGCTTTCTTTCCTATTTGTAGTTATGTGGTTGAAAGATCTTTCTTTTGGTCAAGTATCTGTTTACTTCCACACAAGTATGTGGCTATTGTTATGTTCACAAAACGCTCTGTTCAAAAGTCGACCTTCAAATATCCTTGATGGTAGAAAAGCAAACAAATGTGTCATTGTTCAGTTAGATGACACAGGGCACCTCCCAATGTTTGCTCTAATCTGCTAATACCCTGTGGCAGGTGGAATCAGTTAAAAGAATTCCCACAAGAGCCATTTTCTCAGTTGAACAAGATGGAAATTGCTCTGGATTAAGTTCAAATATCATTTGTGACTGTAGCACATAAAGACATTAAAGAAGTTTATAACACTGTGATGACTACTGTTCAACCATTACTTTCTCTTAAGATCCATCTCTATAGCCTATTCCCAAAACTTAGTAAGAAAATATAATGTGAAAGAGTGAACAACATAGCTATTTCACAGTAGATCTAGTAATTCATATATGTTTAGTAATTCATATAGAGTCTAATTTTTAAAAATAAAGCAGGTAAAAATGACACTGATTGTTTCATTCGTGGTCAGTCACAGAATCCCCCAGTATGGACCATGACAAGCATCATGAGACATGCAAGAGGCACCAATATCCATGGTGGAAGCAAAGTCTCTGGAAGATACAAGTCAATCATTTGCCACAAATAATTTCCTGGGAAATTCATAACTGGGTAATTCCCATACAAGATGACTTCAAAAATGAAGTAGTGATCTGATTTCTGAGTCTGACTACACAACTGAACATATCAATAGAAAATGCACAAATCTTGAACAACAGGAGCCATAGTACTGATGAGATTATATATTCTTATAACCTGTATAGACAGTCCAATTGATTCAACACCAATGTTCTAAGATTTTATAAAATCAATAATTTTGAAGAAGTAACTGATATCACTGTTCCGTAGAAACGTCATAAAATTAAGGAAGACTTTAGCTTTGGCAGAGGGGCAAAGGAAAAAGCTAAATGAAGAAGCACAAAAATAAGACATGTTATCATCTTGGGAAGTCTCTGGTTTCATTTCTATTGCTGACTCACTCATTTTAATGACAATTCAGAAAATAGTATCTTCAGGATATTTCTATGTTAGCAACAAACAATTATTGATAAGTCTATATCGTTACATTTTTATACCTGCTTCACTCAAGAAGCAGTTGTAGTGAAACATAAAAATATGGAATATGATATTTCTGGTATCCTAAAATAAATTAGAATGAATAGATATAGCCTGTATTACCTAAGAGACACATTAATTTTAAACTTGTTTCCATATTAAATCTTTATTATCTTTGCTCTATGTTATATAGTGAATGAAAAGTACACACTGGGGAAATATGGAAAATATCCTGAGTAGTACAATATGTCTTGCAGCAAAACATTATGATCATTGTTATAATACATGTGCAGAGCTAAAGCCATTAATTAAAGTTTATGATTCTAGTTTTAAAAATACAAAGAAGCAACTTATACTTCTTTAAAAGTGTAAAAGCATGTTAATAGCCTATTTACTTTGCAAAAAAATCAATAACAGAATCTGGCCCCATTACAAAATTCAAGAGGTACTATACTTAAAAAAAAAAAAATCTATTAGTTAAGCAAATTCCATTACTTGAATGTGTTCCAAATAAAGAAGTTAATATTGATGAGAGACAGAACAAATTAAAGTATATTTAAAAACTCATAAAAATATAAATTAAAATATTGAAAATAACAGGAAAGAAAGTCTATGAATATTTTGGAAATTGTCATTAGGGAAAAGAGTGGCAATCCTTATATTAGTGTTCTATTTCTGTAAGAAACTACCATAAACTTAAAGGCTTAAAACAAAATGCATTTATTATCTCATAGTGTCTTTGGGTCAGGAGCCTGGGAAAAGCTTTTCTGTGTCCTCAGATCAGGGTTTCACACGGCAGCAATTAAGATGTCAGCTGGGCTGCATTCTCATCTGGAGAGTTAATTGGGGAAGAATCCACTTGCAAGCTTATTCAGGTTGTGGGCAGAATTCATTTCTTTCAGCTTTATGACTGAAGGCCCCTTTTTCTTTTTTGAGACAGAGTCTAGCTCTGTCACCCAGGCTGGAGTGCAGTCGTGCAATCTTGGTTCACTGCAACCTCCATTTCCCAGGTTCAAATTATTCTCCTGCCTTAGCCTCGCAAGTAGCTGGAAATACAGGTGCCCACCACCACACCCCAAATTATATAAAATTATACAAAAATATAATTTTTGTATTTTTAGTAAAGACAGATTTTCGCCATGTTGGCCAGGCTGGTCTCAAACTCCTGACCTCAGGTGATCCGCCCGCCTCGGCCTCTTAAAGTGCTGGGATTACATGTGTGAGCCCACCTCATCCATGAAGGCCCCAAATTCTTACTGTCTGTCAGCTAGAGGCCACCCTGATGTCTTTAAGGTCACTCACAGGTCCTTGCCATGAACGTCTCACAACATGGGGCAGCTTACTTTTTCAAAGTCAGTGGAAGAATCTCTCCCACCAGCCTGTTAGATATGGTCTTATATAATAAACATAATTGGAGCAGTGGCATCTTATCACATCTTCCATGTATTAATAGTATAACCTACTCAAAGGAGTTATACCCCCATTCTTTTGATTAAAAGCGAGTCACCCATTTCTGCACACAAGAGGAGAAGATTATATAAGGGTGTGACTCATTGGGAATCACTGGAAGGTGTGTTTGGCATAGTCCCTAGCATTTATCATGAATGCCTCCTTTCTGCAGGGTGCATTAACACTAGATGGTGATCTCTCTACCACCCTCTGGAACAAACACAAACTTTAAAAGATGGTCCCCATGTCCACTTCTGAAAGAAGGAAGTGTAGGCTTAAATAATCAGCAACTATTTTGCATTTTAATGTGGCTGTGCTTTAATAATTAGTAGTTAGAATCCAGAACATGTGAGAGACATACTTCATATCTCACCTTTTAAAAGGTGGAAATTAAAAAGAGGACATATTTCAATGAAGGGGAATCTATGAAGGGGAATGTTGTGAGGGAGACGCAAGAATAGAAAATAAAGCTCAACAAAAATAGTAACAAAATCTCCTAAAGAAATTTTCAGAGGAAGTTTGATTTTGTAAAATTGAATTTGAAGGATTTCAAAGAGCAATTTAAAAGATCCTTACAAGTTTAAGAAAAATTGAGACAAAACAAAAATGCTGGTATCTACAAACTTTTAAAGAGAGCAGGAATTTGTCCCCCAAGGAAGGATATGCAATAGTTACTGAGGAAGGCTTTAAGTGACCTGTTCAATGGGAGAAGGAAAGAAAAAGCAAAAGAATCCTGATGGTAAGGATAAAGATTTCCCCAAGATAGCAGAAGTATTTCAAAGAATAAAACATAAAAATAGAGACAGTGAAACAGGAGATGGTTAAACAAGCAACAGTTGAAAATTAACTTAGGTTAAAAAAAATTGGTGAAAGACCTCTGTAGATAACATTCAGTTGGGTTTTTTTTTTTTGACATTTGAAAGAGAGTTTTAGTTACGTGAATATATGTAAGGCATAAAATAATTCATTAATTTAAAATGGGAATAAAGTAATATAATAAATGTGAGAACACTTTGATAAAAATATACAACTACAAAGTGTATTATATTTTGCATTCATTAAGATGCTTGTCTTGCTATTGTTTTTGTCAATAATAATGTGATGATGTAGTTTATTGACAATAGTGAGGTATGCATATTTAAGTATACTTGCCATTGATGTCAAAGTCAATAAAAACTTAATTGTTCTATTATAATTCTTGAATAATCTTTCTTTGTGTATGTTTAGTTATGCACTTTAAGTTTTTTTTCTCAAAAAAGTACACTAATTTCAATTAGTCATTTTTTAAAACTATTTTTTGGGCTGGGTGCAGTGGCTCATGCTTGTAATGCCAGTTTGGGAGGCAGAGGTGAGAGGGTAGCTTCAGTCCAGGATTTTGAGAACAGCCTAGGCAATATGGCAAGACCTCACATCTACAAAATATGAAAAAGTAAGTTGGGCATGGTGGTACGCACCTATAGTCCCAGCTGCTTGGGAGACTGAGGCAGGAAGATCACTTGAGCCTGGGAAGTCAAGGCTGCAATGAGCCATGATCATGCCACTGTACCCCAGCCTGGGTGACAGAGTGAGACACTATCTCCAAAAAAAAGAAAAAAACAACTGTTTTTGGCCATCCACAAAAATGAAACTCTACAACCATAACCTCATTAATTTTCACATAATTCCAGGGAGGTTATCTAGCGTAATTTATTATATCCTTTTTTTATCTTAGGAAAATGAATAAAGGATAATTAGTATAAGTAATCTATGCCTATGAACAGTACCTCTGGCTGGAGGAAAGGAACTAGTTCATCTAGATGGTCATTTGAAAATTCAATATTTAAAAATTCAACTAACCGGCTGGGTGCGGTGGCTTACACCTATAATCCCAGCATTTTGGGAGGCCGAGGCAGGTGGATCACTTGAGGTCAGGAGTTCAAAACCAGCCTGGCCAACATGGCAAAACACTGTCTCTACGAAAAATACAAAAATTAGCCTGACGTGGTGCCAGGCGCCTGTAATTCCAGCTACTTGGGAGTCTGAGGCAGGAGACTCTCTTGAACCTGGGAGGCAGAGGTTGCAGTGAGCCGAGATTGTGCCACTGCACTCCAGTCTGGGTGACAGAGAGACTTTGTCTCAAAAAAAAAAAAAAAAAAAATTCAACTAACCAATTAGATAAACCTCATTGGTTTATCTAATTTATTTATCAAGTTTACGCGATAGAGACACGGGTATTTATGTTTTTTACTTTTGAGGTTGATCTTAATTAATATCATTGCATATTTTACCTCTTTGAGACTCCATGATTTCTTCACCTTTTTATCCAAGAAATAAAAGTATAAGAAGGATCTTATATATTAATAAATCTTAAATTTCTCATTAGTATGACTCCATTCTAAGCCCCATCTTACAATTTTTTTAATTTATGAAAATATAGAAACCATACCACCAAAATATACAATTTTAATACATTTACACATGCTTTTACTTCTAGGTGAGAAATAAAACAGTATTGCTGAGAAAATTATTAGAAATATGAACTACATCTCAGCTGTGATTACCTTAAAATCAATATTCCTTTATTTGAACAAGCAGCAGCAAAAATCATTAAGATGGGCCTTTAGCAATTTAGGTTAAATTACAGCTCAATCATGAATTTGTTAGATCATTTGGACAAATTGTTCCAACAATTTCCATTTCTGCCTCTTTTAAGTGTAATAAGCATAATCATCCTTGTTGGATACTATTATTTTGAAACCCATGTTTTTGGAAAAACTTTCAAGATTCTTAGATATCTAATATAAGAGAGGAAAGATACTATTACGAAAGTAATATCTGTCAAGGGGTAAGGTTTTTTTATCACATATATTTGAAATCATGTCCTTATTCATCCCCATGTGGGTGGTATGTGTGTTCACATACAACTCAGAGTAACACAGTATTTCATGAAATAAAATCCAGAACAGGCTTTAAAAAATATTAAGAATCCCGAGGAGTAAAGCAGGTGAATTGGTTTAAATGCCTGAATCCTGAGGACTCTTTTATCAATTCTACATAGCATCCAAAACATGTCAATGCTGTGGGTTCCTTTGTTAATCTGTATTTGAATTTCCCAAGTGAAAAACATACCAAAGAAACAAAATTCAATTTAGAACTAGCTGCAGAGAGCCATGGACGTGACTGGCTATGTTAAAACTCCAGCCCACCTCCACGGCGTGCACAAGCCATCCAGCTGCCCCTCGTAGCACCCAGCTGTCCCAGTGACGGTGTTTCCATGGCTATCACTACCACTACTCTGCCCCTGCCGCCTGTTAGACAAACACCCTTTGCTGTTTCTAAGAGTGCTTGCAGATCCACATAATTATCTTTTGTAGCTCTGATTCCCAAGGATTTGACCACTAGCTAAAACAACCATTTACCTGTTTTCATAAATCTTTTTTTCAGTTTTATTAATTTATAATGGTTTTTTATATTGTCACAGCCGCCACCCCTTCCTCCACAATGCACGTCCTTTTCCCGTTAGCTTTTCTCTAAGTCTCCCTTAAATCTCAGCTAACAAGATCTCCTATATATGACTAGCCATTCCTTTTCTTTGAATGTTCTTTAAAACAGACAAACCCCTATGATGACACACAGTTGGCTAAAAGTACATCATCAGGTGATCATACCACCGGTAGCAACTGTTAAGAAATCCCAGAGGTTAAAAGAGAAACCTGCTTTTCAGACCCAGTAAACTAAGAACTATCTTACAGTAGCACAGAATCAGCAGATGTTAAGCCTCAGGTCGTTGCTAGAGGACGTATTCCAAATTAGAGACCTTGGGGACCTCATCAAATTTGCCAGGATGTCTCAGTTTCTCCATTCTGCCTGGTGTATCCCTAAGAAAAAAATTAAATAGAGTTTAGTTTTGGAACTAAAAGAGATGTGTATATTCACAATGCTTTCCCTGTGTCTAATAGCTTTAAGAGGTAAGTTTTTTTCAAACATTATTATTGTGGGTGTTCAACAAGGCTAAATATGTTTGTTGTTGTTGGTTTTTTTTCAAACCAGATTTACTTTTAAAAAGTACAACATGAAATCTGTGGATTATCAGAACACTTTTTAAAATTAAAGTATTTCTTCTTTTTCTATATTTTAAGTATAAAAAAGCAAATGACTTTTAATTTGTGCCTTCAGCTACTCATGTTGCATTAATTTAAACTGTATTAAAAAGTCATTTCTACTTTCCAGGTATTATAAACTGTCATGCTCCTAATAAACAATTTTATATCACAGAAAATGTAATTTCCAAATTGCAATAAACAGCTTCTTTTCTCAGGTCCAGAGTCAAATATTGACTTTTTTAGCCCTGTTGGATTGTTCATTGACATAAATAACACTAGAGGATGAGCAATGAATTTTTCTGATTTATGCAACATTGTCCTAATATTTCTGGAGGATAAAAATAGTTACATGGGCCAGACACAGTGGATCACACCCTAACCCCAGCAATTTGGGAAGCCTAGGCGGGCAGATCACTTGAGCCCAGGAGTTCGAAACGAGCCAGGCCAACATGGTGAAACCCCATCTCTGCTAAAAACACAAAAATTAACCGGGCATGGTGGCACGTGCCTGTAATCCCAGCTACTTGGGTGTCAGAGGCACGAGAATTGCTTGAACCCAGGAGGTGGAGGTTGCAGTGATCCAAGGTCACAACACTGCACTCAAACTTGTGTGACAGAGCGGGACTCTGTCTCAAAAAAAAAAAAAATTAGCAGGGAGTGGAGTGGTGGCACATGCCTATAGTCCCAGCTACTACTTGGGAGGCTGAGACCCAGGACTGCTTGAGCCTGGGAGGTCGAGGCTGCAGTGAGCCGTGATCTCACCACTGCTCTCCAGCCTGGGCATCAGAGTGAGACCTTGTCTCCACGAAAAAAAAAAAAAGATAAACATAGAATTACCATATAACCCAGAAATATATAACCCAGAAATTCCATTTGTAGGCGTATATGCAAAATAGTTGAAAACAGGTACTCAAATAAATATTTATATGTGAATATTCATAGCAGCACTATTCACAATAGCCAAGAGGTGGAAACAAACTGAGTGCCCATATTATTTTATTTTTCTTGAGACGGAGTCTTGCTCTGTCACAAACCTGGAGTGCAGTGTCGCAATCTTAGTTCACTTCAACCTCCACCTCCCAGGTTCAAGCGGTTCTCCTGCCTGAGCCTCCCACGGAGCTGGGATTACAGACATGCACCACCACGCCCGGTTAATTTTTGTATTCTTAGTGGAGATGGGGTTTTGCCATGTTGGCCAGGCTGGTCTTGAACTCCTGACCTCATGTGATCCACCTGCCTCGGCCTCCCAAAGTGCTGGGATTACAGGTGTGAGTCACTGCACCTGGCCCAATGAAATATCACTTAGCCATAAAAAGAAATGGAGTACTGATTCCTACTACAACATGGATGAACCTTGAAAACATGTTTACTGAAGGAAGCCAGCCACCAAAGGCCACATACTGTATGGTTCTATTTATACGAAGTGTTCAGAAAAGGCAAATCTATAGAGACAGAAAGATTAGTGGTTGCAAGGGGCTGGGGGAAGGAGGAGAATGACTGCTAATGGTTTGGGGTTTCTTTTAGGGGTGATGAAAGTGTTTTAGTACCTTGTACTACCCACAAGTGTCCTTGCCTCTGTGCCCTAGAATTCTCTGAATCAATTCCAGCTTTCTACTTCTGATTTGGACAAGTTCAAGTGAAAGTTCAGAAATCTTATGGGCAAGCCCTATCTTTTATTGATCCAGTTCAACCTATAATTGTCCTAGGACTTAGAAATTTGAAGTCAAGTGTAGTTCTTTCTGAACCCAGTGCTTGAATTATTGAATTGTATTCTCTTCGGTGTAAGCCATGGTCCTCTTTGAAGCTCAAAGTCTATGTACAAAAACAAACAAACAAAACTAAATACAGAAAGAACTCAGACTCAGTGGTTAGCAGTATAACCTCAGGTCCCTTCCCTCCTAGACACTAAGCAGAGTCATGATGCAGATTACTATTCCTCAGAACACACTGGCTTAATGTGTTGGGACTTTGCTTTTTGTTTTGGCAGGTCTCAAAAGTTTCTTAATGCTCTGGGACCTTAACCCTAAGAAAAGCTATGAAACTATTGCTACCTCTGCGCATGATCATCTTCATGATACTCATGCTCTAATTGATCATGACACTGTGTCCCAGATTTGTCCTTAGAATCCTTTTCATCATGCTACATGTAGCCACTAATTTTCAGTTGCATTTGCTACAAGAGAAGCCCATTCAGCATGGTTTGTTCAAATGGGGGAGGGGGCTAGGAGGCTGGGAGGAGGCAGGGGTAAGGGAAGGGACTCATTAACAAGAGGGGACCAGGCACAGAGGAAGAGGGAGTCCTACAGGCATAAAGAATGCTAAATTTGAACAGAGCAAAGAGTTTTCAACACCATAAGAAAGAAAAAAAGTTTACCAAATCTGATGGCCTTTTTCCTTTCATAGTTACACCAATACTATACGTGTCATACTTAAGAATATTTGTTCTTATAAGAAAAGAACACAATAGACTTGAAGTCTGGAGATCGAATGTTATTCCTGTTTTACTTCAACTAACCACTCTGGTTGACCTGGTACTTTCCTTTGAGGTTTTCTTTTATGTATTTGTTTTACTGTATATTTAAATACACACATGTGTGTATGTATGTGTGTATCTGTTCCTGCTAACAAAAGCAATTTATTCTTATTTTGAAATTTCAACTATTAGTAAGACATATAATGGAAAAAATAAGTAAAGAGCCCCCATAATATCTCTCCTAGAGAAAAACCACTCAG
Source organism: Pan troglodytes (assembly GCF_028858775.2). Classification (NCBI taxonomy): domain Eukaryota; kingdom Metazoa; phylum Chordata; class Mammalia; order Primates; family Hominidae; genus Pan; species Pan troglodytes. Next base: position 55,330,156 of record NC_072413.2, read on the forward strand.
TGATTTGGTGTCCATTCCTTCATTTTTTTTTTCTATTAACATTTAGTTTAGTCTTTTTAACAACTGCATAGTATTCCACTATCAGAATTCATCATATTTTATTTAACCACTACTGATGGACTTTTGAGTTGGGGACAGTATTGTCTTATTACAAATAGTGCTTTAGTAAACATCCTAATATATATGTTTTTGTGCATTTGTGCAAGTATTTCTCCAGAGAAAATTTCTATAAGTGAAATTGCAGGATTGGAGAGTATGCACACTTAAAGTTTTAATAGATCTCCAAATACGTCATATCAAGGTAGACTCTCAGTAGCAGTGTATTAGACTGCATATTTCTGGTTTGTTTTTTAAGGAACATGAAAACAATGAGAAAAAGTGTTTAAAGATTAGGCTCCTATATTCTTAGGCCACAGTACTTAATAGGCAAAAAATAATCATGTCTCCAAGGGGAGTAATATCACAGCTGTGGGTTGTCAGGACGTCACAACCAGTAACAAATCTCACAATGTACCTTCTTGTACATTTCATTGATTTCTGAGATTCCTCAGCATTATTGGAATGGAAGAATACAATAGTATTTATATGGTTTCACATTAAAAAGTGAGATAAAAGGAGGAAGGTAAAACTTATTTATGTTGTAATTTTTATTCCTTGCTTCATCTTCAGTTCTAACGCTCAGTCTCAAGATCAGGACAGCACATTATTGGTAATAATGTAATATAAAAATTTAGGTTCCTAAAAGTGACAACCTATTTTCTTCACCAAATATCAGTGTTTAAGAAAAAACAACTAAACAACAAATTTGGGTAGAAAAACATATGCCTCTTCAAAATTACTTATTGTTTTTAGTTTAAACACTTACAACACTGCCTAGCCTTGTGTGACTTTTGTATAAAATAGTGAGCAAGTGTGGCCTAGTGGACAATATACTAATTAATAGCTAATACTAATAACTACTACTATTTTTGAGTACTAACACAGGCACTATGTTAAGTGTTTTACAAGAATTATCTCATTTAATCTTCATTATAACCACATGACATGAGAACTATTATTATCCCATCTACAGATACAACATATAGTTTTTTCCTGATAAGCACTTTAAGCACAGTTACAAATACAGATGCTTTAGACAGTGATTTATAATGCTGGAAAGTGCCTTAAAGCTCATCTTTCTCTTATAACTCATTTTTCCCTTGGAAGGCGATACTGATTGATTACATCTTTACTTTTCCTACCTTCGGTATTGTGAGGATTAAACATTACATAAAAATAGGACATGCAATTCGTTCTGGATTTATTTGACAATGAAGGGGAGAACGGTGGATCCTCTCAGCTGGGATTGAGCAGGGATCTGAGCCAGCCTCAGAAGCTGGAATCCTGCCCATAGGGTGGCCCTGTTTCACTTCCTTGCTAATGCCCAGGTGGGCACAACATGGCTCTACTCTTCAAAAGTTATCTTAACACAGGAGAGGTCTCAAGCCAGCCCTCAACAAGCAATAGGATTAGATCCTTGATGCTCATGGATAAACCATCTTGAGGACAATTTACCTCATTGATGAATTACTGTTGGGCAATTTATGAGTTGTACTATAATGTGAAAGTGAGGGAGAAGAAAGCCTCAATGTACAGTAAACACAGAATTTGGCAGAAAAGGATCCATGTAGGAAAAGAAGCCCGCAAATCTTAGTAGGTACATGCTGGGCACAGCATGGGCAATAACTTTTGAGGTCTGTAGAAGAAAAAATTGTATCACTGAGATAAAGGAAAAGAAGAGAGAAAATGATGTGAATGCACAAAGAGGGATTAACATTCATTCCGCTTCAATACAAAAGCATATTGTGCTTGTATTGAAATATCAATTTTGAACAATACTTCATCTGCACCCCAGGCTATTCATAATAAAGATGTCCTCCTTGGAGCATAATGAAGAAGTCTCAGAAAGTTAGCAGTTAGAGGGAAGATGATAATCAATCAGCCTTGACGCAATTTGATCAAAAGTAATGAAAGAGATGGAGAGTAGGCGAGTGTTCTGAGCAGCAAACACTTAAGGAAAGAGCATTCGTTTTTACTGGTGTAACCTTCGGTATTTAATGCATTTACAAATGAGAATCTCATCTCTGCCTGCCATTCTTCTTTGTTTAAATATTGGTTGTTTATTAAACTCAATTCCTCAACAAAGTATTCAGTATCTGGTCATGCTTTCATGTAAGAAAAGATTCTCCAAAAAAGATATATTTTAGAAATTGATTTCTGAACTTTAGTTTTCACACTATCATCCCTTTCAGGGCCAGAAAGCAATTAGCTTTCTGTCAAACTGGGAAGTTAATCTGGAATGTTTTCAGGATGCTCAAGTTCTTGCAAGCTTTATACCTAAAGCAGATTCGCAGCTGTTCAGAGAACAATCTTTGAAGTAATCATGCTTTGCTAGCATCTCAGATGTTTTGCTTTGATCTGCAGGTACCATTTTTCCTAAAAAAAAACTTTCTTGTGATTGTTGTATTTCTTGTCACCAAGCATTTAAGTTCTGCAATGTCCATATTCCTGTAAACCAAGGTTGACATATATGGGCAAATATTTTGCCAGTTGTGTTGTTTTTGGTAATATACAAGTAAGAGAAACAATATCACTGAAGCTGTGTGTTTTCTTTTAAATTCTCATTAAAATTCATTTTGATTATATAGTAATTTTATATTTTCCTTTCATGTTCACATTCTGGAATTTGAATAAGAAAGATGAAGTCATTTATCTGCAAACTTTATGCAAAGTGAGAAAAAGAACAAACAATTTCTTAATGAGTTTCATTCCTATCATTGTTACAGCATAGGTTTTAGGAAGTTTTGTATAAAAGTATTTGATAACTAATATATGTTTAACAATTAATGAAATATTTACTAATTATCTTGCATATGAAATGGTATTTATAAAATGTGATGGAGAAGGAAAAAAGGAAAAGTGAAAAGGAAACAAGCAAGGAAGGGAGAAAAGGAAGAAACTCTAACAAGAGAAGATGGAAGTAAAAGAGAAAACAACTAAAGTCACGAAAGAAAACAAAAAGAAAGAAGATCAAAGAAAAGGAGGGAGACAAAAAGAAAAAAAGGCAAAATTGAAGTGATTATTTTCTACAAATCTCATTGAGTTATTGCTATTAATATATATTTCTATGTGTGTATAAATGTATATATACACATATATACATATACTTCTTTAAATAAATGTCTTTATTTCCTGAGTACACATAATACTAAGAAAATGCAGTCCCAAATGTTTTTCTTTCCTGTTATTACATTTTAAGGGAAAGAAGATCTTAAAAGGAATATTTCCCAACCTTCTTGAATGCAAGGATAATGCAGCATGGTTATTATTTACAGTTTTAAAAAGCATTGTTTCTGTAAATTTTCCTACCCTGATATTTGCTGTTAAGGCATTCATCTATTTGTTTATTTTAAAAAGATAATTGAATAGCTTATGGAACACTTTACCTCCTACCAACGTAAGGTGCTAAAAATGTTGAATAAATGAATAAACTGTAAATTAGTGTCTATAAAAGTCATTTAGATCTTAAAGTCAAATTACTCTCTGAAAAACTGGTATCTACTCTTCCAGAGGGCAATAAATACATGTGAGGTTAGACTTGATAACATTGCGTTTCAAAAATGTATTATAATCTAGCATCGCTAATCTTGATACAAACATTTTTAGCTTAGTTTTTATGTTTTGAATTCAGCTTTGATACCAGGACCACCTTGTGATTAGAAATCCTGTTTTGTCAGTTAGAATGTAGCCTGCTTCAGCTTATCTGGTCAATAGCTTTTCGCTCTGTTGCATATCTTGAGCATATGCATCAGCTACAATGTTTATAGGTAGCTGTATGGTGTTTGACACAGCACATGGCGTACCTTTAAAACAATTATAGCACTGGGATTTGGATCTGAATTTAAGTTGCCTTGTCAAAGTTTCCTCTTTGTAACATGGTAGCCTTTTAAATATTAGGCAGCTACCTGCAACACTGGGCATTCAGACTAACCCATCAGGCTTATGGCATCTTGCTCTTCTCGTTCCCTCTCTGTGTGTTGGTACATCATGTTAGGTTTATGCAGTAGACATAGATAGGAAGCAAGCCAATTGGCTACAGGGTATTGAAAGTCAATTGCTGAGAATGATAAAAGACAAGGATAGCCTTCTCTGCAAATAAGTGCTAAGAAGATTCTAAACGTATTCAAGGATCTCAAGAGAAACAGTCCCAGATAGCAACACTATTCAGTCTTAGACTATGGCTGATACTATACACTTCTCCAGCTCCTCTGCTCCTCAGAGCAGAAAACAGAAGATTTTGAAATGAGCACCACCCCTGCTCCTGAATACAATGGTACCTTTCATCTATTTCTGGTGACTTTTATTTTCTTTTGTTGCTGGATCCCCTACATAATTGTAAGCATATCGCAGGCAAGCACAATGGTAAACAGTGGGTGGACGCTTCCTCTGCAGATGCAGACAATATCTGCCTGGCCAGCACTGCTTAATTCAGCCATTAACCCACTTTTAGACGCTCTTTTGAAGAAAAGGTGCAGAAAAGCTCTTAAGAACTTAAAGGAGAAGACGCTTTTCAAATTTCATTTTCTGGTTCAAGATGTTTTGGTGAGTCTATCTGAAAATGCTAAGGAAAAAAGCAGAAAGAAAGGCCTTCCAAAGAGTCTTAAACAACCCCCAGGCCTCTTTTAGAACAAGCAACATGCGTAACATTTGGCAATGTGCAACACTGCAACTCATAAAGCAACCCAGTCTGATAAAGAAATACAGGAGTATATTTCAAACAATTTTTCTGATGGGGAAGAGAGATCGATCTGGATTGTGGGAATTTGCAAATCAGAAGCAAGCAGCCCTTTCATACCCCAGTGGTAGAGGGTCTGAGGATGAAGATGAGTGCAGACGACATAACTCACAGACTAGAAGTTCAAGGTTTGCTGCCTGACCTCTTGGAAGCAGCTACAGTAGTTTCCTCTCTGGTGCTCCTGCCTTCACTAGTTTCCCCATCCAATCCGTCATACACATAGCATAGAGTAATATCCTTAAGGCACAGTGATTAAACTATGCACTCTGATTGAAAGTTTCGGTGGTTGCCATTCCCCAGAGAGCAAATGGACACAAGGCCCTCTTCCACAGCCCCCTCACTTGCAACATGCTCTTGCTCACAATACTAGACAAAGTACTTGATATTTTCTGGACACGCCCTGTACTTCTTCTTGATAAGTCTTCATCTTATTCTTTTCTCCTAGAATACTTATGCTGCACCTAGAATACTTATGCCCCATTCTCTTTTATTGAAATCTTGGCTGGGCACAGAGGCTCCCAGCACTTAGGGAGGCCGAAATGGGAGAATTGCTTGAGCCTAGGAGTTTGAGGCTACAGTAAGCTGTGATTATGCCACTGCACTCCAGCCTGGGCAACAGAGCAAGACCCTGTCTCAAAAAATAAAAAATAAAAAATCCTACCCATTGTTATGGGTTGAATTGTGTTTTCCCGGAGATGCGTTGAAGTCTTAACCCCCAGTACCTATGAATGTACTTATTTGGAAATCCGGTCTTTGCAGATCCTTAATTTAAGATGAGGTCACTAGGGAGGGTTCTAATTCAATATGACTGGTGTTCTGATAAAAAGGGGGGGGCATTTGGACACAGACACCAACACGCACAGAGGGAAGATGATGTGAAGACAGCCATCAATGATGGAGGCAGACATTGGACCCATGCAACAGCAAGTGAAGGAGCAATGAGGATTGACAGCCACCACCGGAAGCTAGAGAGTGGCAAGGAAGGATTCTGCCTCAGAAAGTATGGCCTTGCCAACACTTTGATTTTGGATTTATAGCCTCCAGAACTGTGAGACAATGTTGCCAAACTGAACAGGGTCCACTTTCCTGGCACAGTAAAGCCAAACATCCACACCGAGGTTTTGTAGTGGGAGAAAGGCCGGCATTTATTTGCAAGGCACCAAGAAGGAAAATCAGGCAGCCCATGCTTAAGACCTGACCTCCTCAGTGACTTACAGGCACCGGTTTTTAAAGGCAGGAATACATTTCAGGAAAGCAGAAGTTACAGGCAAACTCGTAAATCAACACATTGAGGTTATACATTGGTTTGGCCTAACAAGGTGGGACATCTTGAAGTAGGGGTGCTTACAGGTAATAGGTGGATTCAAAGACTCTGATTTGCAATTGCTTATGGAAGCAAAGTTTTGTCTAAAAACTTGAGGTCAGCAGAAAGGAATGTTTAGGTCTGATTTGTGGGCATGACTTCCTCCAGGCCCCTCAGGAAGGAATTTAGAACAAAGAACAGTGGTCAGAGTTCAGTCGTCAGTTCCCCCTTATCTGAGATCTACAGGCCAGCAGATCCACTTGGTGGGGATCTGAGTTTCTGAAAAACAACTCAAGGACAAATGTGAAGATGTTATCCTTAGTTTAAGGAACAAAACATCTCGTGACTCCAACTTCCTTAGCTATTGTTTTAAGCTATTGTCACCTTCTCAACTTATCAAGTTGTTCATTTTCTTCTCAGGGCTAGCTAGATGCCTGAAATTTGCCTTGAAGGAACCCACAATTTTCCTTTATTTCCATGCTTGGGAAGGGGGTACCTGGCAGGCCCCTAAGAGGGGTCCCTGCTCCATCTCAACAATAAGTTTCAGCTATTTTAAGTCACCCAGTTTGTGGCATATAGGTTGTTACAACAGGCCTAGAAAACTAATACTCTATCCCTCAAGGACATATTGCACCTACTCTGTTAAGCCTTCCCTGTTCAATCTATTTAAAGTAATCCCTTGCACCTCTTGTGCTCCCCCACAGCCCTTATAATATTTTAAGAGCATGTCTTTTTGTTTACATTTTTCCCATTAAATTGTGAGCTCTGAGATAGACCCTTTATCCAGTTAATCTTTTTGTCCCTCCAAAGCCAGAATGTACAGCTCTGCATTTAGAAAGCTTCCCATAGATGCTTATTAAGTTAGAGGAAGGGAATCTGTGTCTTTAAAGATACTAATGACAAATAACTTATAAGAAACTAATTTTAGATAATGTCTTGTTATCCTCTGTTAACTCATTAACCATTTCTGGAAGAATGCTTAGGAAAAAACACAATGTAAAACTGGGAATGGACGGTAACAGGGAGTTTCCAGTTTCCAGTTTTCTAGTTACCATTTTTTACCTATAGATAAATTAAGAATTCCAGTTTGATAATATGCCATACTGACATAGATTTAATAAAACTAGCATTCCCATACATTAGTACAGTGAGGATGCAAATTAGTACAATGTCTTTGGTGGGTGATTTGAAACACATCTACCAAAACTTTTAATGTGCATAATTTTGGCTTAAAAATTATGTTTTTAGGAATGTATCTAATAGTAATAGTCACATGTGTTCAAAGATATATGTACAACTCTATTCAAGGCTGTGCTGTTTAAAATAGCTAAATAATTTTTGTTTTTGTTTTTTTTTGAGACAGAGTCTTGCTCTATCTCCCAGGCTATAGTGCAGTGGCGCAGTCTTGGCTCACTGCAACCTTCCCCTCCTGGGTTCAAGTGATTCTCCTGACTCAGGCTCCTGAGTAGCTGGGACGACAGGTGCCCACCACCACGCCCAGCTAATTTTTGTATTTTTTTAGTAGAGATGGGGTTTCACCATGGTGGCCAGGGTGGTATCAAACTCTTGACCTCAAGTTATCCGCCCACGTTGGCATCCCAAAGTGCTGGGATTATAGGCATGAGCCACTGCATCCAGCCTAAAATAGCTAAATAATTTTGGAAAACATATGTGTCAATGAATAGGGTACTAACTGAATTATGGTTCATCTATAAAATGGAATATTATGCAGTCAATAGAAAGAATGGAGTGAAACTACATGAATTCATAGGAAAAGAGCTCCAATATATATTATCAAGTGAATGTAAATAAAAAATACAATGGAATATATAGGATACTTCTATTTGGGGTGAAGAATGTATAATGTAATATATAACATACATATGCTTATATATAATAGGATTATTTTGAAATGATATGTAAGAAATCAATAACTGTAGTTATCTTTGGGAGGAAGATTGACAATTTTGGTTGGAAGGAAGATTACTTTTAATTCTATAAACTTTGGTACTATTGGAAATTTTACCAGATACATGTATAACTATTTACAATTTTAAAAGTTAATAAAAATTTATTAGCTGGGTGTGGTGACACATGCCTGGAGTCCTAGCTGCTCAGGAGGCTGAGATGGGAGGATCACTTGAGCACAGGAGTTCAAGGCTGCAGTGAGCTACCATAGCACCACTGTACTCCAGCCTGGGTGACAGAATGAGACCTTGTCTCTAAATAAAAAACTTTTTAAAAAGTTAATAAAAATTTTTCTTGGAGAAAAGCTACAATTAAATATGTACATAAGGATTCCTGGGCAAGATGGCCATATAAGAATAGCTCCTATCTGTAGCTCCCAGCAAGACCAACACAGAAAGTGGGTGATTTCTGCATTTTCAACTGAGGTACCGGTTCGTCTCATTGGGACTGGTTAGACAGTGGGTGCAGCCCACGGAGGGCGGGCCAAAGCAGGGTGGGGCATTGCCTCACCCAGGAAGCTCAAGGGGTCGGGGAACTCCCTCTCCTAGCCAAGAGAAGCTGTGAGGGACTGTGCAGTGAGGGACGGTGCTATCTGGCCCAGATACTACGGTTTTCCTATGATCTTCGCAACAGACAGACCAGATTCCCACAGGTGCCTACACCACCAGGGCCCTGGGTTTCAAGCACAAAACTGGGTGGCCATTTGGGCAGACACCAAGCTAGCTGCAGGAGATTTTTTTCTTGTACCCCAGTGGCACCTGGAACACCAGCGAGACAGAACCATTCACTCCCCTGGAAAGAGGGCCGAAGCCAGGGAGCCAAGTAAGTAGTCTTGCTCAAAGGATCCCACCCCCACGAAGCCCAGCAACCTAAGATCCACTGGCTTGAAATACTGGCTGCCAGTACAGCAGTCTGAAGTCAACCTGGGATAGCTCGCACTTGGTGCGGGGAGGGACGTAAGCCATTACTGAGGCTTAAGTAAGCGGGTTTCCCTTTGTTTTTTGTGTAAAGAAAGCTGCAGGGAAGTTCAGACGGGGTGGAGCCCACCACAGCTCGGCAAAGCCGCTGCAGACAGACTGTCTCTCTAGAGTCCTCCTCTCTGGGCAGGGCATATCTGAAAGAAAGGCAGCAGCCCCAGTCAGGGGCTTATAGATAAAACTCCCATCTCCCTGGGACAGAGCACCTGGGGGAAGGGGCAGCTGTGGACGAAGCTTCGGCAAACTTAAATGTTCCTACCTGCCGGATCTGAAGGGAGCAGAGGATCTCCCAGCACAGCACTCGAGCTCTGCTAAGGGGCAGACTGCCTCCTCAAGTGGGTCCCTGACCCCCGTGCCTCCTGACTGGGAGACACCTCCCAACAGGGGTCAATAGACACCTTATACAAGAGAGCTCTGGCTGGCTTCTGGTGGGTTCCCCTCTGGAACAAAGCTTCCAGAGGAAGGAACAGGCAGCGAACTTTGCTGTTCTGCAGCCTCTGCTGGTGATACCCAGGCACACAGGGTCTGGAGTGGACCTCCAGCAAATTCCAGCAGACCTGCAACAGAGGGGCCTGTTAGAAGGAAAACTAACAAACAGAATAGCATCCAAATCAACAAAAAGGACGTCCACACAGAAACCCCATCTGAAGGTCACCAACATCAAAGACCAAAGGTAGATAAATCCACAAAGATGAGGAAAAACCTGTTGGGAACAGGCCACCCAAAATCTGGCCATAAACTGGCCCCAAAACTGGCCATAAACAAAATCTCTGCAGCACTGTGACATGTTCATGATGGCCGTGACGCCTACGCTGGAAGTTTGTGGGTTTACCAGAATGAGGGCAGGAACACCTGGCCCACACAGGCCAGAAAACCGCTTAAAGGCGTTCTTAAACCACATACAATAGCATGAGCGATCTGTGCCTTAATGACATGCGCCTGCTGAAGATAACTAGCCAAACCCATCCCTTTATTTTGGCCCATCCCTTTTTTTCCTATGAGGAGTACTTTTAGTTAATCTAATATCTATAGAAACAATGCGTATCACTGGTCTGCTGTTAATAAACACGTGGGTAAATCTCTGTTCGAGGCTCTCTCAGCTCTGAAGGCTGTGAGACCCCTGATTTCCCACTCCACACCTCTATATTTCTGTGTGTGTGTCTTTAATTCCCCTAGCACTGCTGGGTTAGGGTTTCCCCGACCGAGCTGGTCTCAGCAAGCGGTGCCCATACGTGGGGGCTCGAATCCAGGTCGAAGGGTCACTGGAGCAACAGTTGGAGAATGTGGAACTAAGCTGGAGGACACCCGAGTACTCTTAAAGCAATCCCCGTGATGAGTAAGAAGGGGAGCTCGGAAGTGTCAGGGTAACAATGGGACAAGTGTGGGCTCTGGTTCATTCCACCTTGGAACTTTTTCACACTGATGATGAGGAGGAAGGAGAGTATAATGAAATAACAGAAGAGGTTACAGAGCAGGTTTGCCAGCTAAAGCTAAAGCTGCAAAGGAGGGAGAGGTTCATCGCTACCCTTCTGTACCCGCTCATGATTATTTTGAAGAAAAAGAGTGGCCTGACCCTCCAGATCTTCTTTTCCAGAGGACACTGGGCGAAAGTAGTTGCCCCAGTGACTATTTGAGCAGCGCCTTGAGCGACCACTCTCAGTTCTATTCAGGCAGGAATTCAGCAAGCTAGAAGAGAGGGTGATTTAGAGGCTTGGCAGTTCCCTGTTAGGATACACCCCCCAGATCAACAGGGAAATATTATAGCTACATTTGAGCCTTTTCCTTTTAAATTACTCAAAGAATTTGAACAAGCATGGTCATATTAAAAAAGAATGTAGAAAAAAATCAGCGAGTCAGGCCACCAGATAGGGGAAAAAAGAAAACTTCTGAGCCTGAAATATGTCCAAAATGTAAAAAAGGAGAACATTGGGCTAATCAGTGTCACTCTAAGTTTCATAAAGATGGGAACCCGATTTCGGGAAACACCACGAGGGGCCCGTCCCAGGCCCCATTCCAAACTGGGCATTTCCGGCTCAGGCCATTCCCTCACCCCTGTACAATGTCTGTCCCCTGCCACAGCCAGTAGTGCTGCAGTAGATTTATGCTGCACAAAAGCTGTGAGCCTTCTGCCTGGGGAACCCCCCGCAAAAGGTCCCAACAGGAGTCTGTGGACCCTTGCCAGCAGGGATGATAGGATTACTTCTAGGAAGGTCTAGTTTAAATTTTAAAAGGGTACAAATACATATAGGAGTCATTGATTCAGATTACAATGGGGAAATTCAAATTGTTAGATCTATGTCTGTTTCCTGGAAAGCAGAGCAGGAGAGTGTATAGCACGGCTCCTGATTGTGCCATATATGAGAATGGGGAAAAGTGAAATTAAATGAACAGGAGGATTTGGAAGCACAAATAAACAAGGTAAAGCAGCTTATTGGGTGAATCAAATTATGGATAAATGTCCTACCTGTGAAATAACTATTCAGCGAAAGAAATTTAAAGGTTTGGTAGATACAGGAGTGGAAATTTCAATCATTTCTCTACAGCACTGACTGTCTGCGTGGCCAATTCAACCCGCTCAATTTAACATAGTTGGAGATGGTAAAGCCCCTGAAGTATATCAAAGTAGTTATATTTTGCATTGTGAAGGGCCCGATGGACAACCTGGGACTATTCTACCAATTATAACTTCTGTACCTATAAATTCATGGGAAGAGATTTATGGCAACAATGGGGAGCACAAGTTCTAATTCCAGAACACCTAGATCAAAACCAAAATTATAAAATATGTATCAAAAGTTATCTGGTCATTCCTCTCTTGGATTATTTCATCAAAATTACAGCCAGAAATTTGCCTGCTAGCTAATTTGTGCATTCTGAAATTCCTCTAACACATTTTGGAACTACAAAAGTGAATAGGAGCTGGTACCATTCCTTCTGAAACTATTCCAAAAAATAGAAAAAGAGGGATTCCTCCCTAACTCATTTTATGAGGCAAGCATCATCCTGATACCAAAACCTGGCAGAAACACAACAAAAAAAGAAAATTTCAGGTCAAAATCCCTGATGAACATTGATGAGAAAATCCTCAATAAAATACTGGCAAACCAAATCCAGCGGCACATTAAAAAGCTTATTTACTATGATCAAGTGGGCTTCATCCCTGGGATGCAAGGCTGGTTCAAAATATGCAAATCAATAAATGTAATCCATCACATAAACAGAACCAATGACAAAAACCACATGATTATCTCAATAGATGCAGAAAAGGCTTTCGATAAAATGCAACACCCCTTCATGCTAAAAACACTCAATAAGCTAGGTATTGATGGAATGTATCTCAAAATTATAAGAGCTATTTATGACAAAACCACAGACAATATCATACTGAATAGGCAAAAGCTGGAAGTAGTCCCTTTGAAAAGCAGCACAAGACAAGGATGCCCTCTCTCACCAATCCTATTCAACATAGTACTGGATGTTCTGGCCAGGGCAATCAGCGAAGCGAAAGCAATAAGTATTCAAATAGGAAGAGAGGAAGTCAAATTCTCTCTGTTTGCAGATGACATGATTGTATATTTAGAAAACCCCCTTGTCTCAGCCCAAAGATTCCTTAAACTGATAAGCAACTTCAGCAAAGTCTGAGGATAAAAAATCAATGTGCAAAAAACACAAGCATTCCTATACATCAGTAATAGACAAACAGCTAAATCATGAGTGAACTCCCATTCACAATTGCCACAAAGAGAATAAAATACTCAGGAATACAACTTACAAGAGATGTGAAGGACCACTTCAAGGAGAACTACAAACCACTGCTCAAGGAAATAAGAGAGGACACAAACAAACGGAAAAATATTCCATGCTCACGGATAGGAAAAAATCAATATCATGAAAATGGCCATACAGCCCAAAGTAACTTGTAGATTCAATGCTATTCCCATTAAGCTACCATTGACTTTCATCACAGAATTGGAAAAAACTTCTTCAAATTTCATATGGAACCAAAAAGAGCCCATACAGCCAAGACAATCCTAAGCAAAAAGAACAAAGCTGAAGGCATCACGCTACCTGACTTTAAACTACACTACAAGGCTACAGTAACCAAAACAGCATGATACTGGTACCAAAACAGATATATAGACCAATGGAACAGAACAGAGGCCTCAGAAATAACACCAAACAGATGTCTACAGACATCTGATCTTTGACAAACCTGACAAAAACAAGCAATGGGGAAAGGATTCCCTATTTAATAAATGGTGTTGGGAAAACTGGCTAGCCATATGCAGAAAACTGAAACTGGACCTTTTCCTTACATGCATACAAAAATTAACTCAAGATGGATTAAAGATTTATACATAAGACCAAAACCATAAAAACCCATGAAGAAAACCCAGGCAATACCATTCCGGACATAGGCATTGGCAATGAAACACCAAAAGCAATTGCAATAAAAGCCAAAATTGACAAATGGGATCTAATTAAACTAAAGAGCTACTGCACAGCAAAAGAAACTATCATCAGAGTGAACAGGCAACCTACAGAATGGGAGAAAATTTTTGCAATCTATCCATCTGACAAAGGGCTAATATCCAGGACCTACAAAGAATTTAAACAAATTTATAAGAAAAAAACAACCCTATCAAAAAGTGGGCAAAGGATATGAACAGACACTTTTCAAAAGAAGACATTTATGTGGCCAACAAACATATGAAAAAAAGCACCTCATCACTGGTCATTAGAGAAATGCAAATCAAAACCACAGTGAGATATCATTTTATGCCAGTTAGAATGGTGATCATTAAAAAGTCAGGAAACAACAGATGCTAGAGAGGATGTGGAGAAATAGGAACACTTTTACACTGTTGGTGGGAGTGTAAATTAGTTCAACCATTGTGGAAGACAGTGTGGCAATTCCTCAAGGATCTAGAACTAGACATACCATTTGACCTGGGGATCCCATTACTGGGGATATACACAAAGGAGGATAAATCATTCTACTATAAAGACGTATGCACACATATGTTTATTGGAGCACTATTCACAATAGCAAGGACTTGGAACCAACCCACACACCTATCGATGATAGACTGGATAAAGAAAATGTGGCACATATACACTGTGGAATACTATGCAGCCATTAAAAAGATGAGTTCATGTCCTTTGCAGAGACATGGATGAAGCTAGAAACCATCATTCTCAGCAAACTAACACAAAACAGAAAACCGCATGTTCTCACTCATAAGTAGGAGTTGAACAATGAGAAAACATGGGCACAGAGAGGGGAACATCACACACCAGGGCCTGTTGGGGGCTGGTGGGCTAGGGGAGGGATAGAATTAGGAGAAATACCTAATGTAGATGATGGGTTGATGGGTGCAGCAAACCACCATGACACATGTATACCTATGTAATAAACCTGCATGTTCTGCACATGTATCCCAGAACTTAAAATATAATGAAAAAAATATATATGTGCATGAAATACGACTTAGTGATATCTATGAGACTGGTTTTGCTAGCTATAATAAATAATTCATCTAACATGATGTAATTAACTTTATTTTATACCTGGTAACATTTGTAATTTGCAAATGGATTTAAGCACCTGTTTTAGTATCAGACAGTTTTGAAATGTTTTACAATTTTATTACAAAAGCAATATATGATCACTGAAGAAAAATTAGAAAACAAAGACAAAAATAAATAAACATCCTTAATTTCCTAACACCTAGAGATAATCACATCACAATTCAAAGAATGTCTTTCCAGAATCTTTTCCATGCTAAAATATGTGCACACAAAAATGACTATGTACTTGAAAATTTTTCCTGATAATACATCATTAACAGATTGCCATGTTTATAAACAGAATTAGACTTTTAGAGCTAGAAGAAATCTTAAAATTACTTTAGAAGAGGATAACCAAAAAATGGCCCTACATATCACCACTCCTCCCTTGAATGCCCTTGATATTGCTAAGTCATCACAACGTTTGCTTGTAAAGCTCAGACATAGCCTCAAAATCCTCCTCAACACAATCCTACAGAAAACCACAACCAAAAGATTAATGTCGTCAAGCAAGTTGAAACTAATTAATTTTGACTAACCTAAACTAACAATGAAGAGTCAAATATTTCTGGACCACGGTCATACAATTAACAATATAAACTTCAGGCCCACAGTGGCCCTCTGATATTTTAGGAATAAGTTGGACATAGATCTCTAAACCCTGGCCCCAGTCTAGCTGGTTGAGCAAATGGTGACTTTCCAGAGCCTTTTCTGTAATGAGGATAGTAAACATCCCCCCTGCAAATGTGCTTTGAAGTAACTTTTAAAAAGCTAAAATACTGGATTTGTATACGTTTTAAAATATTATTTTATGGAATATACCTCAAAATATTAATGTTAAACACTGAAATTGGAATGAAAATGAGTTTTTAAAAGGCAAAAGTATGAAATAATAATTAAGTATAGCTAAATTTCTATATATTCTTTGTGCTTCTCCACATTTATACAATGTGGCCATTCTGCCTCTACTGTAGCACACTTCCAAGGAACACAAGAACTTTTCTACTTAATATTTTGAATTTTAATTTTTTTTGAGACAAGGTCCCACTCTGTCTCCCAGGCTGGAAGTTCACTGGCACGATCTCAGCTCACTGTAACCTCCCCATCCCAGGTTCAAGCGATTCTCGTGCCTCAGCCTCCTACGTGGCTGGAATTACAGGCATGTGCCACCATGCCCGGCTAATTTTTGTATTTTTAGTAGAGACGAGGGTTCACCATATTGCCCAGGCTAGTCTTGAACTCCTGGCCTCAAGTGATCTTCCCATCTCAGCCTCCCAAATTGCTGGGATTACAGACATGAGCCACTGCGGCTGGCCTGTGGCCAGATCTAAATGACCCTTTCCAGACACTTGTTTGTGAAAACCATCTAGGATTCTGAGCTCATGTGAGTCTCATGGTGTGTAGTTTGGAAATCTGACATAGAGGAATACCACCTCTACCCCTGGGTTTGGGGACTCTGGGAGAAGAAAACTATCTGTGCACAATTTAAATCTTCAGATTCCCAGATTCTTAAGGCAGGTAGGTGCCTGTAGCTTTCACCATGCTGTATCTAGTGGTGTCTTTCAGACAATCCAGCTTGACATACTGCACTAGCAATGAATTGTAGCCTGGAATGCACATCTTGGAACTGAATTCTACCACTGCTACCAATTCAAGATAATAAATACTGCCCGGTAGAGTCAACACTACATAACAAGCATTTATTCAGCACTTATTTTGTGCCAAGCTTATTTTGTGCCAGCCTCTGTTTTAGGTTCTGAGGCTACAAAGATTAGCCACAGTTCCCAGCCTGAAGGATCTCACAGTGAAATGGGGAAGACAGACATAAACAAGATCATTTTTTCTACTCTGGGCTATTTCTATGTTTCGTACTTATCCCATGGCTAAAGAAACAAGAGGTAATATTTATAAATCAAATCTGATCATCTAAGTAATGATCTATCTTCCCTTCATAATTTAACAAGTAAATTAGCCAAGTGTGATGGCTTATGCCTGTAATCCTAGCACTCTGGGAGGCCGAGGGGGGTGGATCACCTGAGGTCAGGAGTTTGAGACCAGCCTGGCCAACGTGGTGAAACCCCATCTCTACTAAAAATACAAACAATTAGCTGGGCGTGGTGGCAGACGCCTGTAATCCCAGCTACTCAGAAGGCTGAGGCAGGAGAATCACTTGAACCCCGGAGGCAGAGGTTGCAGTGAGCTGAGATCACGCCACTGCACTCCAGCCTGGGCAATAAGAGCGAAACTCCGTCTAACAAAAAAGACCAAGTAAATTTGTGTAAAATAGCAAGTTTTAAAACTTTTTTGTTCTTATTATACTCACAACATGTATTATTCATTTGTTATTATGTTATTTACTTATTATTTATTTTATTTATGACCTAGCTAGATAAAATGTGGACCTGGTAACACTGGTTATTTCAGAGGAGAGGTATTGTCTGCAATGGGCCAGAATGGAAAACCTTCATATTTATTTGCTTTTCTTGTTTGATTTTTACATGAAAACATATTATTTTATAGTTGGGGGGTAGGGTTGGGGTTTTTTGTTGGGGGCACACAGGGTCCCACTCTGTCATCCAGGCTGGAGTGCAGTGGTGCAATCGCGGCTCACTGCAGCCTTGATCTCCAGGCTCAAGTGATCCTCCCACTTCAGTCTCCCAAGTAGCTGGGACTAAAGACTCATGCAACCATGCCTGGATAATTTTTTAAATTTATTTTTGTCAAGATGAGGTCTCACTATGTTGCCCAGGCTGGTCTCAAACTCCTGTCCTCAAGTGATCCTCCCGCTTTGGCCTCCAAAAGTGCTGGGATTACAGGCGTGAGCTCCGCACCCACCCCTTTTTTCATAGTTTTAAATAATAAAAGTATTATAAGTAATTTTCATTATTTCAAGAATAGTGGAGTATTTTCTTAAGATCTTTTAAAATCATAAAGCAAACTCTTTAAGAGATTTAGCTAATGCTGAAACTCATGAATTGGTTTTTTTCTTATAAATCAAAACAGGCCTCCCCCACTCCCAGCATGTAGCATAGTAAGCATGTTTTGTGGTGATTTAACTATTTCTACAGTGCCAAGTAGGTGTTAGAAATACAAAAAGGTTTGACATATGTTTCTAACAACTTGTTAAAAGGGTTTTGTTGTACTGGACAGGCCATCTTTAATCATGCAGATAGTTTGTGGAGCTCATCCTATTCCAGGCAACTTCTTGAGGTTCATCTGAGTCCATGTCATCTCTAAGGGGCACGAAACTAGATGAAAAGCTGCAGTTGCATCTGATAGTGTCCTCATATACTGAGGACAAAAGCTCAATAGAATCATATAAAGTTATTGTACCATGAGCAGCACTATCCTCCCATACTCTCCTTTTATTCATGTTTTTACAGGCTAATACTGGATACATCAAACCCTCAATATAAATGGGATACCAGAACAACAACAGCAATAAAAAATTAATAACAATGATAATAATGATAATACTGTATTCCTTACATGCAGAAAATATTGTGGATGACAGTAAAACAACTATAAGGTAGCTGGAAGAGGTAAAAAGATTGAGTGTGGAAATAAAAAGTTAAGAAAGGAATTTTTTTAAAGGTTTTAGCTTTATAACAGAAACAATACTGATACACATTTATAATCTACAAGGCATAAGGCATCTAGATGGCTTATAGTATTTTTCCCCAACTTTTCACTGAGTCTGTGTGTGTGTGTATTTTTTATTTTCATAAGATACACATAACATAAAATGTACCATTTTCACCATTTTTAAGTGTAGGATTCAGTGGCATTAAGTACCTATACAACGTTGTGCAACCATTACAATTATTCATTTCCCAATCTTTTCCATTATTCCAAAGAGAAACTCTGTACCCATAAATAATAACTTTCCATTCCCTTCTCCCCTCAGCCCCTGGTAATCACTATTCTACCTTCTGTCTCTATGAATTTGATTATTCTAAGTACCTCATGTCAGTGAAATCATACAATATTTGTCCTCCTGTGTCTGGCTGATTTCACTTAGCATGACGTCTGCAAGGTTGGTTCATGTAGCATTTTTAAGTACTTCATTCCTTTTAACTCGGAATAATATTCCGTTGTACATATATACCACATTTTGTTTATCCATTTGTCTGCTGATGGACATCTGGGTGGTTTCTACCTTTTGGCTATTATAACTAATGCTGCTATACATTTTTATTTTTATTTATTTATCTATTTATTTATTTTTAGAGACAGGGTTTCACTCTGTCACCCAGGCTAGAATGCAGTGGTGGGATCATAGCTTACTGCAACCTGGAACTTCCAGGTTCAAGGCCAATCCTTTGGCCTCAGCCTCCCATGTAGCTGAGACCACAAGTGTGCACCATCACACCCAACTAATTTTTAAATTTTTTGTAAAGACCCCCTATGTTTCCCAGGGTGTCTTGAACTCCAAAGCTCAAGAGATCCTCCTGCCTTGGCCTCCCAAAGCACTGGGATTATGGCCTATAAATGTTTATAACACTGCTGGGTAGCTGTTTCCTGCTACTTCATTCTCAAGTTACAGGACTTTGATGAGCGCATACATTAACTTCCTAGTGGTTTATTGTGTTTTTGCCAGGAGTGTTTGTAGGAGGGCACTAAGGAACCCACAAATTCAGAGGCTTTGACTAATGACGTTAACGCCTAGTGAAAGACAGAACTCTCCTAGGCTGAAAGAACACTGAATTTATATATAACTTAATAGGTATTATTAGTATATTTAAAGAAAGAATGTGTCGAGATTTGGAAGTGGCTTGTATAAAAGTGTAGAAAAAGTTGAAGTGGAAGATGCAATTTGAAGTTAGAGAACCTTGATATGCAGACTGTAAATTATAAGTCACTGGAACAGACACATGCATTTTGGAGACAGACACAGAAAATGATTACAGCATGATAATGCATATTTAACTAAACAGACAAAAAGGCCAAATTATAAACTTTTTAAACAAGCCTTTCCAATAATCTGCTTGAGGGTCATGCCTCATCATTTCCTCCTAGCTCCCAGAACTTTTTTGTTCAGAGTTTAATGTAATAATTAGCTGTACAATTATTTGTTTAATGTTTCGCTCCTTAAACTCAATGAGGATAGGGATAATGTTTGTCTTTTGCATAGTGCCTGCTACATATAAACATGAGTCTCTTGTAAATTTGGTTGCTCTAATACATTCAGATCACAACCTTGAAATTATGTGCCAGAACCTGGAAAGTTAAAGCTGTCAACTCTAGGTAATCCACTAAAATAAAACTGTGTTATAGTAAAGTCAATCAAGCAGCCTTTCCTGGTAGACTTTCCAGCACGTTGGGCTTCTCTCAAACTCCAGCAGAACTCAGGATTGCTCAAGATAGGAAGATACAAAGATATGAAAGAAATTTTCATTGATATTCCAAAATGATCTCTGTGGAAATGTGCACAAGCACTTCATTTACTATAATGATTCCTTCCTAGCAAGATATTTCAAGATTTTAACCATTTTATCTAAAGTGGAAACTAAAATATAGATGGAATAATGCAAAACAAAAGTACAACATAGTTGGCAGGGCTCAGTGGCTCACGCCGATAATCCCAGCATTTTGGGAGGCCGAGGCAGGTGAATCACCTGAGGTCAGGAGTTCGACACCAGCCTGGCCAACATGGTGAAACCCAATCTCTACTAAAAATACAAAAAGTTAGCCAGGCATGGTGGCACACACCTGTAATCCCAGTTACTCAGGAGGCTAAGGCACGAGAATGCTTGAACCCAGGAGGCAGAGGTTGCAGTGAGCCGAGATCGTGTCACTGCACTCCAGCCTGGAAAACAGAGTGAGACGCCGTCTCAAAAAAAAAAAAAAAGAAAAGAAAAAAAAGTACAACATAGTTAATAGTTTTTTTAATGACTAATTTACCTTTTCACTCAGATTTTTCAACCAACTTAGAAACGATGATAATAGGGATGAGAAATTTACCCAAAGAAAAAACAGAGAATCCAAACAAAAAACAGAATCCTTTGCTTGTTCTCAGAAAGTAGCAATGGCAGCTGGAGGAATAGAACTCATATGTCCTGGATTTCCAGTTTCAGGACTTTTCTTCCTCAAAGAAAGACTGTTTTGTGAACATGAAAGTGACCTGACTGAGCTATTTTCCAGTGCCAGCCATATTCCATATAGCAGAAATAAGCTTTGCTAAGCAACTCCCTCTGTTAAGGTGCTGCTTCTCTCATTTGGCCTCCCAGAAAACCCATATCCTAACTCCACTGTTCAAATAAGACCCATCAGTTCAGATGCTGTCAATAACAGTACTGGACCTTCAGAGCTCTTTAATGAAGAGTTTTATGAGAATTAAACAAAAGTACTTTAGAATGACTTTTTTTTTAATAGTGGAGGAAGAAGCAGGTATGGTTTTCTACACAGTCAACATGAGCAAAATTCTCGCAGCATTCGATAAGTTGCTGTTGGTAATCTTAAATTTCTTTTCTTGAGGGACTGTGGAAAACGTCTGGCCAAGTGTAGCTTGAAAAAGGATGGCTATAATCTGAACTTTTCTTCTTGTAGCTCTAGCTAATGCTCTTTTGCATGTCCCACATGGTTCCCACACCTATATTTCATATCCTGATATCTGGGTTCTTATTTCCTTTAGAAATTTTCTTAGGCTGTCTTGCATAACAGCAAATATTTACAAAAAGTTTACCTTGTACCAGACGCTGCTCTAAGCATTTATATGTCTCACAACAAACCTTATGAGATGGGTACCATTATAATTGCATTATACAGATAAGGAAAATCAGGCACAGAGAGGTTAAGAAATTTTCCAAAGTCATATAGTTAGTATGTGGCAGAAATTAGGGATTCAAACTCCATGCAGTTAACTACTATTCTATATTGCTTTTCTAAGTACCAGGTACTTGATCACAGAATTCTTAAGGCTCACTTTCACCAGCATGCTCAGAAAAAAGCCTATTTCTATTACCTTCCCTTTTTATTTCCTATGCTGTTTGGCACAGAAACTCCAAATTCGTTTGAGTTGCAAGAGAGCAATGAGAGATGGTAAGAAAGACTACACAGATACTATCTCTGTTATATCGAGATATATGTGATTTTGCACATACAAAGATGCTTGCAGTTGCCTTAAACCTACTATTTTTTTGTGCCTGTAATTTTTAGGACATCCTGAGCTGACTGAAATTACAATTCTATTAAAGTGTCAGGAAATTAAAGCATGTAAAACATCATAAATATTCCCCCTAATATTATAATTACACCATGCTCTTCCTTTAGCAAGTTACTGTTTATTTTTTAAAAAAATATTCTTGGCCGGGCACGGTGGCTCAAGCCTGTAATCCCAGCACTTTGGGAGGCCAAGGCAGGTGGATCACCTGAGGTTAGGAGTTCGAGACCAGCCTGGTCAACATGGTGAAACCTCGTCTCTACTAAACATAAAAAAATTAGCCAGGCGTGGTGGCATGTGTGCTTGTAATCCCAGCTACTTGGAAGGCTGAGACAGGAGAATCACTTGAACCTGGGAGGTGGAGGTTGCAGTGAGCTGTGATCATGCCACTGCACTCCAGCCTGGGCAACAGAGCAAGACTCTGTCTCAAAATAAACTAAACTAAAATAAAAAATTCTCTTTCATTGATATTTAATGGATTATGCATTCCTAATCAGAAAAAAAAAATGAAACTACTTCCATTTTGAAAAATACGTATAGTAAATCCTGGAGAAAAAAAAATGGTGTCACCTATTTCCTTGTTTTTCCACAAATTAAAACCAGGCCATATATATATATAATGGATGCCATTTCTCAATGGAGAATAGATTCACTTTCCAGGATTAAAAAACAAACAAACAAACCACACACACACAACTCAACTACATGGCAATATTCATTGTGTGAATGTCAACACTAGATTTCCTTGACACTAAATTTTCTTGCAACTATTAATATAACTATTAATAAAAAGATAATACTTACTGACAAGACCTTACATTTCTTTTATTGAAAATATCACAGTTGATTAAAAATGTTGAAATTTTTTCTTATGCAAACATATTTTATTGCTGTGCAAGATTGCCCTCTTGTGTTTTCTCTAGTTAAGTCATTATTTTTTATTGATTTAATATTAGCTTTTAACTTTTCCATCTAAAATTAACTCATTACTAAATGAATTTCAAAGCCTTTTATTCCAAACCACACAGATCAGAAGTTAATATTAGTGTTATGGTTTGTGGTATATAGTGTACTTTTTTAAATATATGAACTAACTTATAAAATACTACGGCCTAAGAGTAAGTAAAAGCAGAGTCAAACAGAAGTAAATACATAAAGAAAAATTTAGAATAATGTCAAGGAATTCTAAAGCCCTGATACTAACTTCCTACATTAATGATACAGCCAATTAGTCTATTAGTATAGGTCTAGCTTAATATCTTTGCGGTCTATTTCTTCCTTTGCTTATTTAATTACTATAGGTATATAAAAACACAATAACATTCTTTATTGTTTTGAAATTTTTTCCTTGTGTATTAAATTAGCATTTTTCTTTTAAATATTGCCTAACTAAAACAAGTATTCTCATATGTTGTTAGTGGAAATGTAAATTTGGTACACTCTCTTTGTAAATTAAATCAGCAGTATATATTAAGAACCTTAAAAAATAATTATGGGCCGGGCATGGTAGCTCACGCCTGTAATCCCGCCACTTTGGGAGACCAAGGCACGTGGATCACATGAGGCCAGCAGTTCGAGACCAGCCTGGCCAACATGGCGAAACCTCGTCTCTACTAAAAATACAAAAATTAGCCGGGTGTGGTAGCACGTGCCTGTAATCCCAGCTACTCGGGAGGCAGAGTCAGGAGAATCGCTTGAACCCTGGACGCAGAGGCTGCAGTGAGCCAAGATCACACCACTGTACTCCAGCCTGGATAAGAGACAAGACCCTGTCTCAAAAAAAAAAAACCAGGTTTGCTTCTAGGAATTATTATTATTATTATTGAGACAAAGTCTCGCTCTGTTGCCAGGCTAGAATGCAGTGGTGTGATCTCCACTCATTGCAACCTCCACCTCCCAGGTTCAAGCAATTCTCCTGCCTCAACCTCCCAAGCAGCTGGGACTACAGGTGCACGCCACCATGCCCAGTGAATTTTTAAATTTTTAGTAGAGACGTGGTTTCACCATGTTGGCCAGGATGGTCTTGATCTCTTGATCTCATGATCCGCCCGCCTCAGCCTCCCAAAGTGCTGGGATTACAAGGCGTGAGCCACCACACCCGGCACTTCTAGGATTTATCTTAAAAGCATAATCCTAAGCATTCAAATAATGTTATGCCTAAACTGCTCATCATAGCATTATTTATAGTGCAAACATTAAATAAACATTATAGTGCTGCTTTCCCTTCCGACACTTTATTATTTGGAGGAAGAACAAAATAGAGTTAGGCGATGAATTCCTTCACCATAACCTAAGCATGGTCCTGTGTTAGATTAGACTGGAATGCAATCATACAGTGAAATCTTTTGCAATGAATAGAATTTTAAGGTAATATTTAAAATAACACAAACTTTTAAAGTGCTATGATGTTAAGTTTAGAAAAATCAGGATATAAATGTGTATGTATATGTGTATGTGTGTGTGTGTATCGTAGTAATCTAAAAGTAACCCTCCTGAAACTACACACAAAGACTAAAATGTAATGTTTCAAAATATTACTAGTGGTTGTCCTTTGGTTGTGGTATTATGTTGGGGTTTTCTTCATTTTTCACTTGTCTACATTTTCCATGTTTTTATGTTGAACATGTATTACTATTAGAATAGATGAAATTCCCATGTTCTTATATTGGCAGAATTGAGGTACTGCTCCTCTTTATACAGATCAGGAATTCTGTGGGCTGTACAAGCTCAGAAAACTTCTCTAAAGAAAACCAAAGCTTCAGGCTGGGCCTGGCCAGGGCTCACGCCTATAATCCCAGCACTTTGGGAGTCCGAGTCAGGAGGATGAGGAGTTCAAGACCAGCCTGGGCAATGTAGTGAGACCCTGTTTCTACAAAAAATTACAAAATTAGCTCAGCATGGTGGTGCACACCTGTGGTCCTAGCTACGTGAAAGGCTAAGGTGGAAGGATCACTTGAGCCTTGGAGATTGAGGCTGCAGTGAGTCATGATTGTGCCACTGCACTCTAGTCAGCGTGACTGGGTGACACAGTGAGACCATTTCGAAATAAAGAAAGAAAGAAAGAGAGAAAGAAAGGAAGGAAGGAAGGAAGGAAGGAGAAAGAAGAAAGAAGAAAGAAAGAGAAAGAGGAAGAAGGAAAGAAAGGAAGGAAGGAGAAAAGGGAAAGGAAAGGGAAGGCAAGGAAGCATCAGCAATTAGCTCAGATACAGCATCCAATTGAATGGCTGTAGATAAGTGGGGTGCCCCTACCCCGCTAAAAGAGTGGGGAAGGTCCTTTCCTTCCTGATACTTTCCCTCTTAATACTTTTTTTTTGGACAAAGAGCAAAATAGAGTTAGGTGATGGATTCCTTCACCAAACAAGTAAAAGAGCAAACAAAGCAACCATTTATTAAGTACTTAATGCATGCTAGGTTGGTTGAAAAGGGTCAGAAGCTAAATGTGATGAGAGGCTGAACAAAAAGAAGGATGATTACAGAACTTAAGCCATCTTGTAGGACCTCAGCTTACAGCTGAAGAATTGGTTTTACTTACTGCCTGCAATTTTGCAACAATCCTTCTTTCCCTTATCTCTCATCCCCACTGCCAACAGCAATCCCTTTTCCAGACTGCAGCTAGAATGATCTTTTCAAAGAGCAAATCTTCAACAGATTCCAAGGGTACCTTGGGATAAAATTTAACCCCCTTGGGGTGGCTGACAAGGCCCTTTGTGATCTGGTTTCAGCTTTCTCATCTTACAGACATTCTGATCTTCCCAGGCTTCATTTCTGGTATTCCAGCTTGGAATGACCTCCCCTGTCTTGTTTGTCTAGCTAACTTCTGCTTACCCTACATGTCTCAGATTAAATATTGCCTTCATTGGGAAACCTTAGCTGCCCTTGCCATGTGCATCCATTGTAGTCACTACTTTCTCTATCATAGCCCTTTCTGAATGTTACTTAAATCTCTGGTTTAATTGTCCTTCTCCTCATTGTGACTAGGATCTGTGATGGCAAGTGCCAAGTCTGTCCTGTTCCTCATGGTACCTATACTGCCTAGCAGGCGAGCAGCTATTGTTCATTGAATGAATGAATAAGTGGGTGATTAAGTGAGTTAATCTGACCATATTTAACTTCTCAAAAACTTTCTTTCTTTGAAGAGGTACTCGAATTGATGCAAGTGCATACCAAACTAAAGATGATATACATTTTGGGATGGTGGTGGTCTTGGGGATACTGTGAGTACTTCATTCAGCACTGAAGTCCTAAATCCTGTTCCTTGTTCACGGATACATAGTAGTCCCCCTCTATCCACGGTTTCACTTTCCATGGTTTCAGTCAATCACAATGTGAAAATATTAAATGCAAAATTCCAGAAATAAGCAGTTCATAAATTTTAGGATGCACACTGTTCTGAGTCACATGATGATATCTTACACCATCCCACTCTGTCCCACTCAGGATGTGAATCATCCCTTTGTCCAGCATATCCGTGCTGTTTGTGCTACATGTCTGTTAGTCACTCAGTAGCCAGCTAGGTTGTCAGATTGCAAAAAGAGTATATATAGCACACTATCCATGGTTTCAGGCATCCCCTGGGGACTTTGGAACACACCCCCTGCAGATAAGGGGGGGCTACTAATTGCATATGTGTGTATAGACTTTAAGGATTTCTAAAATTAGTTTTTCAAGTCCCTGTGGGAAAAAATAAACATCGTGATACATTGATGGATTGTTTTTAATCCTGAAAAAAAAGGCCTCTTCAACTAACAATAGGGGATATTCATTAAATGTTCATAAAAAATCTTTACAGACACCAGAAAACATTTGTATAATATTAAGGTTTTTAAAAGTACACAAATTACATGTGCAGAAAAAGCTGATCTCTCCTATATAAAAAGAAATGTACATCTATTTACATAATAAAAAGATTGGAAGTACATAAAAGTGTATATTGTAATTATTTCTGAGGGTCATCTTGTGTAAAATACTTTTCTTTTTTACACTTTTCAGTGTTTCTCTGTATGAGCATGTATTACTTTTGTTAAAATACCAACAGTTATATAAAAAAAAAACATAATAAGATGAATTCCTTGATATGTAGGCAGCAGTTTCAAAAAATGTTTTAAGACTAAAGAATAGCCTAGAGGCAGTTAACCAATTGCAGTTACTTGAAGTGAATGAGGGGAGAGGCTAACTTGGGCTGGACCATAGAATTAACTCTTGAAATAGGCCATAAGCAGTAGTTCAGACAGCTGGTCAGGGAACGTCCCTCACCTTTACCACCTATCTCAATAGATCTAGGAAGTGGCTTTTTCTTTGCTTAACAATAGGTCCAGTGATAAGCAGAACTGCCCTCCTTCAAAGCTCCCTGAAGTGCAAAAAGACTAAGGAAGATCAAAGGAACCATTAGGCACTCCCTGAATTTCAAAGGTTTCTCCTATGGGAACTCTGAGAAGCAGCTGTGTGTTTGTACATTACATAGAAACTTCCATTACTGTGCATAAATATAACATGACAAATATCTTGGTCACTTTATCCTTTCCATTTCCTTACTATGGTTGCATTTTTGGGTTGACAGTTTTGTTAACACATTAAAATGAGGAACACATCAAAATATATTAGGAATGGAGATCTACATTCCTAATAGTAAGCACTATCCTATTCTTAGCATATCATGTTTGTCCTTTCTAAGCCTAGTTTTTAAAAGTCTTTGTTTCTATATTTTCTCACTCAGAGACAAAATAATGAAATAAACATTTTGTTTCACATAACTTGTGTTTTAATGCAATATTCAGGCATTACAAAATCATTTTCCTTTCCTGGACTGGCTTCACAGAATCAGTCCCCATAATGATGGAAAATGTCCCTTCACCAAAACATGTGATGCACGATGTAGTGAGCTAAAGCCAAAATAATTCAGTCAACTGTGTGTATGTAGACTGTTGTATTGTTATTGAACGCATTGCCTCAAAGTGTTCATTTTAATAATAAAAAATGCATCTGGGGCCGGGCGCGGTGGCTCATGCCTGTAATCCCAGCACTTTGGGAGGCCAAGGCAGGTGTATTGCTTGAGCTCAGGAGTTCGAGACCAGCCTGGCCAACATGGTGAAACTTCGTCTCTATCAAAAATGTAAAAAATTAGCCAGGTGTGGTGGCACATGCCTGTGGTCCCAGCTACGGAGCAGGCTGAGGTGGGAGAATCACCTGAGCCTGGGAGGTGGAGGTTGCAGTGAGCTGAGATTGTGCCACTGCACTCCAGCCTGGGTGACAGAGCAAAACCCCTGTCTCTAATAATAATAAGAAGAAGAAGAAGAAGAAGAACAAGAAGAAGAACAAGAAGAAGAACAAGAAGAAGAAGAAGAAGAAGCATCTGTGATTATTTTAAGTAAAATAATCTTAAGACCCAAGTATATCATATATGTGATGAGAAGTTCTATATAAGTAAATTTAGTTAAAGGCATATACACCAAGAGTGAGATCTACATTCTGAAAAGGTATAGAACAAGATCAATCTTTCATTCTTGTATTCAAAATAATGTATTATGTATATACCAATAAAAAGAGGAATAAGACATAATTCCTACCCTTAAAAGACTTCTAGAAGAAGCAACAGAAAAACAACGATCACAGAAGTCTGCAGCACTCACAGAGTAGGTAGAAGCCAGTTTTGCGAGAGGTGGGGAGGTGTGTGTGGTGTGTGTGTGTGTGACAGAGAGAGAAAGAGAAGAGAGGGAAGGGGGGTGCATTATGAGGGGTGATGATTCCAGGGACCATCAGCACAGACACAGAGGCCAGAAATCATCTTGTACATTTTGGCAAGTGCAAGTTACTTGGTTCAAAGGTCATTCATTTATATACACAATAATTATTAATTGAATATTTTGGGTTGAAGCTGTGAATGGCAAGAAGTAACTGCTGCTTCAAGGTAAGATCACCAAAAGGGCTTTGTTTATGTAGTGAACATAAGTGGTTGCCTTAACAGCATCCACTCCACATTCTTCTTCCTAACACAAACCCAATTTTGTTTAGTATACATCCCTTTTCCACACACCCATACACCTCCAAGGAAGCTCACCTCACTCTTAATCCCCTTCCAGTGATTGACTCAGAAATAGCATGTGATATATTCTAACCAAGAACATAGCCAGAGAAGTTGGTTAGAGGTTTCTGGAAAAGTAAATCTGCGAGTTACTGAAAGCCTCTCCCTTCCTCTTACTGGGCATGAATAAAGAAGCACTTAGCCCCAAACACTTTTGGCAGCCATATTATAACAATGAAGGAAATCAGCATTAGGATGGAGCTGATTCTGTGAATGGAAGGAGAGAGACAGAAACTTGGGTTCACAATGATATCATGAAACAACTAATCCCGAACCTTGCTCTGCCTCTGACTGTCTCATTTCCTTATTTTTTTTTAAAGCCAGATTGAGCTTGTGGCCAAAGCACCCTAACCAAAGTTTAGATTTGATTATTAGGCTACGGGAGTCTCTGAAGAGATTTAAGCCAGGGAGTGACAAAATAGGTTTGTATTTTGTAAGGGTGGCAGTGGTAGAAATGTTGAGGATGGATGGGTGGGATGGGAGATCAGCTAACATTTACGGGGGCTTCCTATATTCTCTGTATTAAACACTTTACATATAATAATTCATTTTACCCTTCCAAAACCCTACAAGGCATGTAATATTATCCATATCCGATATGAGGAATCTGAAGCCCAGACACATTAAGTTGTCAACACCACACAGCCAGTAATTGGCAGAGCCTGGATCTGAACTCCAATTTTATTTAGATACTCCTTCATCCCCCAGCCACATACATCAGGAGAAGCTCACCTCATACTCCATCTCAGACAGGCCTGATTGACATAAGAGTAAATCCAGCCCCTTTCCAGTGTCTGGCTCAGGAATAGGCCAGTGATCCAATTCTGGTCTGGCTTCTGACCACCAATTCATAGGGTTATCATAAGAACTAAACGAGCTATTATTTATAACATGCTTAATACATGGGAAGACCACAATAAATGGTAGCTATTGTTATTATTAAAAGCTTCTATTATCAAGAACAACTGAGAAAGAATGTCCAAAGGAGGGCAAGAGAGAGTGGAGAAGCCAAGGGAAGAGTTTCTGGAAGGACACGGCAGGATGAAATGCCACGATGGAATAAAGTGATGTGAGAACTGGAAGAGTCTAGTTAGGACATAACAGGTGATTTTTTGCCAGAGTGTTGTTTGAAGAAGGGCTGAGATTGAAGCCAACCCACCATTGAAGAGTGAATCTGCACCTGAGTAGAGACAGTGGATACCTATTGCAGATTAGGAGTTTGTGGTGAAAAGGGGGCAGGAAAAGGATGGTAGTGGGAGAAGTCTCTAAATGGGGCATGTTTATAAACTTTGAGGCAGTAGCTAGCAAAGGTAACATGGAAAACTCAGGAGAGAGAAACAATGATGGGACAGGTTCTAAAGGAGACTGAAAGAGAAAGCATCAAGCCCACAGGTAGAGGGAGGTATTAGTCATGAAGAATTGATCCATCTTCCACCCTCTTAAGACTGGGAGGGAGGAGGTAAGGGTAAGTTCAGATACAGATGAACTTATAGGTATGGCAGTAGAAGGCACACCTATGAAATAGTTCACTTTTCTTAGTGAAATGGAGGCAGGGTTATCTGCTGAGAGTGTGAAGCAAGTAGTGGTTGAGGATAGTTGCTGTTGGATGAAGCTGGCCTTGGAGACAGGTTAAAACAATTCTAGACAGCTGAAGGCATAGCTAAATTAGAGACCAAAAATTTTTTGGCTCTAATATGTAGGAATATATGATTCTCTCCAACATGTCTCACCAGCCCAGGTGTATCTGTGAGAATCACCCTGACCATGTCTTCAGGCAGGTCATGAAGAGTTAGTGTGAGGTTGAAAGTAATGGAAATGGGGACCATTTGACCACAACCCTCTCTGGTTCTTCATAGTCCTCTGAGGCCTCAGTTCTACAAACAAAATTGATGCCTAACTACAACTGGGACTGCCATCCACTACTGGCAAGGGGAAAGAAGTTTAAAGAACAGACTGTCATTCCCCAGATTCGAAGGGAAGAATCAAATTGTTAGCCTTTTACCTGGGCATCTCAGAGTGTTCTAAGATTACAGGTAATACAACAATATACTAATATTCATCCTTTGATTAAGTTCTTCAGCTCTCAAATTTGATGTATGTTCTTTCTTTCATTCAAGATGAAACAAAGTCAAGGACATTCATTTTCAGGGCTTTATGTATAATAGATAGGATTAGTGGGATTAAGAACCACATGACAGGTAAAATAAAACTACACAAATATTTAAATTATTTAGTATGTGTGCCTATGGCACATAACAATGTCATCCTGCTGTGTCAAGGGAACTTAAAGCATCTTTCCATTATTCATTCCCACAGTTACCTTTCAGGTAGGTTTTCTCTCTAAACCTAGCCAATAAGAGAAAAATGCCTCACTGTTAGAAAGAATTAAATAGAAATTTTTCTCCTTCCAAGCTGATTTCAAGAAATTGCTTCAGGATGTTGTTTTAAAATTGCTATTGGTTATTTTAATTGATTTAATGAGAAGTTTTTTTTCTTCTAAAAAATTAAGGCATGTTCTCTTCTTCCTCAAGAGAACAACAATAGTAAAAAAAAAAAGAAAAAAAGAAAAAAAAAGAAAAAATGGCTGTTGCTTCATAGGATATTACAAAACAATGAAAACATCAACTAACCACACAGAAGAGTATCACTGCTACACTCACCTTGCTCTGAGCCCATTCTTTCCTATGAAGTATTGCTCATGGAGGTAGTTGTTTTTTCAGAGTCTCATAATAGTAAATATGTCTAAAGCATTAGAGTGAACTAATCCTATTTCTATGCCTAAAATAGTGCTATCATCCTATCAAGTAAACATGAATCAAATAGAAAAGATTTCATAAGTTATAAAGATAATTTTTTTTAGAGATGTCATCTGATTTAGAAGGCCAACATTGTAATTTTAATAGTGGGATATAAAGAAAAATCACTGGGGCTGAGACATTAGAATTACCCCACTAGTTATTGAGGACGTCAGAATTTACTTTGTCATTATAAGCATTCTAGGTTACTGAATGAGAGACTGGTGTACTTCAGTCAAAAAGCTTAACAATTTCCCTTTTATGTGTTTGATATGTGAATACAAAGTGACTAACATTTACTCCCTGACCTCAAGAAGGTCCTTACAACTCTTGACTTTCTGAAAACCACTTTGAGACAACATCTGGTCAGCTCCTCAGTGTGACAGAGCTCAATGCCAAGTTGCAACACAGAAAGAACAGGAAGGCCTGCTGCCATTCATTCACTACAGTGAAGGTACATGCTTTTTAGGAAGGGCTTACATTTAAAAGTAAATTACTGAGAGGTATTTTTCTAAGTAAAATTCACCCTTAAACATCTCTTATGGAATTATCTGGTGCCTCTTGGGCCAGTTTTTCCACCATGATTTGAACAGATCATTGTTTCATTGGCTGACTACCCAGGTTACACTTAGAAACTTTGAAAAACATGTATCTTTAAACAATGTATGCACATTTGGAAACATGGTTTTGTTTTGTGCTTTTTAAAAGACAGAAAAGGGATCACGCTGTACTTATACATCTCATTTATATCCCCCACACATCAAGGTGTTTAGGAGGTTTTCAATGTATCTGTAGCAAGTTATACATTCTGAAAATGGCCACAGCAATATTTCTGGTCCCACATGCTCTTTGAGAACCTCGCCTCTCTCCACCAAGAGTAGAGTCTATTTCCCCTCCTGTCAAAACTGGATAT
The DNA here is from genome assembly GCF_028858775.2 of Pan troglodytes. Taxonomy (NCBI): domain Eukaryota; kingdom Metazoa; phylum Chordata; class Mammalia; order Primates; family Hominidae; genus Pan; species Pan troglodytes. The sequence goes on from NC_072413.2 coordinate 55,362,757, forward strand.
AATTTTGTGTCTGCCTAGATACAATGCAGCAGAACTGACACTACATAACTTGTTTTTTGTTTCTTTTTCATGAGAGGGAGTCTCCCTGTGTTGCCCAGGCTGGAGTGCAGTGGCGCAATCTCGGCTTACTGCAACCTCCGCCTCCCGGGTTCAAGTGATTCTCCTCAGCCTCCTGAGTAGCTGGGACTACAGGCATGAGCTACCACGCCCGGCTAATTTTTGTATTTTTCGGCAGAGATGAGGTTTCACTGTGTTGGCCAGGCTGGTCTCGAACTCCTGGCCTCAAGAGATCCTCCCGCCTGGGCCTCCCAAAATGCCAGGATTACAGGCGTGAGGCACCGCACCTGGCTAGAGACTACATGACTTCTAAGGCTAGGTTATAATGGGTAATATGCTTCTGATTGACTTTCTCGCACGATACTTGCCGTGGAACCCAGCCACCAGGCTGTGACAAAGCCCAAACCAATCAATGCTAAAAGACCACCGGGAGAGGTCTACATGGACTAGAACTGAGGCCTCCAGCCTTTATCCTGCATCAACCATCAGCGGTGAAAGTGAAGTTTTCAAATAATTCTACTCCTCAGCCTTGGAGTCTTCCAACTGAAGCTCTACGCATAATGGAGTAGAGAAAAGCCATCCCAGTTGTGCTCTGTCTGGATTTCAGAGGCACAGAATCTGCGAGCATAATAAATATTTTATACATAGAGTTTAGATTACGGCAAAAAGTTGCAAACGTGTTCCGTCATAGAATTATATATTGAAAACGTCCATCTGCGGCACACCAGACCAGCTCTATAAATCAGGTTTTTAACAAAACCGAATTTGTTCAGTGAGCGGGTGAGTTACACTACCTGTCTCAGCTCAGACCTGCCGGGAGTCAATTGTGGACTGGAGCAGAAGGCGCCCAGCCACAAGCTCAAGTTCTATCCCCTTTGCACTCGATAGGCAGATCCCCTGGGAGGATCAGGCCACCTGTTTACCAGTGCTTCCTAACCTATTTGTGTCACAAGTTTAGGAGTGTGCTTCTTAGCCCTGGTCACTCTCTTTCACCACCTCTCTCTAACCCTTCCCCAGGTGTGCTAGCAATTGCCCAACACCTGTCAGTCACTTTTGCCTCCAATTTTACTGGGTGCGAGGAGCAGAGTAAGGAGGGAGAGGAAGAGGGCTGACTCCCTTGCCTCAAAGTGGCAAGGGCCAGCTGAACTTAATTCACACTGCAAACCACCACGTTTCGACAGCCATCCCCGTATTTTCACAGCTCAAATCTTCCTTTCTTTTTCGGTCGGCTTCTCTGATTTGCTCCATTTTTAATCGCTCCTCCCCCATCCTCCTTGCCCCTGGTCAGGGCAAACATTAAACGCTGTGCAGCTTTAAAAGGGCATTTTTAGGTGACTTGTAAACGGCTTGTTCCACAGGCCCCGAATTGGCGAGATTCGCTACAGCTCGGAGTGCGCGGTAGACTTTAAGCAGGGAGCGCCTGCCCGGTCCATCCCTCCCCGGCCCCGCGTGGCAAGCAACGCAGGTTGAGGCGCCCCTAAACCGAGGAAGAGGGTTTGGGAGCCTGTGACTCCAAAGCCCTCTGCAACTTCCCGGCCCCACAGCCCCACCCACTAGCACGCGGCCTTCCCCGCAGCCCGCAGGAGACACCTTTGTCCCCGCCCCTCCACAGGTCACCTCCCTCCACGCCCCTCTCTCTTGGCCCGGGCAGCCGGCAGGCAGGGAAGTGTCGTAAAGCCAGGCCCAGGAAACTTTACCCGGGGTAACAGCTGAGGCGCTTTACGGCGACGGCGGCTGAGTGAGAACCTTGGCGGCTGTGGAGGCTGCCGCGGCTGCGAAGGAGGCGGCGGTGGTGGCGGAGGAAGAGGAGTGGCGGCAGCGGCGGCGGGGACCCGTGCGGGGTGAGCCGTGAGGAGGGGCTGCGAGTGACAGGGCTGGCGGGTGGGCCCGGGCGGACGGGGACGGTGGCCGGCTGAGCAGCTGGGCGGCGCTGAAGAGCGGGGGGGGTGGCGGGGAATTGGGGGGGCAGCTCCGTGAGGGACGGTTTCTGCCTTTGTTCCCCCCACCTCGGCCGCCCCCCATCCGTCGCCCCCTGTTCTCCGCGCTCCTCGGCCGGGTTTCATGGCCTCCCCTCTCGGTCTGTGTCGCTTCTAGGATGGCGGAGGTACCGCCTGGGCCTAGCAGCCTCCTCCCACCACCAGCACCTCCGGCCCCGGCGGCGGTCGAGCCCCGCTGTCCCTTCCCGGCGGGGGCCGCCCTCGCCTGCTGCAGCGAGGACGAGGAGGACGACGAAGAGCACGAAGGCGGCGGCAGCAGGAGCCCGGCGGGCGGAGAGTCGGCGACGGTGGCGGCCAAGGGGCATCCGTGCCTCCGCTGCCCTCAGCCGCCGCAGGAGCAGCAGCAGCTCAACGGATTGATTAGCCCCGAACTGCGGCACCTCCGGGCGGCCGCCTCCCTCAAGAGCAAGGTCCTGAGCGTAGCAGAGGTGGCCGCGACCACAGCCACCCCTGACGGAGGCCCCAGAGCGACTGCAACAAAAGGAGCCGGGGTACACTCGGGCGAGAGGCCCCCTCACTCCCTCTCTAATAATGCAAGAACTGCGGTCCCCAGCCCGGTGGAGGCAGCGGCGGCGAGCGATCCCGCGGCGGCCCGCAATGGACTGGCCGAGGGCACCGAGCAGGAGGAGGAGGAGGAAGACGAGCAGGTGCGGCTGCTGTCTTCGTCCCTGACCGCCGACTGCAGCTTAAGAAGCCCTTCGGGCAGGGAGGTTGAGCCTGGGGAGGATCGGACGATACGATATGTCCGATATGAATCCGAGCTACAAATGCCCGATATCATGAGACTGATCACCAAAGATCTGTCCGAACCCTACTCCATTTATACCTATAGATATTTTATCCACAACTGGCCACAGCTGTGCTTCTTGGTAAGTGGATAGAATAAAAAGAGGGTGAACCCAGCAGTGATCGAGACTGTGCGGGGCAGGGAGTGAGGGCCCAGAATGTGGCAGTGGATATCTCCTGCTGCGTATCATAGTACGTTATATGATGTCAAGTGCTGTACACATTCCTAGTTATTTAATGAAATTGTTTTGAAGGTAAGACTTCATGATTCGGGTTAACGTGATACTAGTGTAACTGCAGCAAGCCTGTATGGTGGCGTGTTTCACTGGGGTGGGTGGGGGTCTTGTGTCTTGTTTACATTAGATTATAATCGTGTTTAACCGTCTTTAATTACCCGCCCGCATCCTCAAACACTTTACAGTCATTTAATTTGAACATGGTTCTGTTCAGATACAGGCCTTATTAGTCTCTCGATTACAACCATAATCAGGGAAGAGTGTATGCATAAACATGTTGTGGTGAACATGGATGTCAGCAAACTTGGTGTGGTCATATTGGAGAATTAAATCTTACAAGCATTTTCGGTAATTATGGAGATGTTTCTCTTTACTTCAACTGGACAATTAACAGTTGTAGCCAGCCTGCTTTCTGGTACTCCATTCCAGAAAGTGCTACTAACACTTCTGGTGGCTGAAAGACTCCTGAAACTTGAACAAAATACCCTTTTGTGGAATGTAGAAAACTTGTGTGAAATTGTTACCGATCTGATTTTTTTTTTTTAATTTAAGAAACTGGTTGTAGATGTGGCCAAACACTAGTAACACTGGCTTGTGTAGAGTATAATTGACAATAATATTACACGTAAGTGAAAGACTTTTGGACGGTTTTTAAAAATTAACATAGTATTGGCAGTACCAGTAATTTCTTCACAATAATATTGACCCATTTCAGTCTGTATGAACCCTTTAACTTAAACGTTGACTGCAGGTGTATGCTTTGTATCATGTGCTCACAAGCATGTTGTTTCTGTTGAATTTTACTACAGAAAGATGACATCCTTTTAAGGAATATTTTTTAATATGTGAAGGGAAAAGCCACCATTACTTAATGTTTTAGCATTGGCTTAGTTTCACTTGGTAATTCCCTGCAAGATATTTTGACAATACTTATCTTTTTGATTCTCTAGCTTGGTGATAATTTGAAAATGTAACCTGGGTATCGTAGATAATGGTAGTTCTATTTTCTGTCTTAACTTGCTTAAACTTCAATTCAGTACATTTGTTAAAACTGTGGGTACTACTTTATATTCTTGAAAACTGCTCTTTCAGTATTCTAAGCATTGTATCAGAATAGTTCTAAGACATGTCTGTGTCAATGAATATGAGAAAATGATTTATAGCACTATTATAAATGTCATATCAAATGCCACTGTAATTGCTAAAAATTGTAGATTTAGTTGTAAGTTAACCCACAGAAGTAGATGATTGAGTCACATTTCAAGTTGAAATAGATGTTTTTCTGTCAATTCCAGGAAATAGTTGTGTATATGATATTTAGTCAACTTTGAGTCCTGGTAGTTACCTAAGCCTCTCTCAACTTGTCTGCTATTTTAGACTCTGGTCAACAATATCAGTAAACTTTAGATTTGATTTTATGTAGAACCCTCCCAATTCACCAGCTAATGTGTATGTTAGCCTTTAGTAGCTCAAGTTTGTTTAATATTCTGAGTATCTAGAATTGCGATATGCACAAGTGGTTGACCTATAAGATTTACTGGTGCAAGTATGAATCAGGAGGTATTAAACAATAATAAAACAGTAAAAAAACAACCAGGCCATTTAAAACTGAAGCCTTTATCTTGGCATACTTTTAAATTTAAGTTTCCCGTAGGAACTATTTTTTAAAAAATACAGATGCGTAAATGTCTGTTTATTTTAAATCATATCCTTTTAGAACTGAAAGCCATCCTAGAGATAATCTAGCCCAACTTAGGTTTTGTTCTGTTTTGTTTTTTGATTGAAAAAAAGTTAAGAACCAAAGTGACTTAAAATGTTTCAATCTCCAGATATTTACTGACAGAGGGGTAGGTTTTGTTTTGTTTTTTGATTGAAAAGAAGTTAAGAACCAAAGTGACTTAAAATGTTTCAATCTCCAGATATTTACCGTCGGAAGGGTAAAGCTAGAACCCAGTTCTCCTGGCCCCTCATTATGGTAACAAACAAGAACCTGAAAAATGACATACCCTTGATCCATTCAGTGAAGATTATTGTGTCACCAAGTTATCTTCACCAAGGGACAGTTGCCCTTACATCAATCTCAAGAGATTAGAAACCTCCAAAATGTTCCGTTTTCTGTGGATAACCTGTAATGGGTCAATGGAATATATGGGGTTGAACCTTACAAAATTGCCAATACTTGATTAATAAAAATGATAGCTTATTATGATTCTTCCTAATTGTAAAAGATGTAAAAAAAAAAAAAAAAAAAGGACAAATGTGAGACACTTTCAGTTACTCTGTACTTAACCATTTTATCTTTACCTGTTTTCATAGTAACATTTTCAGTTGTTGGTATCTTTTTGAAGTTCTTAAACTTACTCTCAGCAAATGTAACATAGTACTTCGTTTATTTGTTTTAAATTTAACTTTTTGGCTTCCTCCAGTTTTCTATTTGTAGTGTTCTAGAATTTGGGAATCTCTCACTTTATTTTTTTCATAGTTTTATAGACTGACAACCCTTTGGCCTTGTAGTGTTAAGTCTTAATCTTGCCGGGGATTTTTCAGTTCCCATCCTTGAAAAAATACATTTAATAGCGTGAATTCCAAATGTATATGCAGAGCTTTTATTTGGAAAAATTGACAAGCAATTTAGTGATTCCTGTAAATGTACCATATATTCATGAGTAGTTTATCAGGAAAAAAAAAATGCAGCATTGGTCTTCACTACTAATGTCATCGTAATGGTGTATGATATATTGGGCTTTTTAGATGATGTATACAGCTTGATTTTTGCTCCTACAGATTCTAAATTAGGAAGAAATCAGGTCTTAAGAATGAACTAATTCAATATTTTGTTTGCTTATTCCATGCTCAAAGGACAAAGATTTGTTTGAAATTCCTGTTCAGATTGAAAGTACTGTCCAGTTGTATTGTGTTTAATGGTTTTAATTTTTCCTCATTTTTGGATAATTTTATATAAGGTGTAGCTATTCTGAGGTTTGTATCATCAATCTAATACAGGTTTTCATTTCACCTGAGCCTGGCTTATGAGGTCAGGCCAAAATTTTTTCTGGCCCTTTTAAATATACCATTTGGTCTGTGATAATTTTATGTATGTGTATGTATGTATACGTGTCTATATACGCACATATATTTGAAGTGAGTTTCAAATCAGAAAAAGCTTTCAGAGTTGGTCGAGGCGATTTTTGTGCATACTTCAGGTCTTTGTTTAAAAAATTTTTTTAAAAGATTGATGTATTGTGAGGGAGAAAATTAGAAATAACAATTTCAGAGGTTTATTGACCCAAAATAGTTTTGGAATGTGTGATAAACCAGAAATGAATTAGCGTGGGTTGTTGAATTTCATATTCCTTCAAAAGGATTTTTCCGACCTAGTTTAGGTTTGCATGAAATGGATTAGAATTATCTTGCTGAAAAGATTTCTCCACAGTTAAAAAAAGGCCTTTTAATCAATTTACAGAATGACAGACTAAAAAAGTCACAAATTTAAAATATGTATTAATTATAAATTGGACGTTACTTATTAGTTTTTTGACTCATTTCTGCTTTTGTTGAAATAGTTTCTTCTGGAAAGTTAATTTATGGAAAACAGACTTCTTACTGACACATTATTTAAACAGTTGGAGATACTGCCCTATTTATATTTACCAGAAATACTGTGTTACTAGAACTTTTTATCAGCATTGGAATTTTTGAAAAACATTTTCAGTGGTAACACTAGAAATCTTAATGAAAATGGGGGATGATTAGAATTTAACATGTAGCTTTTAATACTCTGGAAAGCTGTACGTTTTTATTAAAATAGAAATTTCTGTAAAATTAAAGCTTTTAACATAAAGCTTTGATTTTGAACTATAAATATTCTGAGAGCTTTATGACAGTTATCCACACTGTCAGGAGTATCCTAAAAATGAGACTATGCTACATTTACATATATTAACAAAAATCTCTTGGGTATGGTCTAAGCAATACCTTATAAACTGTGCTTTTTCTGAAAATTGTTAATTTTTTTTTCTGATCGAAATCTACCATTCAGGTGTAAATATGTATTATATCTGGCTTTCACTAGAACTTTATTATTAAATTTATTTTCATTTTTTTCTTTTATTGAGATGGGGTCTCACTCTGTCACCTAGGCTGGAGTGCAGTGGCACAATCTCAGCTCACTGTAGCCTCTGCCTTCCTGGCTCAAGCCATTCTCCTATCTCAGCTTTCCAAGTAGCTGGAACTACAGGTGCATGCCACCACACCTGGCTAATTTAAGTATTTTTGGTGGAGACAGGGTTTTGCCATGTTGCCCACGCTGATCTCAAATCCCTGAGCTCAAGCAATCTGCCTGCGCCTGCCTCCCAAAGTGCTGGGTTTACAGGCGTGAGCCACAGCACCTGGCCATTATTACTAAATTTAACTGAATATATTTAAATTTACATTCTGCTGATGGGCAAGTTTTAACAATATTTTATGTCCTAATGAATAGATTTTTTCTTTATAATCGTTTTTTTTTTTTTTGCATATTTCCCCTTCCAGAACCTTAGGTAGGTCTTTGTTGCAAATAATTGTGATTTTAAGCACCTCATATGTAATCTTATAAAGTACTTGAATGTTTACCTTGTGGAATCTTGTCTTTTTTCCCTAGGCTTTAATAGTAAGCATAAAAAATTCATGTTCTAAAGAATATTGAGAAATTTTAACACTAGAACATTTAAAGGAATTAGGGGATTTAGATTTCTGAAACTTCTGTGACTGCTGTCTTGCAAGAGTTCCCATTATCTTCCCCTGTCGAAAATGCTTACCAATGGTTGGTTGTTGTTTTCTCTGGATAATTGTGCAGTACCTGATGGCAATGTATTCTTCATAACTGTTTGTTTATTTTTAAGGCCATGGTAGGGGAGGAGTGTGTAGGTGCCATCGTTTGCAAGTTGGATATGCACAAAAAGATGTTCCGCAGAGGTTATATAGCCATGTTAGCCGTGGATTCCAAATACAGGAGAAATGGCATTGGTAAGAAAAATATTATTTTATGGAAAGAATGCCTAAGCTATTTTCATTTTTGTTGTGTTTTGAAATAAAAGACTTAAATGTAAGTATGTAGAAATGAAAGAAACTAAGGGAAGAAAATTAAGGCGGGTTTTAATTTTTAATTTCAAAATGGTATTTTTAAAAAGTTCTTAAAATGAATTTTTTTCTTTATTAACGTTTTGTTTGACAGTTTTTCTTTTTAACAAGTAGCCGATCATCAGCTTTCACCTGCAGATTTTTTTAAATCACATTCAAAATGCTTTGCATTATGCTAAGTACCACAAGAAATACTGCAATTTATAATTACGTTATGATGGTCCTTCATCCCAGCCTTCAAGCACTTGTCTGTATTTGGGTTAAGTGGACCTCAGTCAAGCCAAAATTATGGACAAATTGTTACCATTACTTGGTGCTAGTCATCAACTATATATTGCAATTCAGGAAAGATCAGGAGATGAGAATTGATTGTTTCTTGTAATTCCCAAACTTAATTTTTTGTTGGGTCTACTTTTCCTGACATGTTTAGTTAATCTTAACACTCATGATTTATAATGATCATTAGAATCATGTGGGTGGTTTAAAAACACGTATTTGGGCCCCTCACCCTGAGACTCTTGTTTGTCTTGTCAGAGGTGGGGCTGAAGCTTCCCTAGGTGACTGTGATGTAAGCCTGATTAAGAACCACTCTTCTATGGCTGGGTTAGATAACTTTTGTCATTTAAATGACGCCATAAAACTCAATAGGCCACCAGGTGCCGGGTGCGGTGGCTCACGCCTATAATCCCAGCATTTTGGGAGGCCAAGGCAGGTGAGTCACTAGGTCAGGAGTTCAAGACCAGCCTGGGCAAGATGGCGAAACCCTGTCTCTACTAAAAATACAAAAATTAGCTGGGAGTGGTGGTGGGCACCTGTCATCCCAGCTACTCAGGAGGCTGAGGCAGGAGAATTGATTGAACCCGGGAGGTGGAGGTTGCAGTGAGTGTGCCACTGCACTCTAGCCTGGGTGACAGAGCAAGACTCCGTTTCAAAAAACCACTCTTCTATTCTCTAGGACGTAGTGGCTCTTTGTTCACAGTGGAGAATTGGGTAGACAAGCATTTGTCTAAGCATGTCAAATTTTGTGATGTGCTTTAGCTGAGTATTCATAAAAAAAAGTTTAATACCTGTACTAGTATTTAATCATTAGCAGTTTTTTCACTTTTATGTTTTTAAAAAACTATTAAGTGTTATTGTCCAACCTAAGACTCACACACGGTCCTAGGTATCATGAGAAGTAACTATAAATAGGTTTACTTAATATGTTAGGTTTAGCCAACTTTATTGCAGTGTTATAGCTTTCCACTAAGATTTTTAATGAATTGGGCTTGTTTTATGGACTAAGTTTGAGCCTTTGATGCATTAAAAAGCACTGATAAGGACTCATGATAAATTATAGCCAATTGTTTGGCTAGTTTGGAGGGCAGAAACCAGTGGCTTTTGGGTTGCATCCTGGCCTTCAGACATACTTTGTTTGGGCCATAAAATGCGTGCATACTTGTATGCATGGCTTGAAAATTAAGAGTTTTTAATTTAATTTTATTATTTTTTGAGACAGAGCTTTGCTGTATTGCCCAGGCTGGAGTGCAGTGGTGTGATCCCAGCTCACTGCAACCTCTAGCACCTAGATTCAAGCAATTCTTGTGCCTCAGCCTCCCAAGCACCTGGGACTACAGGCACACACCACCATACCCAGCTGATTTATTATTTTTTTTTTAATTATTTTTTTGAGATAGTCTCACTCTGTCGCCCAGGTTGGAGCGCAGTGGCATGATCTTGACTCACTGCAACCTCCGCCTCCTGTGTTCAAGTGATTTTCCTGCCTCCGCCTCCCAAGTAGCTGGGATTACAGGCACCCTCCACCTGTAATGCCTGGCTGATTTTTTATTTTTTAGTAGAGGTGGGGTTTCGTCATGTTGGCCAGGCTGGTCTTGAACTCCTGACCTCCGGTGATCCGCCCACCTTGGCCTCCCAGAGTGCTGGGATTATAGGCTGAGCCACTGCACCCAGCCAGTTTTTTGTATTTTTAGTAGAGATGGGGTTTTGCCATGACCTCAGCCTCCAAAATGCTGGGATTACAGGCGTGAGCCACCACGCCTGGCCAATTTTTTGTATTTTTAATAGAGACGGGGTTTCACCATGTTGGCCAGGCTGGTCTTGAACTCTTGGCCTCAAGTGATCCACCTGCCTTGGCTTCCCAAAGTGCTGGGATTACAGGCGTGAACCACTGCGCCCAGCCTAAGAGTTTTTAAATAAAATTTGTCTGTCTGCTCTTAAAATCAGATTTGGCAAATTTTTTCCCTTTTAATATACCAATTATATTTGACCCTAAACTAGGATACATTTTGCTAGACATTTACAGACACACCACTGACGTCATTGGGAGTGCCAGACTTGCCAGACTTCATCGTGCTCACTGTAAAGTTTATAGGAACCTACTGTGGGTAACAGCAGTTCTGATGAGGTTGTCTTGTCCCTTGTGTCCAGGGGAGTTTGAAGGATCTTTGGTGAGATCAGCTCGGGTTATGCAGTAAATTCTGGCCAACTCGTGGGGAGTTCCTGGGTTGTTCTGGCCATACCATATCTTGTCTTTTTCTCTTTCGCTTTCCTACTGCTTTCAAACACAATAGAACAAACTCCTGCTTGTGGCAAATAATTATGTCTGAGAAAAAGGAGTATATTGGGAGATAGGTCTTTCAAGAGGAAACATACTGTTATGTATAGGTTCTGTTGGCTTCTCTTAGCTTATAGCTAAAATTTTTCCCATTTAATTTGAGGTAATCCGTGTATCTGGATTCAAGATAGAAACTAGCATTTGACATTTCTGTGCTTACGAATATTATAATTTAGGTTATCTTTAAGAAATACATTTTTCCTTCATTAATACTCAGATCTATATTCTAGGTACTAACTTGGTTAAGAAAGCTATATATGCCATGGTTGAGGGAGACTGTGATGAGGTAAGTCTTTAAAAATGTTTAATACTTTTTATCTGGGCATTATTCTTACTGGGTATTTTTAATAAATATTTTATAATTTATTGCAGATTTCATTGCAGTGTTACTATACAAATGCAGCTTGTGGGGAAAATTATATTCCATTTAAAAACACATGAATTTTTGACCTAGAACAAATTTTAAAATGGAGCTAAAATTTCTTCAAAATGTGTGGGGGGAATCTTAGACATTTTCAGTACACAATTTTGGTATTCAGAGGCTTTATCATCAGTTATTTAAGGTAGCTCTTATTACAGACTCTGTTATAATTTGCTTACATATTGGCCTTAGTTTCTGACAATGGGAAACTGTCAGTCTATATGGAGGACATTTCACACTTGAAAATAATCTTTTCAGAATTAAATAATGACAGTGTTGGCTAGGGGGAAGACAACCACTTTTAAAGAGTAGAGCTATCTGCGCATTAACATAAGAGCATTTTCTCTCTTCAGCTTGTTTGTAAGGTCTGATGGCAGATATTTCTTTGTATCCTACTGCACGGTGTTTCTACATATAGTAGGTGCATGATAAATATTGGTGATGATTGGGAATGTTAGCATTTACTGTTGCACAGAGTGGAAGGGAACAAGTATAAACTAGAGAAGTGTAGATGTCTTTAACATAGCAGTGGTGACTAAGGAGGAGCAGAGTTGTACTAGTACTTTTATGAGTAATAGAAGTAGCAATTGTCTTTATTATTAGAGGTCAGATGTGCCTTAGAGAATTCTCAAAATATGTGAAATTGGGTAAGTTTTTTTAAAAGGTTGACCTTAATACATAATTTGTTTAGTGACTTAAAAGAAATGGAGTGTTTTGGTACCAAATTTATACACAGTCAGCATATATGATATATGTATGCATGTGTTTTTGTTAACAAAGTCCCTTCTACCATTCTCATGCTTTTCAACTCTTTATCCATCTTTCCATTGATAGCTACTGTTTTTTGTTGTTGTTTGTTGTTGTGGGGTTTTTTTTTTGTTTTTTTGTTTTTGTTTTTGTAGAGATGGGAGTCTTGCTATGTTGTCCAGCTGGAGACCACTCCAGCTCCTGGCCTCAGGTGATCCTTCCACCTCAGCCTCTCAGGTGTTGTGATTACAGGCATGAGCCGTTGCTCCTGGCCTGTTGCTACTGTTAACTGTTTGAAATGCTTTCTCTCATTTTTTAAACACACCTATGTGCAAATATATAGTTTTTAAAAATACAAATGAAGTAATTCTTATTCAGTAATTATTAGCAATAATAATTGCTTTTTTCTTTTAACAATATCTCATGAATGCATTTCCATGTTAGAATATAGAGATTTACTGCTGAGCATTCTCAGGCTTCTTGTTCACATTAGGCTCTATTCTGACAGATCCACTCTAAGTGGTGGTTATATGAGAAGGCCTACAGACATAGTGGGTGGCACAGTGAAGTCATCCTGGGATTTAAAAATATCTAATTTTACTCCAAAGAAATAATTCACAGGTGTTGAAGGATCTCACATTGTTCACAGCTTTTAATATTATAATGCAAAGGGTGCAGTCGCCAAAGCTTTACATGACTGGTAACTGAAATTTCGAGGAGAGGATTGGATCAGATATGTTCATGAGTATAGGTCCATGTTTGGACCATAGCCACACTGCTTGTCAGCTCATCGAGAAAAGTCAGGTTTCACAAAAGTTGCTTAACAGCTTGGAGAAATCTTCAGGATAATATATCATGTTTTGATCTTCCACAGATCCAGTGAACAGGGGTGTTAAGAGCAGAGAGTATTATGTTCCCTATGATTAAACCTTTTCTGAGTTATCCTACTTGCTATCCTAAGTTACTACTTGTGAGGCAGGCTGTGTGCTTTTGTTTAACTGTTCAAAGGTTTGGATAGTGTTGGCTTTTCATTTAAAGATGTCAGGAATGATATGAAGATTTTTATTGTTTTGGTCTCAAGGTTAAATTCTAAATTAATGATATATTTTATGGTAGAAAAACTTCATTTCCAGCCTAAAAAGCTAATGCTGATTCATTCATTTTTTCTTTTGAAACAATGAATGTTACTTAATCTTTAGGCTGACATCAGGGATAGCTTTGTGAACTTTCTTCTTTTGTATGATTATGGTTTTTGCAGTTTGTGAATACCTCTGTCTCTGGATTAGATAACTTTTTCTTGGTATAAAAATTTTGCTTATCTGTGTCCAGCGTTATTCAGATCGAATAATTTGCCATATGAACTCTTGTTTACTCTTTAGAAGATATGGTAGCTATTTGGTTTTCCTTTGCTTGTTAAAATACTTTAGTCTTTAAGACCCAATTCAAATACCAACAACTCCTTTAAGTTTTTCTTGATCCTTCTGGACAGAATCCATTGCACTTTTCTGTTATTTTTGCTACTCTTTTTGTAATTATTGCACTTAATTTCACTTGTTCAGTGCCTTAGCACAATGTAGGACAGAGATGCCTTCTCTTGTTTGTTGCTGTATTCTTAGTGCTTAGTGTGACATTTGTGATAGAGTACCTGCTTCGTAAATATTTTTTGAATGATCAGTTCTGTGCTTCCAGCATGATGTTTGTAATCCCTCTCTCTTCTTGTTTAAGCACTTTTAAATTTTGACTTGTATTGTTGTTAACTTGTCTTTCTCTCTGAACTTTCTGTATGCTTTCTAAAAACACCAATTGTCTTATTTTTGTTCATAGTAGGATTTTTTTTTTTAAAAAGGCATCTTCAGGGTTAACCAAGTTGTTAAAATGCATTTGAAATGATAAATCTCCAAAATTACAGCGATTAATGAAAAGGCAAATAAACATGTGCTTTCACTTTCATTAATTTAGACCAACCTTCCTTTCTTTTAAAGGGTTTAGACATTTTGACAAATTATCTGAAAATCTGTGAAAGACATTTCAGAAGGGTTTTAAATTAGATTTTCTACTACTTAGGTTATTCTGCTATTTTTAAAATTCTTACAAAGATAGAGATTTTAAAATCTGTGAACCTTTTAATAGAGGTACATTTGGCCAGGCACTGTGGCTCACGCCTGTAATCCCAGCACTTTGGGAGTCCAAGGCTGGCGGATCACTTGAGGTCAGGAGTTCGAGATCAGCCTGGCCGACATGGTGAAACCCCGTCTCTACTAAAAATACGAAAATTAGCTGGGCGTGGTGCCACACGCCTATAATCCCAGCTACTCGGGAGGCTGAGGCAGGAGAATCGCTTGAACCCGAGAGGCGGAGGTTGCAGTGAGCCAAGATTGCACCGCTGCTCTCCAGCCTGGGAGACAGAGTGAGGCTCTCATAAAGAAAGAGATACATTTGGAAATCTCCGTGAAACCTTACTGTGCACATCAAACAATTTTTACTTTCTATTCTGTATACAGAATTTGTGACCTTGAGTCGTGTTTATATTGTTCTTTGTTGTTACTAGTCATTTTAAGCTCAGAGTATTCAGCCAGAGTTATTAGTAATCACAGAATTGAAAGGTAGATGTTTTTCTCCAAATAATGCTGCACTGTTCCTAGTCTAATTGATGTTTTCATTTTGTCTTACTGTAAGTTTCCCAACTTTTCATATCAGAATTAGACATATGTTAAAACAGTATAGCTAAAAATTTTTTTCATTTTCTATGTATTTGGAGCTGACTAAAAAATTATAGTATCAAAACAAGAAACAAGTGGATTTGTTACTTGATGAGTAAGAAATATATTACCAGTATGCTGATCTGGCTTAAATTTGTTTACACCCCCTGCACGCTCTGGCTGCCAGATGTGTAGTGGCTAGGACAAGTATCTCAGGTTCATGTTTCACAATAGAAGAAAGAATAAGATAAATACATATAGAATGAATGAGTTTTCTATGATGTAGATTTTAAAATAGGATCTGTGTACCTAAAATCAACCTACTTGGTGGCCATTTACATTTATGTACTTTTTTTCCTGAAGTAAATTAGAATATGGGCAGGTGATTGATCAGTATCAGTATGATGAATAGTGCCTTGATTTTTAAGCCATTGATATCCTTAAAATCTTAATCTCTGAAAACTTCAAGGTTGTTTTTGTTTTGTTTTGTTTTGTTTGTTTGTTTTGTTTTTAGAGTTTTAGGCTGAGCACGGTGTCTCACGCCTGTAATCCCAGCACTTTGGGAGGCCAAGGTGGGTGGATCACGAGGTCAGGAGTTCGAGACCAGCCTGGCCAATATGGTGAAACCCCGTCTCTACTAAAAATATACAAAATTAGCCAGGTGTGGTGGTGCGTGCCTGTAATCCCAGCTACTGGGGAGGCTGAGGCAGGAGAATCACTTGAACCCAGGAGGCAGAGGTTGCAGTGAGCCGAGATCGCGCCATTGCACTCCAGCCTGGGGGCCAGAGCAAGACTCCGTCACACACACACACACACAAAGAGTTTTTAGGTCGATTACTGTGAATATGAATAGCCAGAGATAACTGATCAGAATACAGTGGAATTAGGATTTCTTAATGGAATTTATAGTATCTTAAAATATTTTTAGTTGAAAATCACGTCATCTAATTTTTGCTTATTTATATTAAAGACATTTTTTCCATTGAAAAACCGTAATGAACATTGCAGAAAACTTGGGAAACAGAAGAGAGTTCACTACCTACCTTTCTAGCACGTTGTATTAGTCCGTTTTCACATTGCTGATAAAGACATACCTGAGACTGGGCAGTTTACAAAAGAAAGAGTACCACGTTGGATTTACAGTTCCACATGGCTGGGGAAGCCTCAAAATCATGGCAGAAGGCAAGGAGGAGCAAGTCGCATCTTACGTGGATGGTGGCAGGCAAAGAGAAGAGAGCTTGTGCAGGGGAATTCCTCTTTTTAAAACCATCGGATCTCGTGAGACTTAATTCACTCACGAGAACAGCACGGGAACGACTTGCCCCATGATTTAGTTACCTCCCACCAAGTCCCTCCCACAGCACATGGGAATTCAGGATGAGATTTGGGTGGAGACACAGCCAAACAGTATCACACATCCAATTTGGTGTTTTCTTTCCATTCTTTTTTTGTTGCGTACATTTATTTTTACTAGACAGTTTCTTCTGTAAATAGTATGCCATGTAACTTGCGGCAGACTGTTTACAATCTGCTATTCAAACCCATGACTTTCCCTACAACCTGATTTGCTTGACCTACTTAATGCTACTTATTTCTAGCAATATAAAGGTAATGCAAAAGACATTTTGGTAAATTTTAGATAATATAGTAGCTGACTCTATTTTGTACAATTAAAAGAATAAAATAGATCACATTAGCACTAATGAGTAAATTAGATTATTAGGAGCCAAGGAGATCTAAGTTATTTTTTGAAATAACTTATACTTTTCTAAATTAGAAAAGTCCAACTTAGAAAAGGTACAGTCATTCTTTTTCCCCCATTATAAAAGATTACTTTTTATCTTTTTAATTAGACTATATTTATTGTGTTTATTATGTATTTACTAATTATATATATGTGTATATATATAAAAAACATCTTTAGTTTCACTGGAAACATTATGCTATGTGATAGAGCCTGCAAGGTAAAGAACAGAATACAGTGGGGTTAGTTAAGCTGCAAGGATTTTGGGTGAGTAGTTTGGCCTAATAACTGATTATGAGACACCTGGTTTCCATATTTATCTTCTGTCACTTGGCAGTTGTGTGATTGTAGGCAGGCCATTTAACTTTTTCTGGTCTTTCTCTTTGTCTATGCAACATGATGTTAATTCTGATCTTAAAGATACGTTGTGAAGAGCAGTACTGTTTGTTGTTCATTCAGCAAATAGCAGTGGAAGGGCTTCTAGGTGCCAGACAGTGTGGTAGTGCTAAAGTTCTAGCAGTGAACAAGCCTGCTCTCCAGGAGCTTCCAGCCTACAGTATTAAAAAATACTATCTTAAGCAGTAATGTTTTGTAATGGTTTGGCTTATCCTGATAATGGTCTGTTACTGTTGCTAAGAGGATCGGTGGAATTTCACTGTAATTTTTTTTTCTGTTAGGTAGAATTCAACTCTGTCAAGTTTCTTTAGGACCAAAATAACTTCATTTTATGGTGAATTTCTAATATAAATCCAGATATTCTTTTAATATGTTTATAAGAATTTAAGAATTAAAAATTAGTTACTTTATCCTGGCATTTTTCTGTTGTGTCAAATAATTTTCTAAAGAAAGAATCTCTTTGTTTAGAAAATATGAGTGTGCCAGGAGAATCTTTACATTTTGACTAGATTAGACATTGGTGTAACTTTTTTCTATGTAATTGAGCTTCATTTCATTAATATATTAGGATGCAAACAAACTTGAACTCAGTTCTTAACCACACTTTAAGTGTGTATTTGTGTAGTGGTGGTAGCCTCAGATGTGTTTGGAATATTTTAGATTGCTAAATATTGATGGTGGACTTAAAATCCCTTTCATCTTGTCTTAAGTAGGTTAGATTTCCCAGTCACTGCTTTGCTTTACTTTGGGAAATGAGGGGGAGGTACAGTAGAGTAGTTACTATTAAGCTTTAGTTCATAATTGGACTCTGTTCTGTCCTTGCTCTATTGGTGGCCTTGAGTTTTATTCATCTGTAAAATGGATAACCACATCAATTTCATAGGGTTATTGTGAAAATAAAGCTACATAATACATATAGAATGCTTTACATTGCACATAGTACAGCTCCAATAAATATTAGCTGTCATATTTTAAAATTGTCACTTTTTATTTACGTGAAATCAATTCCAAGTTTTGAGTTGTTGTGACTTTAGTGTTTCTCATATTAAATTGCTTTGATTTAACATTTTAGCTATAATTAGGTGCCGGACCTCATAACAATTGCAGGAATTACCCAAGAGAATTGTTAAAAACTAAAAACTTGCATTGACCAGACTGTGGTGTTACAGACTCTAGTATGACATACGTTACTGGAAATTTAATTATGTCTGTGTGTGTATGTGTGAGTATTTTAATTTGTTTTTTGAGACAGAGTCTCGCTCTGTCACCCAGGCTAGAGTGCAGTGGTGCACTCACAGCTCACTGCAGCCTCAACCCCCTCGGCTCAAGTGATCCTCCCACCTCTGCCCCTCCAAGTAGCTGAGACTATAGGCACACACCACCACACCTGGCTGATTTTTAAGGTTTTTTAGACATGGGCTTTCACCACGTTGCCTAACCTGGTCCCAAACTCCTGGGCTCAAATGATCTGCCTTGACCTCCCAAAGTGCTGGGATTATAGACATGAGCCACCAAACCTGGCCAAATTGTGTTTTTTTTAAGTGCAGAAAGAAATTGACGTTTACTTAAACCAATTTGTTTGCTGTACAACTTGTATTTTAGGTTTTCTTAGGAGCGTGTTTTCTTGATCCTGAACTGTTAATTACTTCATTTTAGATCTTTTAAAGGTTTAGATTTAGCATTGGTCCCTGCTGTTGTTGGGCTTACCAGCTAGGAGAGATGACATACCACTCATCAAATGTTGAATAAGAATGTGTCATAGGAACGGTGCAGAATGTTGCTGGGTGATATAAAAGGAAAGGGGCACTGTACCCAATCTGGAAGTGACAAGGTAGGGCCAAAAGAGAGGAGGATAGGAAGAGCATTCTTCTAGACAGAAAACAGTTTATTTGAATGTTCTAAGGTGGGAAAGATCATGGTGGGTTCCAGAAACTGAAAATTCAGTGTTGAGCATGGAAAGCAAGAAGAGAGAGACCTAAAGCAAAGCTGAGGCCAATATATTGATGGACTTTTTATGTCTCTTGATATTATTTTTAGATTGTGGACTTTCTCTTGAGGACAAGAGGGAATCAGTAAACGGTTTTAAGTAGAGAATTAACAAGAGCATCACCCTAACTCTAGAGAGAATGGGAGACCTCTTGAGTTAGGAGGCTCTTGTAATTATAGTGAGAGTTAATGGCAGCTTGGACCGTGGTATATCGAGCATAGAAAGAAGAGGACCACTTAGAGATTTAAGAGGGAGAATTGACAATAATCAGTGCTTGGATGCATATAGGTGGTTGGAGAGGAATGAGGTTCAAAGATGACTCCTGGGTTTCAGGTTTGAGGCATTGGTGTGGTGGGGGGTGATCCTGTTTACTGAGATATGGAATTGAGGAGGAAGAGCAGATTATGAGTTCAATTTTGGATATAAGTTGAGGTACTGTCTTTTCTCTATTATTTGCATCAGTTGTTTGCATTCTTGTCAGACTTTTTGATAGCTTGAGAAAGAACAGGAAGAGACTTATGCTTCACTTGGGCCTTTGTTTAATTATACTTTGCCATTTCCCCCCCACCCACTCCAAACACTTGAGGGTTATGACACCCAATAGTAACTGTGGCTCACTGTGTTGATAGTTCTCAATGAAATAAGTTGAGAAACAATTGAAAAGGCAAATAGAGCTACGTGTGTAAAAGTTGGGAAGATGGGGTAGAGGGTGTTAGAGGGAGGTAAAAATAAAATCGCAGTTTTCAAAAATACCAGTTATTCATTGTCAGGGCCACTGGCTCGGTAATATTTCAAAAGACTTAAATGAAAGTTAATACTATATGTTCCTCTGTTAAGCTTTGCTATATAGACCAGTGGTTCTCAAAATGTGGTCCCTTGACCGCAGCAACATCATCATCTAGCAATTTAAAAATATTAAAAATGCAGATTCTTGTGTCCTACTGCAAACGTACTCATAAACTCTGAGGGTGGGGCTCAGCAATCTATTTTAACAGACCCTTCAGGTGATTATGATACACTGTAACATTTTGAATACCTCTTGTCTGGATTCAGCAAACTTTCTTGGTAAAAGGCCCACTAGTAATTATTTTAGGCTTTGTGGACCATAGGTCTTTGTGGCAACTGCTCAGCTCTGCCCTTGTATTGAGAAAGCCACCACAGACATCATGTAAACAAATAAACATGGCTGTTTGACTAAAACTTTATGTACAAAACAGCAGGCACATTTGGCCCAAAGTCTATAGTTTGCAGACTCTGGTCGAGACTCCAGACAAATATGGTAGTTACTGCCAGAATAAATGACATATTAATGAAAATACGGAAGTTGGAAGTCAATCTGAATAGCTGCTTATAATAATATAGCTTATTATTTTAAGGAAATAAACCAGCACTTTTGATTGTTGATTTTATTTTCATCTTTAGTCATTTTACCTTTCCCCACAGGGAAATAATTAATCTTTGTTTTAGTATAAAACATACTCTCATTGCTAAACATTTCAAACCACACAAATCAGTAGAACAGAAGATAAATCTGCAGTGGTCCTCCAAGCCCTTGACCCAAATATAATATTACAATCTTGATGACTGTTTTTGAGTTCTTTCTGTATATTATTTATTGTTTTCACTATCAATTTTTAAAATAATGTATGATTTTTTAAAAAATTGTTTAGTTGGTAAATTATTTTTTAAATTGTGTAATTATAACTTAGTTTTTTTCTCATTTCTTTGAAGGTTGTTTTGGAAACCGAAATAACAAATAAGTCCGCTTTGAAACTTTATGAAAATCTTGGTTTTGTTCGAGATAAGAGGCTGTTCAGATACTATTTAAATGGAGTCGATGCACTGCGACTTAAACTGTGGCTGCGTTGAGAAACTGACATCAAGGAACAACTTTCATCCACACAGAATCGACCTTTGCATGCAATGCAATTTGTACAGAATTGCTTTGCAGGTGGATTTAGTAATTTCCATGCAGCTCTTACCTGTCAGTGTCTCATTGAGTGTCGCACAATATTTGTTGCACTTTGGCATGGCACATTTGTTCTGAATTAAAAGATTGTTTTAAACTTCAGGAGTTCTTTTGGTACCAACAAGATGTGCCAGTTGATAGCCAAGATTTATGTGTTCATTTGCAAAGTCTGCTGACAATGTTATTTACACAGTGATCATTTTATCACAGAACCAGTAAGTGGAACATAATTTTTGTTCCTTAAAAAAGCCAATGTGGATTGTAAAAGTCTTTAAGTATACTAACATTTCACACAAAACCTGCCCTAGTTTTCTGAAGTGGGTGAGGGAGACGCTTCAGTTTTAGGTTTTATTTTTTCAATATTAAATTTTCCATTCTTGAATATTGGTACCTCAGTGATTAGTGAATGAAAAAAATGTAGGGTGGATATGTCTTACAATGAGTAAAGGTAACAATTAAATTTTGTCTGCCAGTGCCTGTGTAGATAAGTATATTTGTCTTCATCTCTAGTTTTTGAATGCATGCTATCTTTTCCTTTTCTTTAAGGCCTTTGCAAGCAAACTTTTGTTTTTATTTAAATTCTAAATTTGATAAATTATTTCAGATTTTTATAATTTGGATACTTTTTTCAGGTGAATGAAAGAATGGTTTACTTTAGAAGTCCCTTTTTCCTTACAGTAACAAGTTGAATCTACTTGGAAAATTGAGAAATGGCTCAAAAGAGATAAGAAAAGTTGATGGAGCCGGGAACTGCTGGGGTTTAGATGCACTTTTTCTTTTGAGAGTAAGGGAAGTTTTGGAAAAGAATAGAAAATTAGTGTAAATTGATATGATTTTATTTAATCAAAATTACTGCTACGCTGCGAAGAACAGCTTTTACAAAGTAGCTGAATTTGTTTTTCCCACTTGATTTGGATTCACATTGCTTTCATTTCTTAAAATGCTTCACTTCAGGTTCTTGGTCTTGGAAATAAATTTCAAGGTGCATTGTATCCATTTTAAGCTGCTTTATTTTATTTTCACTTGTATGAGCAAATTCTTGGGGGAGCTTTGCTTTTCTTCTGCCAGAAAAACAAAAGGGGGAAATGAAAATCTTTTTTGGAATGAGTTCTGTGGGTTTTCTTAACAGCCACCATGTTTATTAGTTACATTGTGTTTTGGCCAATCAGTGCAATGTAACAAATTTTACAGTTAATTGCTTTCAATTGAGTCAGTAAACCTGTGATAGATAATTTAACTGGAAAACCTAGGTACCCATAAGAAAAAAGATTCATTCTCTGTGAAAACTGTAGGAATCTGTTGTTGTTTTCATTTGAATATGCTCTACTTCTGCTCTAGTATTTGGTTTGGAATATATTTTGTGGCTCTAATTACTGTATTTTTAAAAACCCTACCTCCATTAACAGTTGGTAAAGGCCCCTTTTCAGGAAAGTTTGTTGCCTTTTTTTTTTTTTTTTTAAAGGAAAGCTGCTCTTTGCTCAGTATAGTGTTTTGAAAGTGAACATAGTAACAAATACTTTAAAAATAAAGATACACAATTTATATTTGAAAATAAAAACTTTCTGCTGGTGGGATTATTTATAGTTCTTTATTTTTAAAGAAAATGTTTTCCTTTTTATATTGCTCTTGAAAGTTTAATGGGCAGAATACAATACTGGTTATAATAAAAATATGGTAACCACACAGTACTCAGCCTTTCAATATGTTTTTGGTCAAACTTCATTTAGGCACTAGCATTTAGAAGAATACCAATCATAGTGATGCTTTTGTTATTTAATATGAAGGAAATGGAACTAAAACATTTATGTCATCAAATTTTATTTCACTTCTTTATATTTGACTTGCTGGTTGATACATAATGGTTGATGAACATATATTTGCTTAAATCACTAATAGGGATGGTTGTAAAGTAGATAGATCATTGGTTCAACCATTTTAGTGTTTTTGCCAGATTGTCAATGAAACCATCATACTGACCTTTTCCTCCAAAATTGCCAAATTGACTGAACTGGTTGGGTGTTTGTAAAGATGACGTTAACTGTGTGACTAAAAAGTCAGATGGTTGCCATATTGTTTGGTATATGTTGAATGTCAGTGTATGCCTTATGTCTTTAACTGGGTATGCAAAAAAATTTTTACTTAAGTAGATTAAAATTTTAACCTCTAGCATGAAAACCCAGCACCAACACTGAAAGACTCCATTCAGGTTGAAGTAGCCTCAAACAGTAATTTACTTTTTGATAATAGGCTGTTGTTTTTCTTAAATAAGCTTAAAACAATTCTATCTGAAATTGGTAGCATGGGTTCACTTGGCTACAACTGAGCAAAATAGATGCAACTTTCTTTTAATGGGGTGCTGCCTCTTTAGGACTGACTGTACTATCCACTGACACTGGTTTGGCAGTTGGTACTGCTGAACATTTTTATACATGCTACCATGAAGCTATATATGTTAGTATTGAAGAAGCTAACGGGTATACTATCATTTTTGATGTGTGGGCTGATTATAATTTCCTGTATTTCCTGTACATTGGGATGAAACTACTTTAGCAAAGTCCACAGATCAGAAACCAGACGGTGGTTTTTGAAGTTGAAACCAGCAAAATAAGAAAAAACAAAAAATCGATTTTAATATTTTCTGCCTCTTTCCCAAATTACCCTTCCCACTTGCTCGACAAATCTATGTAAAGCAGTTTGTTTTTTCATGTTTTAACTTTACCTTGCCCTGTGTTATGGTACTGGCTGACATGTCTAAGACTGGATGTGTATATTTATTATGGTGTCTAAAAATCATGAAGTTCATCACTTTTCAGGAGTATAGATGAAATCAAATTGGTAGTACATCAGAGTTACTTTTCAGTGCACCATGACATCACTAAAATGAGTGCTGTAATGTTACAGGGCTTTCAGGTTTGTAAAAACATAACCATAAATTATATTGACGTCAGATATGAGTTGAGTATCTATAAAATATCACGTGTATCTCAAAATATTGGACTGCTGTTTGACTGGATATTGCTGCATAATTTTCTTCTATTGTCCCATATCCTTTTGGAGAGAGATTTAATGGGATTTGAAATGTGCAAGCTGTCTAAATAAGATGCAGTCAAATAAAGTATGGTTAAGTTGTGTTTGCATTTTTCTTTTAGATACAGCTGTGTGCATTTTATGATTGGGTTGTTTTGCTTTTACCTACTAAGTAAAACAGCAACAAACAATATATTGTTTCCCGCTTCCTGCCTTTCTTCTAAGAGTTACGGGGAAGAAGTATTACATAATTGTCATCACTGTTGTGTGTTCTGACAAAGTAAATTTGAAAATAACATGAACTTGATTTTCCTAAAAGTACTCAGTCAACTCATATGTCAGTTATCGGTACATTTTGCATGTGTTCAGTCGAAAGTTTATCTTTTTAGTCTTTTTCATAGCAGTTTATTTCTAAGACAGTTTTTATTTTAATTTACTTTTTTGTCTGTACACTGCCACTCTGTAATGTTCCCCCCACCCCATCCCACCCTTGGTAAGACACCAAAGTAAAATAGAGCAATATCCAAAGAGCTTTTTGCCCCTGTCTTGTGAGGAGCTTTAAATAGCTGTGAATACTTCTGTATGTCAAGATTTTCGGATTTTAGTGGAAGGATGAAATGATCTGTTTTAATCATTTAACTGCTAAATTACTTTTATCATGCATGCCAAATCTTTACATTATTCTTTAGAGTAATACTGTAAAAGTATCTGAGTTTGTTTTATTTGGGCCTTATGTGGAACTCGAAATACTTCATAAATTCACTCTAAGGTCTAAATAAGAACCAGAAGGTTGATACCATTTTTTCACACCAGTGAACACAGATCAGTATTAACCTGTAGCCCAGAGGTGTTAGATTTATTTTTTGAGACAGAGTCTCACTCTGTTGCCCAGGCTGGAGTGCGGTGGCACAGTCTTGGCTCACTGCAACCTCTGCCCCCTGGGTTCAAGCAATTCTTGTGCTTCAGCCTCCTGAGTAGCTGGGACTACAGGTGCATGCCACCACGCCCAGCCAATTTCTTGTATTAGTAGAGACAGGGTTTCACCATGTTGGCCAGGCTGGTCTCAAACTCCTGACCTCAAGTGATCTGCCCGCCTCGGCCTCCCAAAGTGTTGGAATTACAGGCGTGAGCCACCACGCCCATCCTATGATATTCTTTTTATAAGCAACTTTTAAAAAGTTTTTTAAAAGATCTCATAAGCATGTAGCACTGCTACACTTCAGATCACTACTGTCCAGTCACACTTTATATAAGGATAGATGTGTCCTTTTCACTCCCCAGTATGGTAGTTACTAGTCACATGTGTAGCTACTGAGCCCCTGAAGTATGGGTGGGATGATTGAGCTGAATTTGTAATTTTAATCAAAGTTAGCCACATGTGGCTTGTGGCTACTGTATTGGACAGCAGAGCTTTAGATAAGCAGTAATAACAGGAAGGGAGTGTTTGTATAGGTTGAAAGATAAAATGGAAGGATCACAGTTAGGCCAGATGTGGTGGCTCATGCCTATTATCCCAGCGTTTTGGGAGGCTGAGATGGTAGTTTGCAACCAGCCAGGACAGCATAGCAAGACTGTTGCTGAAAAATCTTTTAAAATAACACAACTAAAAATTACCTGAGCAAGAGTATAGCTGAACTGTTTATACTGACAATATATTTCATTAATACAGTATTTGACCACTTTCCACCCCACCAACCACTGCCCTTGTTATGTAGCCTTTCTGAGAAAAGCAGCCCTTTCAGATTTTATTGTTGGAAGTTCCTTGGGTTGCAGAGATGCAGATTCAAGTGCCAAAAGTTGTTTCTGATGAGACTTACCTTTTTAGCCTTAAAATATTTGTATAGTTGGCCCTAATAATTTCTCATTTTTGATGAATTTGAAATCATTTCACTTCTAAATGAGATTGGTCATCTCATGAGTGGTCAAGTTGGAACATGGAGGTCTATCATGTTTTTAACCTCCAAGATCCACTTATGGGGATGAGGCCAAAGGCCAATGTTACTTCTAGAAGAACCAGATTAATTTTTCTGCCTTCCATCACCGCAGTGTATTACCTTTGACCCTCGCTGGTCATCTGGTAAGTGTAGTTCATCAAAAGAGCAGAAATAGGCATAGTAAACACCTGGACACAAAGACAGTGCCAGGCTTGGTACAACCTGTTAACACTGTTGAGGAAAGAGCTCAAAACATGCATTACTTTGGGGATTAAGTCAATGTTTAATCTCAATATGAAACAGACCTAGAAATAACAAAGACCACTGAAGTGCCAAATTTATCTTCTAATACTACTATTTAAACTATGCAATATGGGGGTTATAATGAAATAGTTTTAGTCTAATTATGTAAGGTTTTTATAATGCTAAGAAATAAGCTTATTTTTAGATATGGATTTTTTATGACTACCTCTTTGCTGTATGAATATCTTAATTTTCTGATACCTCAGTTTCATGAGAACTGTATGTACATTTTTGTAAATAAAATAATTTACCATATACTAGGAGAAGGACCTGCTTTTAAAGAAATTGTGTAAAGACATTTGTTATTGGATGTGTTACATAGTAAATCAATTTGAAATTTCTTAAAAACGTTTATAAGACTTTTCTGGTCTCCTTGACCGAGGGATTTTAGTATAAGTATTTAGTGAGATTTGTATTCTAGGAAGTGTGTGCCGTCACTTGTTCATTTACAACTGCAAAGATTTGTATGTCTCCTATGTTTTCCTTTCATGCCAAAGAAACTCACCCTTTTTAAAAGCCAGCAGGTTGCACAAACCAAAAACAAAATATTTTGCCCCTTAAATAGGCATTTTAAGAAGTTTTATTTCCTGGTACTTAAATATTGTATAGAGGGAAAGCTAGTTGTAATAATTTGTAAAAATGCATGTATTTTTAGGAATGCGCTAATTCCAGTAAGGGAAGTATTGACATTTTTAAGGAACTGTGCTGCATTAAAATCCACAGTTGCATGAAACTTTTAAAAGTTTAAGATATAAAGTAATTGCTCAAATTTGTGAACTACTCAGAGGACTCAGTGCCCTAACATGTAGGGGATTGATCATTGCGATGTTTAGGCCAGGATTTCTCATGATTGTATATGGTTATTGATCATTTTTAAGGGGCTGAACCTGCTGCCTTTATACTTTTGACACCTCCCTCCCTCCCTCCCTCCAAACTGTGGCTGTAAACAGTGACTCTGCATAGTCAGCGTTATACTTGATTTCTTTGTGAATGCAAATAAAATAAAATTTGTAAGTCCACCAAATATTGACTTAACTAGGTAAATGTAAACTGATTTCAAATTTGTCTTTGGCCAAGTCTACTTAATAGCTTATAATTTGGAAACGAAGTATATCAGTATGGATGTGGGCATTGTGTTTAAGTCATTGCGGGATATTTTCTTCATATTAGGAACTAATAATGAACGTTCAAAGTTTATTTTTATCCTGATGATAGTGGGCAAGTTTCTTAATTTCTCTGGGCTTTTAGTGATAACTACCTGATGAGCTAATTGTGAAGAATAAATGGAATAATTTATGTACATAAATTACCTTAATGCCTAGTAGCCTAGTACATCGTAAACAAATGGTAGCTATTAATAGTATATATAATATAATTTATATATAATTTTGTATTTTGCATATTGAGTTTTTTGGTTTTTAGTTTTTGTTTTTTGTTTTATGAGACGGAGTCTCTTTCTGTTGCCCAGGCTGGAGTGCAGTGGTGCGATCTCGGCTCTCTGCAACCTCCACCTCTCAGGTTCAAGGGATTCTCCTGCCTCAGCCTCTCGAGTAGCTAGGACTGCAGTCAAGTGCTACCACGCCCAGCTAATTTTTTGTATTTTTAGTAGAGATGGGGTTTCAGCGTGTTAGCTAAGCTGCTCTCTATCTCCTGACCTTGTGATCCACCAGCCTCGGCCTCCCAAAGTGCTGAGATTACAGGCGTGAGCCACCGTGCCTGGCTGTCTATTCAGTAGAGTTTTATAGCGTTATTTAAAGGACAAAAGTTATCTAAATATTATGTTAGATCTTACAAGAGTAGCCCAGACTGTAGCAAATGAAGAGAAAAATCTTTTTGCATTTGTAATATGGAGAATATTAACATAGGTAAATAGAAAAGTATAATGAACTCCCCGTATACTTATAAATCAGGGCCAATGCCGTGACTAATCTGGCCCTGTTCATCTCCACCTACCCCATATTATTTTAAAACAAATCCCAGAGATTATATTTTATCCATAAGTATTTCAGTACTTAAATGGTAAAGTCTCATTTTTAAAAAACATAAACCATGATACCATCTCACACTAATCCTTAATCATCATATAACCAGTTAATGTTCCAATTTCTAGGAAATTATTTTTAATAACATTGGGTTACATTCATGGAGAGTAAATATGAATACAGAGGAGTTACTCTTAAGTATATAAGATAATTAAAGGAAATGATTAAGTGGAAAAGTAGAGGTGAGGTTGAGAGTAGGTGTTGTGTCTTGCATATCCCAAGTACCTAATGTTTTCCTATGGATATAATAAGACACTTATTGGGAGAAAAATGGAGCTGACAAATATGGTGAAATTACCAACAGTGACTAAAGAATGACTTTTAGGAGAAGGTGTTGGGTTTTGAAATATACTCAGCAAGGCGTGGCAGAAAAGATAATTGGGTGAGTGGGAGAGAAAAAGGCAGTCATATATGCACAGAGTTTTAATAGAGATGATTAAGCAAGTGAAGACAGTTTAGGTGAAAACCTAAGATGCAGCAAAGATAAACACCCTATCATCAAATACTCCAATTATCATGGTCAGAAAGTAATCAGTGGAGGATAATTCAGAATAAATTTACTACAACCATTATCTGAATTTAAAAAGAAATCTGAAACCATATGGCTGACTAGAGTTGCCAGAAATGAATAAAATTAAGAGATGATTTTATGAGTTCATTGTACCGCAACTACACTAAATATATTGAGTATGAGCCACAGAGTCATTCTCAAACTAGTGAGCCCAGTTTGTTGTTGTTGTTGTTGTTTACAAGAGCACCCAACTAGAGATGCAGAATACCTTTGTACCACCTAATAGAAAGAGTTCACTATGGTCTGGCATGATTTTATAGGATCCTTGCAGCTGTTGGGATATTAGTCCCTCACTTTGGGGTGGCGAGAGCTCTGATTAAGTTTCTCTATTACCAGGAGGGCAGTTGAGTAATAGTAAAAATAGCACACAGCGAGATTGCCTTCTTACAGTTTTCAAGGTACTTTCACCTACTTTTACTCAGCCTTTAGATGGATCTTTAGAGATGGAAAGATATTTTCATTTTGCAGATTAAAAAACAATACTCAAGGTGTTTAAATGACACCTTTAAGGTCACACATCAGTGATGTGACTTGAGCCCAGCCTTCCTGAGTCCCATAGGTCTAGTTTTCTTGCTACCACACATGGTGCTTGATGAAACCCAAAGAAGATAGAGCCCAATATGTTTTGTTGGGTAAGTTATAACATTAATGAATCCTATAAAGTTAGTTAAATATGGTTTTATTCAGCATAAAATTTAAGTGCTCTCAAAATGTTTAATACGTCTGATTTGTAAAATCCATTAAAGGATTTAGGATTAAGTGATTTTTCTTAATATCTAGTTGGTTTCCAGTGATTAGGTCTATAATATCTTTCAAGGAGACTGGGATTTGTTTCTTTTTCAGAACAAACTTTCCTTATATATTGTCTTGTTCTATGAAAGTTGAAATGAATAATCTTTATTACATATTTATATTTAATTTAAAATTTATAAATATTATACTCTAGCATGTAACATCATTTTTCAGGTAAAATTTTACTTGGTCAAATTTCAAGTAAGCCCGTGGAAATAGGTTTGTAAGGGAAATAAAAGAGTTACATGGTGGGGGTGGGGGGAACCTATCTTGATTATTCATCATGTTTGAAGTCTAATTAAAATATATAACAATACTTAACACTGTGCAAAATCAGGTCATATTAATATCTTCTTTCTAATAGGCCTATAAACATGAAAACAGGAAACAAGTGTCTGTGTATATGTGTGTATATATATATTTAAAATTTTTTGTTTGTTCTCTTTTGAGATGGGAGTCTTATCCTGTCACCCAAGCTGGAGTGCAGTGACGTTATCTCAGTTCACTGCCACCTCCTCCTCCTGAGTTCAAGCGATTCTCCTGCCTCAGCCTCCCAAGTAGCTTGAACTACAGGCATGCGCCACTATGCCCACCCAATTTTAGTGTTTTTAGTAAAGACGGGGTTTTGTCATGTTGGCCAGGCTGGTCTTCAACTCCTGACCTCAGGTGATTCGCCTGCCTCGGCCTCCCAAGGTGCGGGATTTCTAATCCCACGGTGGCCTGAGCCACCCTGCCCAGCTGTATATATATATATATTTTTTTAATGGACCCTTTTCCTGTTGGTGAAAACTTGCTTAACGTACAACTGGTATGACACAATGTTAAATGATTGGATTGGTCTTCTGTAATTATAGTTGGCTTCAATTACAGTAGGCATATGCAAAGCCTGTGCCACTTAACCACTGGATAGGCAGGGATCTCAAGCATACTATGAGAGAAAAACTTTGTCATTTCCCTACTCACAAAAATGAGTGTCAGATCAATATTTGTCTTTTAGGGTAGTGATGTAGATTCGCTGGAGTGTAACTCCATGAGAGTAGGGAAATTGTTCATGGCTGTATTTGTTCACTATCTAGAACAGTGCCTGGAATGTATTAGGCATAAAATAAATACATTGGTTTTATGCAGACAAAATCATTTTATGATGCAGAATGCTCTTAAGTTGCACAACAGAAAGGAGTTCTCGGACTTAAAATCCTCCGACGTATCAAAGGTGTTAACTGGCAATCTCCATATTACCCTCCCTTTCTTCCTCCTTCTTTCCCTGTTATTCATGAATGTATACTACTTCTGCTAATGTTCTTTACCTTTACATCATAAGATCATCAGAGATTATTTTCTGCCATGAGGCAGTTCTGTTCAGTTATTTATTCAACAATTATTGAGTCCCTGCTCTGGACCGGGCATCTGTGCTAGGCACAGAAAACAGAGCCTGCTGAATGGCTGTTGGGCTCACAGATCTACCTGAAGTTTGATGTGATATGCAGAGGTGATCACTAAATTGTTTTTTAGGATCCTAGAGATGTTGACATGACAAAAACTTGGGAGAATTATTAAGAAAGGAAGATATTTTTCTTTCTGAATACTTTTCTGACATTTTACAAACATTTGTGACATTTTTAAAAGAAGCAAAGACCCGTTGTATTTGTTATGAATATAAAGATTTTAAAAATCATGTCAGACATTTAATTGCTCAGACACATAAAATCCAAATACAATTAAATTACCCTGATTTATAAAAATTAGACCTAAGAATTTGAATAAAGTTTTACAGAAATTGAGATGTTTAATTTATATATTTTATCCCAAACAAAATCATTTTTTATGAACCTAATGCAGCTAGACACTTTATTTTACAGTTTATTTGTACATACCTTTAATTATGAGGTATAACTTCAGTTCTTTAAAACTAAAAGTGCTTTTAAAAGTTTACAGTGTCCCTCCTCAAGTTTTATTAATCTGTAAACTAAATTTTCCCAGTCCTTGGCCACTTGATACTCCACTTCTGTCTCCCCCACCCAAGGAACCTTGCCAAGTTAGCTATAAAGTTAATTTATTGGCAAAGCCAAGAACACGAATGCACCTTTTCAGTCAGAGCAGCCTACTGATAGCAGGGCGAATCCGGGCCAAAAAGCAGGGACATTTTAAAATGTAGGCAAAGATAATCCACTAGCTCAGGCTAAGAGTTTGGTTATTTAAACAGGCAGGAAAAGGTGAAGAAATATTTGCAGAAATTTTGTGAATTGAAGTAGGGGCTTCTGAATCTTCATCTAGAATGATTTTATTTTTACAAAGAGCAGTTTTTAAATGTTATAGGTACCTTTTTTGCTAAGTTTAGTTTGCCTTTACCAAGGGAGGATTATGGTTGGGGGCTATGTGTGTGTGTGTTTGACTTTTAATTGCAAAGTATCGAATTCTCATTGAACAGTTATGTAACTGTGTAAGCCTCAACTTTTTTTCTTTTCTTTCCCACTGCCCGCCCTCAAGGATTAACTAAATTAACTACCAGATTATGTATCTGGATATCTGGGCAGAGGGATGCCTGAGAAGTAATCTTAATCCTTTTGGTTCTAAGTCAGCATAACTTCTGGAAAATGTTTTGGGTAAATAAAGGGAAACCATAGCACAAATACTGGAAACGTTTGCCAGCATCAAAGGGGAAGTTTAAACTCCTAACTGGAAGACACCATTTAGTCACCTCGCTGACTGATACTTATTGAGCACTTACTATGTGCCAAACGTTACACCTGGCACCGTAGAAGGAAACAGACACCTCCGCTCTTGTAGCATCAAATAGTCTCTGAGGTCCAAGAGAGCAGAAGTTTGGGGAAGCAAACATAAAGTACTAATCGAAGACCTGTGAGGCCCTGGAGAGAACTGTATTCTTGAGCAGACAGCAGTCTCCGAATTCTCTTGGGAACCTAGGAACACTTAAATAGGTATTCAGATGTGCAGTGAGTCAGAACTATGGAAGGCAAATTTTGAAAGATGAGTTAGAAAGCAGGGGATAGTTCATCTTCCTAGTAAGCATTTTAAAACTTCTTAACTGTATAATTAAACTAATGCGAATGTGATTGGATCTTTTCAGCAGCCTAATTCTCTCTTTCAGGTCAGTATTTTGTAGCATGTCTCTGTCCCTTCTCTTAAAAAAGTTCTAAAGGCATTGGTGTGTGCTGTGGATTTTACGTGTGTGTGTGTGTGTGTGTGTGTGTGTGTGTGAGTGTGATCCCCTTGAAATAGTCTGTTCCCCCTTCAGGAATGAAGGCCTTAAAATCTGCCCACTGCTGGGATGGGAGTGCTACTGGCAGACAATCCTCAGGCATCAGCCCCTTTAGGAAGTACACCAGCCAATGACAGCTGCTTTGCTCAATGTTATGCCCTTAGTCAAGGCCTGGTTGATGTGGATGTGTAAAGGCTCGGCTCCCTCACAATTCTGAAGGGGCATCCAGTGCCAGAACTCCCTAAGGGATTGGCTGAGCCTTCACTGAGATTACATCTTAGTTCAGCTTCCCTTTCTTCTCTACCGTGTTTCCTATGAGTACTTCCTAACAAAACTAAGTGCATGCTGATCTTCATCTCAGAGTCGACTTCCCAAGGAGCCCCACTTGCACCATATAGCATACACAGAAGACATAAGGGATTTGTAGAGAGGAGGAGGTCCTTTTCATGAATAGCTTCAATAAGAGCTATCTTTGCATCTCTTCCCATCAGGGACTGAAGGGATATAGGAGGACTGTGGCAGGTAAACTAGAGCTGCTGTCAGGGTCTAGGCTTAGGACAAGGGCAATGAAAGGTCTCAGCCACATCAAAACTAAGTCTTAGGGTTAAAAGCACTACTTGGGAGTCGGAGAGATTTGAGTACAAATCATGTCTGACTTTTGGATGAGTTATTTAAATACTTTAAACCTCAATGTTCTCATCTGTAAAATAGGAGTAATAAAATTTACTTCACGTATTTCTGGTGATGATTAAATAGCATTTGCTATGACATGATTGAGTGCTCAAATTTATTTTCATTGGCATTTTAGTTATTAAAAGCTTGTATATTCAGAGCCTATTTCACACAGAGCAACCGAGAGAAGAGCTTTGAGGTGTCATCCAGCTGTCCAGCTCTCTGGGGTCTGACAATGCAAGGGCAGAACCCACAGTAGTGGCTGCCACCTGGGCTGAGAAACCTATCCTGGGATCCTGTTATACCTTGACCCTTATTCTGTCTTCCTTGAGTCAAATGTGGCTACCAAAGTTGGGCCACCAGGGCCTGGATGAAAACACTCTACA
Source organism: Pan troglodytes (assembly GCF_028858775.2). Lineage (NCBI taxonomy): Eukaryota > Metazoa > Chordata > Mammalia > Primates > Hominidae > Pan > Pan troglodytes. The sequence continues at coordinate 55,396,475 of NC_072413.2, forward strand.
GCTGGAAAGAGTCCTGTATGTTCTTTCTTTTTTCTTTTTTTGAGACAGAGTCTCGCTCTGTTGCCCAGGCTGGAGTGCCGTGGCGCAATCTTGACTCATTGCAACCTCCACCCCCGCCGCTGCCGCCCCACTGCTGCCTAGGGTCAAGCCATTCTTGTGCCTCAGCCTCCTGAGTAGCTGGAATTACAGGCGTGAGCCACCATGCCCAGCCCAGACCTGCTTTCAAATTAAAGGACTATTTCTCCACTGCCATCTTAGGCAAGAGTGGAGACTTTGTAGGGTCTAAAAGGTTTCTCAAAAAGCATTGCTGAGCAGAGGATCCTAGAGATGGAGCCTAAGCCATGTGCCCAGCAATTCTAGAGGGCAGGCTGAGGGGTCTGTGACCTTCGTATCAAAGACCATGGACCCTCATGGAAAACAACATCCCAGGAGAGTAGAGAGTATGGTCAGTTAAGAAATCTGGTCTAAGGACCAGTGGTGGAGGAGGGTCACCTGATTTCAACACAGCATTATCATGTGGTCCTTCTCCAACTTTTGCAAGGATTGGTTTATGATCCACAAAGAAGAGGAAATAGAAGGAATCTACATCGAGCATATAATTTCTTCTGTCTCTTACATTTAACAAATAGCCATTATCTATGTGATTTTTGCATTCTTCTTGATATGTCACAATCATTTACCATTTAAATGGCTTAACTATTTCATTCTTGCCCTCAAATCTAGTAAAATGTAGGCTCCAGAAGGTTTTGCCATCTATACCCGTGGTCTCTCTCTCCCCAGCAGCACACCGTCTTGAATCCTTGGGGAAGCAAATGCTCCAGTTTGAAGTGCACAGACTTAGTGCATGCTCTTACTCATTGTTCTCAGTGTAGCACTTATGGACTTGTGTCCAAGAAAGAGAAATGGGACTGATTATTCACATAAAACAGCTGTTTCACCAAAGTATCCATTCCTTAAACTGAGGGCACGAGGGCTTGGCAATGAGTAGCCCTGCCGTATTGGTGCTGGTAAAGCGTTCTTGTTCCATATCACCTTGAGAAGTTAGAGACCACAGGATGCAGAGGCAGCAGAAAGTGGTGATGGCAATGCAGAACATCTAGAAGCACAAGCAAGACAGTCTGGGAAACCCCTCATTCTTACAGGGAGTAACACAGAAGGGATATGGAGCTAGAGTTTACATTATGCTGCAGATTGCTAGGGTGGACCAGAGACAACCTGTTTTGTGAGATATTCTGGTGATCCTTTGTGCCTGCCCTTTCCCCAGGATGTTAAGACTTGAGCACGTAGCACCCTCAAGCTCTTGGATGCTTCCAACTTGTTTCAGTGGAAACTATTCAGAAGTACCTATTTGACATATTCACAAATTCATTTTAGGACGAAAACTTGTTGATTAGCCAAAAATCTCAATGTGAATGCCTCTCAAGCATAGCGGCAACTAAATATTGGAATATATGAAGGCAGTAACAGAGTCCAGTGTAATGTCAGGCCTTCTACTTGCTGTTTGGGGGCATTCTGGGAGCAGAGAAGGGATCTTAAAGAGAGTGGCTTCCCAAGCCCTGTTCCCCACATTCCAGTTCTCGCCATTCCTGTCTCATAGCTGATGAGGGAGAAGATAGACTTTATAAGTATAAATTCTTGGGCTGGAATGATTTCTAACAGGTTTCTCTGCCTCTGCCACCCTTCTCTCAGATCTACTATGGTGGGGATTTAGGTAAAATGAAATAATTGCAGTAGAAGAGGGGGAAATGCAATAGCCCTAAAAGGAAGCAACAATCAAATTTAACCTGTGGGCAGGCATGGTGGCTTAGGCCTATAATTCCAGCACTTTGGGAGGCTGAGCTGGGAGGATCAGTTGCTTGAGGCCAGGAGTTCACCAGCCTGGGCAACATAGCAATACCCCGTCTCTACAAAATAAATAAAAAGTAACAATTTATCTTAGAATATATACAAATAATATGAATTTATCCAGAGGTACTTGTGACTTGTTGCTGTTGATAATTGACACATGAAAGTTTGCAAGTGTTTAATAAATTAGAGTCAACAGCATCCCTATAATAATGTCACTTGAGCTGACTTGATTCTGATACCCTTTCCTATTTGAAAGAGAAATGGATAAGGTTCCAGCTGACCCTCCAGAAACTTAGCAAGGCAGTATGTCACACCATAACAATTATCCGTTGAGTATTGAGGCAGAAAAAATTCCTGAGAGCTCCTGGGACTGAACTGGGAAGCAAGGATCATGATTTTTCTTCTAGTCTGGTCCTGGCTCTTAGATGCTCCCATTTTATTTTTGGAGACATTGTTCAGGAGTAGCTATTTGACGTATTTAAAAATTCAATTGAGGAAGAAAGAATATTGATTGAGTCAGGAATTCCTAATTAAAAACATAAAGGAAAACCAAAATTGGAGATTAGTATTTTTCAGGGTCTTTTCTAAACAACCTGTTTCTTCTGCCCTTTAACCAAAATAACAACTAAGGGTAATGAAACACTTACCAGTTTGCCACAGCAGTGAGGCAATCAAGGGCAGTATGCAATGTGATGTGAGTCAAAACTATGGCCCAAGATATCTTTTATTGGCAGAGCAGTTCTCCTCTTTCTTGGTTTTGTATTTAGATGGCTACCTTAAATGGTTTTTGATCTGGGTACCTCAGATTTTTTTTTTTAACTGACATGGTGTATTTGTTAAAGGATTTTGACCCTACATTATTACTATAAGCCAGAGGCTAGAAGGAACCACAGAATGTGGAAGCATAGTACAGCATCTTACATAGTAGTTAATAACATAGGCTTTCGCATTAGAAAGTCTTAGTTCAAACTGTGGTGCAGTCACTTAACAGCTTTGTGATCCTGGAGAGTTTAATCGCTCAGGGCACTGGTTTTCTTTTCTTTTTTTTTTTTTTCTTTTTTGAGATGGAGTTTCACTCTTGTCACCCAGGCTGGAGTGCAATGGCACGATCTTGGCTCACCGCAACCTCCGCCTCGCGGATTCAAGTGATTCTCCTGCCTCAGCCTCCCGAGTAGCTGGGGTTATAGGCGCCTGCCACCACGCCCAGCTAATTTTTGTATTTTTATTAGAGAGCGGGTCTCGCCATGTTGGCCAGGCTGTCTTGAACTCCTGACCTTGGGTGATCCACCCGCCTCGGCCTCCCAAAGTGCTGGGATTACAGGTGTGAGCCACCGTGCCCGGTAGGGCACTGGTTTTCTTATCTGTAAAATTAAGAGAATAATAACTGTCCTTACTTCATAAGAAAATGGAGATGATTAAATGAAACAGTGCAGGTAACATCCTTAGAAGAGGATGTGACCCAGAGTAAGTATTTCATACGTGTGAGTTGCTTGTATTACTATTATACGTGGAAAATATCAGCACTTTTATTTTGCAAAATAAAAAACAAGGACTTATTATTTTAACTTGAAGATCTGAACATTATGTTAATTTCCAAAATAGGAATTTGGGCAAGAAAATTGGACTTTGGACATGAGGTCATCTTTGCAATGGATACCAACTCAGAATTTGTAGAGCTTTTAGCTGACGTGGTTATCCTGCACTCTCAGCCTGAGATCTGTTGTCTGACAGGAAGGGCTACATTTCTTATTGAAGAGCTCTAAGGATCCTAGTTAACACGCTTGCTCCACCTGGATTGAGTTACTAATGTTCCCTACAGGGCTCTCTTCCTCAAGTTAGATGCTTACTACTCATTGATGGAAATGAAATATTTCCTTCTACATTTATTTCGCCCTTCAGAGTTAGAACCTCTTTAAAAAAGCAAATGGCTGGCAGCTTTTTAAAAAATTACGTTTCTAGTTTATGAGGATGGAGTGTGTATACCTTTTAAAATTTTTTACTTTGAAGTAATTTCCAATTTACAGAAAATTTGCAAAAGTGGTACAAAGAACTATATGTCCTTCACTGAGATTTGCCTATTGTTAACTTTACCACTTTTGCCTTATCATTCTTTCTCTCTCTCTGTATTATTTTTTTCTGAACCATTTGAAAGTTATAGACATGACACACATTGCCCCAATACTTCAGTGTATATTTCCTAAAAATAAAGACTCTTTGTTACATAACCATAGGAAACTAATGTTGAACAATACTATTACCTAACCCATAGATCACATTAAAATTTGTCCTAACATAGCTTTTATAGGTCCAAAATCCAATCTAGGGTCATAGGTTACTTTAAAATGTCATTTCTCTTTAGTCTCCCTCATTTTTTCCTTATCTTTTATGACATTGACAGTTTTTAAAATTTGCTGTGTGAAATATTCTTCAATTTGAAATGCAAATCAAAACCACAATGAGATACCATCTCACACTAGTAAGAATGACTGTTATTCAAAAAACAACAGATGCTGGTGAGGCTGTGGAAAAAAGGGAACACTTATACATTGTTGGTGGGAATGTAAATGATTAGTTCAGCCACTGTGGAAAGCAGTTTGGAGAGTTCTTAACTTAAAACAGGCCAAGCATAGTGGCTCACACCTGTAATCCCAGCACTTTGGGATGCTGAGGTAAGAGGATCACTTCAGCCCAGGAGTTCAAGACCAGCCTAGCCTGAGCAACAAAGTGAGACCCCCCACACCACTTTACAAAAAAAAAAAAAATTAGCTAGGCATGGTGCCATGCACTTGTAGTCCCCACTACTTGGGAGGCTGAGATGGGAGGATTGCTTGAGGTCAAGGCTGCAGTGAGCCATGATTGCACCACTACACTCCAGCCTGGGCAATAAAATAAGACTTTTTCTCAAACAACAACAACTACAACATCAACAAACAAACAAAACAGAACTACCATTCGACCCAGCAATCTCATTACTGGGTATATACCCAAAGGAGTATAAATCCTTCTACCGTAAAGAAATTTGCATGCATATGTTCATTGCAGCAGTATTCACAATTGCAAAGACATGGAATCAACTTAGGAGCCTATCAGTGGTGGACTGAACAAAGAAAATGTGGTAGACATATGCCACAAAATACTATACTGACATAAAAAAGAACAAAGTCATGTCCTTTGCAGCAACATGGATCTAGCTGGAGGCCATTATTTTAAGCGAATTAATGCAGGAACAGAAAAGCAAATACTGCATGTTTTTATTTATAAGTGGGAGCTAAACATTGAGTACTCATGGACATAGAGATGGCAACAGTATAAACTGGGGACTACTGGTGGGGGAGGGAGAGAGGAGAGCAAGTGTTGAAAAACTACTGGGGACTATAATCAGTACCTAGGTGACAGGATCATTGGTACTGCAAACCTCAGCATCATGGAGTATACCCAGTCATCATACCTGCACATGTACCTCCTGAATCTAAGATAGAAAAAAACAAGGGTGGAAATAATGAAAATAAAATATTCCTCAATTTGAGTTTGTCTGATGTTTTCTGATGATTAGATTCAGATTATGCATTTTTGGCAGAAATACTACAGAAATGATGTTGTGCACTTCAAAATACATAATATTAGGAGGCACATGATATTCATCCCCCTACTGTCATTGTTCACTTTTATTACTTTGTTAAGATGATGTCTGCCAAGTTACTCTAATATAAAATTAATAACAATTATGTACATATTTATTAATAAGCAATGAATAAATATATTGTGGAGAGATTCTTTAAGAGTATATAAATATCTTGCTCCTCATCAAATTTCCACTCATTAGTTTTAGCATCCATTGATGATTCATGACCGAATCAATTGTTACTATGAAAGTTGCTAAATGGTAATTTTTTAATTCCTACATTATGATTTGGCATTTTCTGGTAAGGTAGAGTTTTCCTTTTCCTCCCATTTCATTATATTTTCATTCATTTATTTATATAAATATGGACTCAAGGATTTTTACCTTGTTCAATGTGTATTACCTGTTGGTATTATTATTTATTAGCCTCTTTGAGCTGGCTCATATGTCCTTTTGACATGTCCCCATCATTCTTTGAGCACTGACTTTCTGGTACAACAAGAAGTTCTAGTCTTATTGGCCATTTCCCTATCAAAGCCCTGGATTCAGTCATTTGTTTAGAGTTCTGGCTCTTTTTAGTGAAGAACGTTATTTATAAGCCATGATCTCGGTGTTCATTGCTATTGGGGTGTCATTGCTTTTAGGCCTTCTCAGAAGACTAGAAAACATATTTATACACACACACTCACACGCACTCACATACATACACACATACACATCTTTCTGTATCCATCTATCTATCTGTCTTTGTTAAAAACTGATACCTTCAATTCCAATCCAATATCACAGGGTTTATCTTAGCCTCTTTTACCTACTTATAACTTCCTGGTTCCGCACTGAAAAATCTGGCTCCCATTAGCCTCAATACATTTATTTAGATGACGGATACCAACGTCCCGAGGATGCAGGCTGCCTCTTTGGCCCCGGCCCCACTGACCATGCTAAATATGTTGGCCAAATTTTTGCCCCAATTAAGGGAAGTGGAAGGGGAAAAGATGGTGTATACATTTTTCTTTAATTGAGCCTGAAATGGAAGTTCTGCTGCTCAGTGTAATGTAAAGTATTTTTCCTACTTACCTCCAATTCAAAGTTCAAAACAGACAAGTAAAACACCAAAATGAGATGTTCACATTCAATTGTTATAGCTAGTGATTGACTTGGCAAGTGATTATCTACTGTGCTTATTCTTATTATCAGAGACTGATATAATACCTACTCTACTGAAGCCATTAAAGTCAATCATTTTATTGCATAATGGACAGATCTACCTATTTTAGTGCAACCAATGCACTTGATTAATGTGGGTAGTTGCTTGATGACTTGTGATATGGGGGAAAAAAATTTTTTTTTAATGTGGTTAGAAATCCAAAGCAAATTTTAAGGTCTTTTGCTACCAGGTTACAGTTCTTAGGTTGCACTGCCTTTTTAAAGTTATAACTAATATTTGAGAATTAAGCATTTCAATATACTTAAACATCATCCTGGATGGAAGTATTATCTCTTGTATATAGTTCTTGAAGCCTTTAGTACTTTGGATGATAACCTTGAATTTGCTCAACCAGCCCTCACTTTTGTGATCAAGAAAAAACCTGTAGTGCTTGTTAACAGTGCTGATCTCTGGGCCCACCCCCAGATTCGGATTAAGTAGCTCTGGGGAAAGTCTGCATTTTAATGAGATCCTCAGGAGGTTCAGGAGCAAGTGGCCAAGGGACCACAGCGAGAAACACTGGGTTAACATATTTTCAATCAAACCCAGAAGAGTTCCAAAGCTGTGGTCAGTCATTTTTGGTCATATGCAAGGTTGAATTGGTCATTAAGACCCAATAAAGCTTTCAAAATTTAGCAAATCAATGTGTTGACACTTGGCTGCCAAAGCCTGTAATTATAGGACAAATGTGTTGGTTTGTTCATCAACTTTCATGTGTCAAGGCTGTGCTAGTGTGTCTTGAAGGGGTGGCACCAAAGTTAGAACTCTGGTAGACCAGACAGAGCTAGTAGCAAGCTGTCTCCCAGGGTGCCAACCTGATGGGCCAAGCCTTCAAGCAGAAACATATTTGGGTTTGACTGGCTAGTGTGCTTATTAAGTAGGACTGAGAAGTGACTAGGGACAGACTGAGGACATGTGCACCACAGTTGCTGGTGAAAGTCTGTTTTCTTCTTCATAGGATAAGGACAGATGACTGAATAAATTATACTCTTCTGCAGAAAGAAAGCAAATGATTAGTCAGCTCTTACTTAATCGGCTACGCTAAGTGCTTTCACAGAGTACTGCATTCGATCGTAATAAATCACCTGGTGGATAGGTGCCTTTATCATCAATCCCACAGATGAGGAAAGGGGAGGGTGGAGCAAGATGGCAGAAGAGAAGGCTCCACAGATTGTCCCCCACCCCCTCTGCAAGGACACCAATTTAACAACTACATACACACACACACACACACACACACACACACACACACACACAAAACACCTTTATCAGAATCAAAAATCAGGTGACCACTCAGTACCTGGTTTTGGTTTGTATCACTGTATGAGGCACTGAAGAGGTGGAAAAAACAGCCTTGAATCACCGATGCCACCTCTTCCTCATCCCCTGCGGTGGCAGCATGTGCAGAGAGCATCTCCAGGTACTGGGGAGAGAGAGCACAGCGACTGTGAGGCATTGAACTCAGTTCTGTCCTGTTAGAACAGAAAGGAAACTGGACCAAACTTAGCTGATGCCTGCCCACGGAGGGTGCATTTAAACCAGCCCAAGCCAGGGGGATTTCTGATCCCAATGGTATGAACTTGAGTTCCCACAAACCTTGCCACCAAGGGCTAAGGTGATTAGGGGCTCTAAAAAAACTTGAAAGGCAGTCTGAACCACAAGAACTGCAACTTTTAGATGAGTCCTAGTGCTGAACTGGGCCCAGAGTCAGAGGACTGAAGGGGCACGTGACGTACTGAGACATCAGCTGGGGTGTCTAAGGGAGTGCTGGCATCACCCCTCCCCAACCCCAGGCTGCATAGCTCATGCTCCAAAAGAGACCCCTTCCTTCTGCCTGAGGAGAGGAGAGGGTAGAGTGGGAGGACTTTGTCTTGCATCTTGGATGCCAGCCGAGCCACAGCAGGATAGGGCACTGATCAGAGTTTGAGGCCCCCGTTCCAGGCTCTAGCCCCTGGATTACATTTCTAGACACACCCTGGGCCAGAAGGGAACCTTCAAGGAAAGGTTCCTTGAAGGAAAGGACCCAGTTCTGGCAGAATTCACCACTTGCTAACTGAAAAACCAGCAGCGATACCCAGGTACTACATCGAGGGCCTTTGGTGGGACTCTGAAACTTTCTGGCTTCAGGCGAGACTCAGCACATTCCCAGCTGTGGTGGCTCTGGGGCAAGACTCCCTCTGCTTGAGGAAAGCAAAGGGAAAAGTAAAGGAGACTTTGTCTTATACCTTAAGGTACCACATCAGCCACAGCAGGGGAGAGCACCAAGTGGGCTCTTGGGGTCCCCAATTCCAGGCCTAGGCTCTTGGATGGCATTTCTGAACCTGCTCTGGGTAGGAGGGGAGCCCACTGCCTGGAAGGGTGAGTTCCAGGGCAGGCAGCATTCACCACAAGCTGACTGAAGAGCCCATGGACCTTAAGGGAACATTGGTCTTAGTCTGGCAGTAGTCCTCATGGGCCTGTGGTGGCGTCCAAGGGGTGAGGCTCCTCTACCATTGGAAAGACAAGGGAAGAGGGGGAAGAACTGTCTTGTGGATTGAGGGCCAGCTCAGCCTCAGTACGATAGAACACCAGTTAGGCTTCTAAAGTTTTTGACTCTAGTCCCTAGCTCCCAAATGGCACCTCTGGACCTACCTGGGGCCTAGGTGAACTTGCTGTTTTGAAGGGAAGGACAGAGGCCTGGCTTTGCCATCTGTTGATTGTAGAGTCCTAGGGCCTTGAGCAAACATAGGCAGTAGCAAGAGAGTGGTTACAGGAGGCCTTGGACGAGACCCGGTGCTGTGCTTGCTTCAGGTCTGACCCAGCACAGTCCCAGTGGTGGTGGCCACAGGGGTGTTACAGCTTCAAGTGGCTCAAAACAGGGGTTAGGAAGGAGAAGGGGGCAGCTCCTTGTTTTGGAGAAAGTAAAGGGGGAGAATAAGAGTCTGCCTGGTAATCCAGAGAAATCTCCCAGATCTTGTTCAAGACTATCAAGGTGGTACATCTATGAGTCTGCAAGGACCACAGCATTGCTGGGCTTGGGTCCAGCTTAGATCACAACACTCAAGTTCTTTCAAATATCTAGAAAGCCTTCCCAAGAAAGACAGGTACAAATACGCCCAGACAGTGAAGACTACAATGAATACCTAACTCTTCAGTGTCAAGACACAGACGGACATCTACAAGTATCAGGACAATCCAGGAAAACATGGCCTCACCAAATGAACTAAATAAAGCACCAGGGACCAATTTTGGAGAAACAGGGATATGTGACTTTTCAGACAGAGAATTCAAAATAGCCATTTTGAGGAAACTCAAAGAAATTCAAGATACCATAGATGAGGAAAGGGAAATGAGTGTGAAGTTTGCATGTGATCGTGTGATCACACAGCTAATAAGTATCATGAAGAGCTTTGACCCTTGGTCTTTTGTCTTTAAATTCAGTACTTTGTGCAATAAACACTATACTGGGAAACATCTTGTATTTTGACTTTGTTTTTCCTCCCCAGAGATAGCTATTCAGGAAAACCGAGACACTGTCTTATATGAAGGTGTAAAGCTAGGTAGACCTGTGACATAAGCCTAACAATAGCCTGACTCCTTCTATGACTTGCCACAACTTAAATAGAATCCCATTGAGATATCGATTCACAATATTCTTCTGCCTTGTTTGGGATACAGAGGGACAAAATTGTCTGTAAATTGCATGTATTAAGGCAAAATAGTGATTTATAGCTACTACATGTATCCTTACTTTGCTGCAGAAAAATCATTACATGCCAATAACAGAGGGTCTCAGACTCCAGGTAGGAACTTCTTCTGAATTAAATTTATATTGAATAAGCTTACTCCATGGGGCTGAGAAGATGAAATGAGATAATCCATGTAATATGCTTGGCATGATGGCTGGTGCAGACTAAGTAATTGACACTAATATTATCAATAGTAATATTATCAATATTAATGTTAGCCATAATTGTTTTTAACATGTTATTATCACTAAAGAATGTAAAAATACATTCTCTATACATTATTTGGTTTATTAAAATGTTTCTTTTCAATTTTTTATTTTTGTGCATACAAAGTAGGTGTATATATTTATGGGGAACATGAGATATTTTGATACAGGCATACAATGCATAATAATCACATCAGGGTAAATGGAGTTCTCATCACCTCAAGTATTTATCCTTTGTGTTACAAACAATCCAATTGTACTCTTAGTTATTTTAAAATATACAATAAAATTATTATTGACTATAGCACCCTGTTGTGCTATCAAATACTAGATCTTATTCATTGTTTATCTTTTTGTACCCATTAGCCATTCTCACTTCCCCCGGACCCCTCACCTTTCCCAGCCTCTTATAAGCATCATTCTACTCTCCGTGAGTTCAGTTGTTTTAATTTTTAGCTCCCAAGAATAAGTGAGACCATAAAAAGTTTGTTTTTCTGTGCCTGGCTTATTTCACTTAACATGATGACCTCCAGTTCCATTCATGTTGTTGCAAATGACAGGATATCATTCTTTTTTATGGCTGACTAGTACTCCATTGTGCATATGTACCATGTTTTCTTTATCCATTCATCAGCTGATGGACACTTAGGCTGCTTCCAAATCATAGCTATTGTGAATAGTGCTGCAGTAAACATGGGAGTGCAGATATACTGATTTCCTTCAATATACTGATTTCCTTTCTTTTGGGTTTATATCTAGGAGTGGGATTCCTGAATCATATGGTAGCTCTATTTTTAGTTTTTCGGGGAAACTCCAAACTGTTCTCCATAGTGATTGTACTCATTTACATTCTCAACAACAGTGTACGAGGGTTCCCTTTTCTCCACATTCTTGCCAGTATTTGTTGTTGCCTGTCTTTGGATAAAAGTCATTTTAACTGGGGCGAGATAATATTTCATTGTAGTTTTGATTTGCCATTTCTCTGACCAGTGATGTTGAGCACCTATTTACATGCCTGTTTGCCATTTGTGTGTCTTCTGAAAAATGTCTATTCAGATCTTTTGCCCATTTTTGAATCAGATTATTAGATTTTTTTTCTATAGAGTTGTTTGAACTCCTTATATATTCTAGTTATTAATCCCTTGACAGATGGGTAGTTTGCAAATATTTTCACTCATTCTGTGGGTTGTCTCTTCACTCTGTTGATTGTTTCCTTTGCTGTATAGAAGCTTTTTAACTTGATGTGATTGCATTTGTCCATTTTGGCTTTGGTTGCCTTTGCTTGTGTGGTATTACTCAAGAAATCTTTGCCCAATCCAATTTCCAATGTTTTCTTGAAAAAGTTTTATAGTTTGAGGCCTTAGATTTAAGTCTTTAACGCATTTTGATTTGATTTTTATATATAGCCAGAGAATAGGGGTCTAGTTTTATTCTTCTGCATATAGATATCCAGTTTTCCTGGCACCATTATTGAAGAGGCTGTCCTCTCCCCAATGTATGTTCTTGGCACTTTTGTCAAAAATGAGTTCACCTTAGATGTATAGATTTGTTTCTGGGTTCTCTATTCTGTTCCATTGGTCTATGTGTCTGTTCCTATGCCAGTACCATGCTGTTTTGATTACTATAGCTCTGTAGTACAATTTGAAGTCAGGTAATGTGATTTCTCCAGTTTTGTTTTTGCTCAAGATAGCTTTGGCTATTCTGGGTCTTTTGTGGTTCCATATAAATTTTAGGATTGTTTTTTCCATTTCTGTGAAGAATGTCATTAGTATTTTGATAGGTATTGAATCTGTTGATTACTTTGGGTAAAATGAACATTTTAACAATATTGATTCTTCCAATCCATGAACATGGAATATCTTTCCATTTTGTTGTGTCTTCTTCAATTTCTTTCATCAGTGTTTTATAGTTTACATTATAGAGGTCTTTCACTTCTTTGGTTAATTCCTAGGTATTTAATTTCATTTGTAGGTCTTGTAAATGGTACTTCAAAAAATTTCTTTTTCAGCTTGTTTGCTTTTGGCACATAGAAATGCCACTGATTTTTGTATGTCAATTTTGTATCCTGCAATTTTACTGAATTTGTGTATTAGTTCTAATAGTTTTTTTTTTTTTGGTGGAGTCTTTAGGTTTTTCCAAATATGAGATTATATCTCCTGCAAACAAGGATAATTTGCCTTCTTCCTTTACAATTTGAATGCCCTTTATTTCTTTCTCTTGTTGGATTGCTCTAGTCAGGACTTCCAGTATTATGTTGAATAACAGTGGTGAAAATGAGCATTCTTATCATGTTCCCGATCTTAGAGGAAAGGCTTCTAGTTTTTCCCCATTTGGTACGATACTAGCTGTGGGTCTGTCATATATGGCTTTTACTCTGTTGAGGTATGTTTCTTCTATACCCAGTTTTTTTTTTTTTTTAGGGTTTTATCATGAAGAGATGTTGAATGTTAACAAATGCTTTTTCAGCATTGATCGAAATGATCATATGATTTTTGTCCTTCATTCTGTTGATATGTTTTATCACATGGATTGATGTGCATATGTTGAGCCATCCTTGCAGCCCTGGGATAAATCTGACTTGGTCATGATGAATGATCTTTTTAATGTCTTGTTAAATTTGGTTTGCTAGTAGTTGCTGAGAATTTTTGCATCAGTGTTCATCAGGAATATTAGCCTGTAGTTTTCTTTTCTTGATGTGTATTTGTCTGGCTTTGGTATCAGGGTAATACTGTCCTCATAGGATAAGTATGAAAGTATTTCCTCCTCTTGTACTTTTTTTATAGATTGAGTAGGATTCATATTCTTCTTTAAATGTTTGTTAAAATTCAGCAATAAAGCCATCAGATTCTGGGCTTTTTTTTTTTGCTGGGAGACTTTTTATTATGGCTTTGATCTCATTTGTTATTGGTCTGTTCAGAGTTTGTATTTCTTCATGGGTCAGTCTTAATAAGTTGTATGTGTCTAGGAATTTATCAATGTATTCTGGGTTTTTCAATTTATTGACATGTAGTTGCTTATAGTGGCCTCTAGTGATCTTTTGAATTTTTGCCTTATCAGTTGTAATATCTCATTTTTAACCTGTGATTTTATTTATTTGGGTCTTCTCTCTTTTTTCCTTAGTTGTTTGGGCTAAAGGTTTGTCTATTTATCTTTTTAAAAAACTAACTTTTTGTTTTGTTGATTTTTAATTTTAATTTTATTTATTTTTGCTCTGATCTTTATTATATCTTTTCTTCTATTAATTTTGAGTTTGGTTTGCTCTTGCTTTTCTAGTTCTTTAAGATGCATGGCTCTATTGTTTATTTGAAGTTGTTTTACTTTTATATGTATGTGCTTATAGCTATAAATTTCCCTCTTAGTACTGCTTTTGCTTTATCCCATAGATTCTGGTATGTTGTGTGTTCATTATCATTTATTTCGAGAAAATTTTGTTTTCTTCTTAACTTCTTCATTTACCCACTGGTCATCCAGGAGTATATTGCTTTAATTTCCATGTGTTTGTATACTTTTCAAAATTTTTTGTTACCGATTTCTAGTTTTATTCCATTGTGGTCAGAGAAGATACTAGGTATGATTTCAATTTTTTAAAATGTTTTAAGACTTGCTTTGTGGCCTAACATGGGCTATCCTTGAGAATGATCCATGTGTTGAGGAGAAGAACATGCATTCTGCAGTCATTGGATGAAATGTTCTGTAAATATCTGTTAGGTCCATTTGATCTGCAGTGTACATTTAGTCTGATGTTTCTTTGTTGATTTTTGGTCTAGATGATCTGTCCAATGCTGAGAGTGGGGTGTTAAAGTTTCTACGTATTATCGTATTGCCCGGCTAATTTTTATATTTTTAGTATAGACGGGGTTTCACCATGTTGGCCAGGCTGGTCTAGAACTTTTGACCTCGTGATCCATCCACCTCGGCCTCCCAAGGTGTCTTGTATTGTATTGTATTGGGATCTATCTCTCTCTTTAGCTTTGATAATATTTGCTTTATATATCTGGGTGCTCCAGTGTTGAGTGCGTATATATTTATAATTGTTATATCTTCTTGTGGAACTGACCTCTTTATCATTACATAATGTTTGTTTTTATCTCTTTCTACAATTTTTGTATTGAAATCTATTTCATCTGATATAAGTATAGTTACTCCTGCCCTTTTTTGGTTTCCATTTGCCTGGGTTATCTTCTTCCGTTCCTTTATTTTTAGTTTATGTATGTCTTTATAGGTGAATTATGTTTCTTATAGGCAACAGATAATTGGGTCTTATTTTTTAAAATCCATTCAGCCGCTATATGTCTTTTGATTGGAGAGGTTAGTCCATTTTCAGTCAATGTTATTGATAAGTAAGGACTTACTCCTGCCATTTTGTTATTTGTTTTTGGGTTGTTTCCTAGTCTTCTCATCCTTCTCTCCTTCCTTCCTGTCTTCCTTTTAGTGAAGGTGATTTTCTCTGGTGGAATGTTTTAATTTCTCACTTTTTACTTTTTGTGTATTGATTGTATGTGTTTTGATTTGAGATTACTGTGAGGCTTGCACATTTATATTTTATAACCCATTATTTTAAACTGATGACAACTTAACACTGATTGCATAAAAATAATAAAATCTCTACATCTTAACTTCCTCCCATCACTTTTTAACTTTTTGTTGTTTGTATTTATAAATTTTGTACTGTTTGTCTTGAAAAGTTTTTGTATTCATTATTTTTGATAGGTTCATCTTTTAGTCTTTCTACTCAAGATAGGAGTTTACATACCATAATTACAGTATTATAATGTTGTGTGATTTTTTTTGTGTACTTACTATGACTAGTGAGTTTTGTACCTTCAGATGATTTCTTATTGCTCGTTTTCTTTCAGAAAAAAAATTTCTTTCTGAAAAGAAAGAAAAGTATTTCTCCTTTTCTTTCAGACTGAATAACTCCCTTTAGCATTTCTTGTAGGACAGGTCCGATGTTGATGAAATCTCCCTCAGGTTTTGTTTGTCTGGGAAAGGCTTTATTTCTTCTTCATGTTTGAAGGATATTTTCACTGGATTTTCAATGCTAGGGTAAAAACAACTTTTTTCCTTCAGCATTTTATATATGCCATACCACTCTCTCCTGACCTGTAAGGTCTCCACTGAAAAGTCTGCTGCCAGACATGTTGAATCTACATTGTATGCTATTTGTTTCTTTTGTGTGTGTGTGCTTTTAAGATCGTTTCTTTATCTTCGACTTTTAGGAGTTTGATTATTAAATGCCTTGAGGTTGTCTTATTTGGGTGAAACCCACCTGGCGATTTGTAACCTTCTTATACTTTAATATTGCTATTTTTCTCTAGGTTTGTGAAATTCTTTGTTATTATCCCTTTGAATAAACTTTCTACCTTTATATCTCTATTTCTTCTTTAAGGCCAATCACTCTTAGATTTGCCCTTTTGATGCCATTTTCTCAATCTTGTAGGCATGCTCCATTCTTTTTTTGTTCTTATCTTTTGTCCCCCCGGATTATGTGTTTTCAAATAGCCTGTCTTCAAGCTCACCAATCCTTTCTTCTGCTTGATCAATTCTGCTATTAGAGACTCTGATGCATTCTTTGGTATGTCAGTTGCATTTTTCAACTCCAGAACTTCTGCTTGATTTTTTAAAAATTATTTCAATCTTTTTGTTAAATTTATCTGCTAGGATTCTGAATTCCTTCTCTGTATTATTTTAAATTTTGTTGAGTTTCCTCAAAATAGCTATTATTATTTTTTGGGTGGGGGACAGAGTCTTGCTATGTCGCCCAGGCTGGAGTGTAATGGCGCCATCTCAGCTAACTGCAACCTCCACCTCCCTGGTTCAAGTGATTCTCCTGCCTTAGTCTCCTGAGTAGCTGAGATTACAGTTGCATGCCACCATGCCCAGCTAATTTTTATATTTTTAGTAGAGACGGGGTTTCGCCATGTTGGCCAGGCTGGTCTAGAACTTTTGACCTCGTGATCCATCCACTACGGCCTCCCAAAGTGCTGGGATTGCAGGCATGAGCCATGCGTCCCATCAAAATAGCTATTTTGAATTCTCTATCTGAAAAGTCACATATCCCTTTCTCTCCAGGATTGGTCCCTGGTGCCTTATTTAGTTCTTTTGGTAAGGTCATGTTTTCCTGGATGGTCTTGAGGCTTGTGGATGTTCATCAGTGTCTGGAAATTGCAAAATTAGGTATTTATTGTAGTCTTTGTAGTCTGGGCTTGTTTGTATCTATCCTTGTTGGGAAGGCTTTCCAAGTATTTGTAGGAACTTGGGTGTCGTGATCTATGTTTTTGGTCACTGCTGCCACATCTGCATTAGAGGGCACCCCAAGCTCAGTAACGCTGTGGCTCTTGCAGACTCTGGCAGGTGGTTTTGGATAAGATCTGGATGAATTCTCTGGCTTACCTGGCAGATACTCTTGTTTTCTTCCCTACTTTCTCCCAGACAAATGGAGTCTCTCTCTCTCTGTGCTGAACTGCCTGGAACTGGTTGAGGGATGACACAAGCAACCCTGTGGCCGTGATCACTGGGACTTAGCTGGGTCAGATCTGAAACCAACACTGCACTGGGTCTTACCAAAGCCCACTGTAACAACTCTCTGCTCATGTTCACTCAAGGCCCTAGGGCTTTACAAACAGCATATGGTAAAGCCAGCCAGGCTTACGTCCTTTCCTTTAGGGTGATGAGTTCCCTCAAGCTCTGGGTGGGTCCAGAGATGTTATCTGAGAGTCAGGGCCTGGAGTTGGATATTTTAGGAATCAATCTGGTGCTCTATTATACTGCAGCTGACACCCAAGCCACAGCTAAAGTCCTTCCCACTCTTCCCTCATCTTTCCACAAGCAGAGGCCACCTCTGTGGTCACCACTATCACAGGGCCATGGGAGTATTGCCAGGCTACTACTGATGTTCACTCAAGGCCCCAGGGCTCTTCAGTCATCTTGTGGTAAATGTTGTGAAGCCTCAGACTCACCCTTCAGGGCAGTGGGCTCCCTTCTGGCTCAGGGCAGGTCCAGCAATGCCACCCAAGAGTCAAGGCCTAGAACTGATGACCCCAAGAGCCCACTTAGTGCTCAAACCCACTGTGGTTCAGCAGGTACCTATGCTGTAAGACAAAGTCCTCTTTGCTCCTCCCTCTGCTTTTCTTAAGCAGAAGAAATCTCTCCCAGTAGTCACCAAAGCTGGTAATATGCTGGGTCATGCTTGAAGCAAGCACATCTCCGAGTCTTACCGCAGGCCAACAACATGTACTACCTGGCTTTTGGGGCTGATTATTCAGGGCCCAAGTGTGTTTTCATCAATAGCAGATGATGAATCCTTCCAGGACTGGGACCTTCTATTCAAAGCAGTGGGTTCCCTTATGGCCCAGAATGTGTCTAGAAATGTCATCTGGAACCTAGGGCCTGTATTGGTTGCCTCAGGACTCTGCCTGGTTCCTTACCCTACTGTGGCTGCGCTAGTATCCAAGTTACAACACAGAGCCCTCTTTGCTCTTCCCTCTCCTGAAGCAGAAGGAAGGAGTGTCTTTTGGAGTAGAAGCTGTTACTGGGGTTGAGGGAGGGGTAGCATAAGCACTCCCTTGGCTGCCCCAGCTGGTATCTCACTAGGTTGTGTGACCCCGATCCGCTGGCTCTGAGCCCACTACAGCACTAGGACTTGCCTAGGAGTTGCAGTCCTTGTGGCCCAGACTGCCTTTCAAGTTTATTTAGGACCCCATTGCACTTTACCCCATGGTAGCAAATTCTGGCCACTGGGCTGGACAGTCCCTCTGGCTAGGTGGTTTAAATGCTCCCTTCAAGGACATTGGCTGAGTTCTGCCTGGTGTTGCTTTCTTCTGTGACAGGGAAGCAATGAGTTCCCCTGAAAAGCCCCGCAATCACTGTTCTTTCTCTCCCCTAAGTGCACAGATTCTCTATGCCATGTGGCTACTGCTGGGGGATGTGGGAGGGGTGGCATTTGCAATTCAAGACTGTCTCTCCTACTCTCTTCAGTGCCTCTTTCAGTGATATGAAGTTGAAACCAGGTACTGTAATTGCTTACCTAATTTTTGGTTCTTATAAAGGTTTTTTTAATGTGTGTGTGTGTGTATGTATAGATAGTTGTTAAATTTGGTGTTCCTGTAAGGAGGACGGTTAGTAGAGGCTTCTAGTTGGCCATCTTGCTCTGCTTCCTTCTCAGACAGAAAAAATTATGTTTGATTATGTTGTTACATCTATCTTGCTTGGACTCTTTCCCAATCCCCAACTCCACCTCACCTGCCATTTCTTCTCTTTCCACATTATAGTCATTACAGAAAACTTAGTAGATTGTTGCTTACTAGAACCCTGGATCTTTCCCTCTGTGGGTGGGGAGGTAATCAGGTTTTGGATAGACAAATTTAAAGCAAAGACACTCTTTTGAAATAGAACTACATTCTTTACATTTGTACAATAAAAAGTACCATTTGCATGATTTCACAAGAAGAAGGGACCAGCCTTCCCTCAAAGCAGTACTGTAGGGCTCATCACTCCCAGGTGTAAACTGCTCTCACCAGCTTCTTCTCCTTCAGATTTCAGCCCAGGTACCCTATTAAGGAGTCAAGAGTCTCTGTTCATGGTCCTTGAAGGCAGCTTGAGTTCCCTGACTCAGAAACTTAAAAATGACCAATGTCTCTCAGCTTGTAAGAGTCTAAAAGCAAACCAGATCTTTGACTTCAGAAAATTCCTCTTTGCTCAGGGGCTGGGCAGTAAGTTGGAATGTATTTGTGTGTATGGATAGAAGTGGTGAGATGCTAGAAAGCAGTCCCATTTCTCTCCTCACAATTTTTCCATCTTCATATAAAATATTTAGCTCAGTCTTTCTTTAGGACCAGCTCGTGGTAACTTTTCCTGGCACCCTACAATCAATTCATCCAGTCATATACTGACAAAGCAGCCCCCCAAATATTAGTGCTTTAGGTGTATAGTGCAGAAATAATACTGAGTACAATAAGAAACATGCAAACTCATTATCATATCTAATCCATTACCAAGTCAGGTCAGTTTTACTGCCTAAATATCTCTCCAGTGGTTCACATCTCTCCATCTCCACTGCCACCATTCTCATGTAAGCCACCATATCTCTAATGTGGCTACTGCGAGGGTCTCCTAGTCTCCCTCCTTTGTGTACTCTGGTGCCCCCTTTAATACGTTTTCCTTTCTGCATGCTGAGCTCAAGGCCTTCATCTTGACTGTCCTAGAACAGTTCTCCCTAGGTTCCTGTACTTAGTTAACATCCACTTACACTTTAGATCTAAGAGCCACTTCCTTAGGGATGTTGTATTTGCTTCCCAAAGTTGTGTCATTTGCCCTTATGGAAATATCTTCTTTTACTTCCTTCACAGGATTAATCTCAATTGATAACTGAACACTCATCCGTGTGAACATTAGATTAATGGGTGTCCCATCCACTAGACTATAAATAAAAGAAAGGGACACATATAAAAAAAGAAGGGGACACATCTTTTTTGCTCATGTTCTTTGCATCTCACACAGTGCCCAATGTGTAAGAATTTGTTGAAATAATATATAATGATAAGAGGAATTTAAAAGGACACAGGAAGAAAACTGTAGCTAAATTTTGCCTCAAATAGATGGAGTGAGACCTTGGGGAAAAATCCAAGGCAAATGCACCCTCGTGTTTGTTTTTTGTTTTTATGACAAAACTCAATCTCTCTCTTGCTCTCCCGTCAGTTTCCCTCTCTGTTTCTTTCTATTTTGCTATCTCTCCTACAGTTTTTTTTTTTTTTTTAGGTGGAGTCTCGCTCTGTCGTCCAGGATGGAGTGCAGTGACACAATCTTGGCTCACTGTAACCTCCGCCTCACTAGTTCAAGCGATTCTCCTGCCTCAGCCTCCCGAGTAGCTGGGATTATAGGTGTCTGCCACCACACCCACCTAATTTTTTTTGTATTTTTAGTAGAGATGGGGTTTCACCATGTTGGCCAGGCTGGTCTCGAACTCCTGACCTCAAGACATCCGCCTGCCTCTGCTTCCCAAAGTGCTGGGATTACAGGCATGAGCCACTGCACCTGGCCTCTCCTACCTTTTTTAAAAATAGAAACCCATAAATTTGTTTAAGTTCCTTGTAGATTCTGGATATTAGCCCTTTGTCAGATGGGTAGATTGCAAAAATTTTCTCCTATTCTATAGGTTGCCTGTTCACACTGATAATAGTTTCTTTTGCTGTGCAGAAGCTCTTTAGTTTAATTAGATCCCGTTTGTCAATTTTGGCTTTTGTTGCCATTGCTTTTGGTGTTTTAGTCATGAAGTCTTTGCCCATGCCTATGTCCTGAATAGTATTGCCTAGGTTTTCTTCTAGGGCTTTTATGGTTTCAGGTCTTAAGTTTAAGTCTTTAATCCATCTGGATGAAGCTGGAAACCATCATTCTCAGCAAACTAACACAGGAACAGAAAACCAAACACTGCATGTTCTCACTCATAAGTGGGAGTTGAACAATGAGAACACGTGGACACAGGGAGGGGAACATCACACACTGAGGCCTGTCGGTGGGTGGGGGCTAGGGGAGGGATAGCGTTAGGAGAAAAGCTAATGTAGATAATAGGTTGATGAGTGCAGCAAACCACCATTCCACATGTATACCTATGTAACAAACATGCACGTTCTGCACATGTATCCCAAAACTTAAAGTATAATAAAATAAATAAAGACAGGAAGATACCCTCCCCCCCCAAAAAAAAAATAGAAACTCTATCATCTCAATGAAAAATGTAACAAAGGGAAATAGAAGTTATTCTGTTTTGAAGGTCGGGCTTCAGAAGGTCTGAGATGCTCCACTAGAGTATGAATGAAAGCAACTCCACCAGGGGCCCTAGGACCCCTATGTTTATAATTAATTCTCTCACTTTCATTTGGATCTTTAAACAAATTCTTCTACAGTTTTATTTATTTATGAAACTTTTTAACAGAAAATTTCAAAATTATATAGAAGAAAATAGTATTTTAAACTTTTATGTATTCATCACCCAGTTTTAATAATTAATAACATTTTGCAAAGTTTGCTTTGTCTTTCTACTTCTCCTTTGGTTGTTGTTGGTGGTACTGAAGTAATTTAAAGCAAATGCCAGTGTCATATTTTATTCATAAATAGTTCAGTAACTAACTTGAACACACAGGATTTTCAAAAACATATAACCCTAATGCCATTTAACCCCTAATAATAATAATAATAATAATAATAATATTTCTCTCGTATAATTTTAATGTTACCTAATTCCCTGCCCATGTTGAATCTTTTCTTTTGTTTAAAACTTGTCCTAAATTCGCTGCGTTAGGTTAGAATCAGACAAGGACTGCACATTGCATTCTCAAGTCTCTTTTAACCCATAACTGTCCTTTCTTCTCCCATCTTTTAAAATTTCACCTTTTTGATGGAGGAACTGAATCATTTATCCCATACAATTTCTGTTCAAGTTGTTCTTTATCCCCTCCATTTTCTATAAACTGGTAGCTAGATTTCTAGACTTGATTAGATTCAGATTCACCCTCTTTGGCAAGGATCACCTCTGGGTGGTTATGTGGACTTCTTGTTTATCACATCAGGAGACATATGATGTCTGGTTGCTCCATTTTTACTGATTTTAAGATTGGTCCGCTGATTAGATCATTAGAAGACAATTCTCCATGGGGCTGTTGTGTTTCTCTTGATCTTACAAGACAAGGCTCTAACTGTCTGTTGTCTGGATTGTCTTTTCAAAGATGTTTGTATAGTCAATGGTGTTGGAAGAAAGTGATAGTGTCTCCCTCTGGAGCAAAGGGCAGGCAAGCTTCTTAGCGTATAAAAGTATTAGAATTACCTAAGCTCAGAGTTTCTTTCCTCAGATGCAACCCATTATGTGTACAGGGTCATCTGTCCCTCTTTGTGTTGCTCTGTTAGAACTGATTCTTGGGAAACCAGTGCAGAAATGATGATACTCTGGCTACTGCTATTGCTATGAGTAATAAACAGTCCTTGGTCTCTGTATCTTAGTTTGGGTTCTCCAGAAAAGCAGAACCAATAAGATATATCTATATGAACCATATATCTATATCTATATTCATACCTGTATCTTTCTGTATATCTATCTATTTAGAAAGTCAAATGTTGTATATAAAAGTTACTGAAATAATTATTCTCTGTAGTTATGTCACCAATTTGATAGTTAGGTTACTTTGTTTTTAATATTTAGTAACTGATTTTTTAAATTAATAAACTTTATATTTTAGAGTGGGTTTAGTTTGCCAGTAAAATTGAGCAGAAAATAAGTGAGTTCCCGTATACCTCCTGTCCCCATACATGCACGACCTCTACTGTTGACATCCTGCATCATTTACTACATTTGATGGTACACTTACTACAATTGATGAGCCTACATCAGGACATCACTATCACCTCAAATCCATAGTTTACATTAGGGTTCATTCATGGTGTTGTAAATTCTATGGGTTTGACAAATGTATAATGACATGTATCCACCATTGTAGTATCATACAGAATAGTTTTATTGCTCTAAAAATCATCTGTGCTTTGTATTATTCCTCCTTTCCCCAGCCCCCAGTCCCTGGCAAGCAGTTATCTTTTCATTGTGTTTATAGTTTTATCTTTTCCAGAATGTCATATGGTTGGAGTCATACAGCATGTAGCCTTTTCAGATTAGCTTCTTTCACTGAGTAATATGCATTTAAGTTTCTTCCATGTCTTTTCATGGCTTCATAGCTCATTTATTTTTAGTGCAGAATAATATTTTATTGTCTGGATGAAGCACAGTTTATTTTATTTTATTTTATTTTATTTTAGACAGCATCTTGCTCTGTCGGCCAGGCTGGAGCACAGTGGCATGATCTTGGCTCACTGTAGCCTCGACCTCCCAGGCTGGAGCAGTCCTCCCACCTCAGCCTCCTGAGTAGTTGGAACTGCAGGTGCGTGCCACCACACCTGCCTAATTTTTTATTTTTATTTTTTGTAGAGACAAGGTTTCACCACATTGCCCAGGCTGGTCTCGAACTCCTGGGCTTAAGCAATCCACCCGTCTCGGCCTCCCAAAGTGTTGGGGGATTACAGGTGTGAGCCACTGTGCCCAGCAAAGCACAGTTTACTTATTTGTTTACCTACTGAAGAACGTCTTGGTTGCTTACAAGTTTTGACAATTAAAAATAAAGTTGCCATGAACATCTGTGTGCAGATTTTTGTGTGGACATAAGTTTTCAGTTCATTTGGGTAAATACCAAGGAGGGAGACTGCTGGATCATATGGTAAGAATATGTTTAGTTTTTTAAAAACTGCCAAACTGTCTTACGATGTGTCTCTTCCATTTTGCTTTTTCACCAGCGATGAATGAGACTTTCTATTGCTCTGTATCCTTACAGGCATTTGTCGTTGTCAGTGTTTTGGATTTTGGCTGTTGTAATAGGTGCGTAATGATATCCCATTGCTGTTTTCATTTGCAATTCCCTAATGACAAATTACACTGAACATCTTTTCATATGCTTACTTGCCATTCATGTATCTTCTTTGGTGAAGTGTCTGTTAAGGTTTTTTGCCCACTTATAAATCAAGTTGTTCATTTTCTTATTATTGAGTTTTAAGAGTTCTTTGTATATTTTGGATAATAGTCCTCTATCGTATGTATATTTTTCAAATATTTTCTCCCAGTCTGGCTTTTCTTCTCATTCACTTGACATTGTCTTTCACAGAGCAGAAGTTTTTAATTTGAATGAAGTCCAGCTTATCAATTATTTCTTTTATGGATCATGCCTTTTGTTTTGTATCTAAAAAGTCAGTGGCATATCCAGGGTCATCTAGATTTTCTCCTATGTTATCTTCTAGGAGTTTTATAGTTTTGCATTTTACATTTAGATCTGTGATCCATTTTGAGTTAATTTTTTGAAGGGTGTAAAATCTGTGTCTAGATTCATTTTGTTGCATGTGGATGTCCAGTTGTTCCAGCACCATTTGTTGAAAAGACTATCTTTGCTCCATTGTATTGCCTTTTCTCCTTTGTCAAAGATCAGATGATTATATTTAGTTGGATCTATTTCTAATATCTCTATTTTGTTATATTTATCTCTTTGTCAATCTATTTTTCTTTTTGCCTATGCCACATCGTTTTGATTACTGTAGCTTTATATTAAGTCTTGAAGTTGGGTAGTGTGAGTCCTCCAACTCTGTTCTTCTGCTGGGATTTTGATTGATATTGTATTGACTCTATAGATCAAGTTTGGAAGAATTGGCATCTTGACAATATTGAGTATTCCTATTCATGAGCATGAACTATCTCTCCATTTATTTAATTCTGCTTTGATATCATTCAAAAGAATACTGTAGTTTTCCTTGTATAGATCTTGTATATATTTTGTTATATTTATTCCTAAGTAGTTCATTTTTGGGGTGCTAATGTAAATGATAATGTTATTTATTTATTTATTTTTTTCTGAGATGGAGTCTCACTCTGCCGCCCAGGCTGGAGTGCAATGGCATGATCTCAGCTCACTGCAACCTCCGCCTCCAGGGTTCAAGCAATTCTCCTGCCTCAGCCTCCTGAGTAGCTAGGATTACAGGTGTGCATCACCACATCTGGCTAATTTTTGTATTTTTAGTAGAGACGAGGTTGCACCATGTTGGCCAGGCTAGTCTCAAACTCCTGACCTCGTGATCTGCCTGCCTCAGGCTCCCAAAGTGCTGGGATTACAGGTGTGAGCCACCATGCCTGGCTGATGTTATTTTTATTTCAAATTCCACTTGTTTGTTGCTGGTATATAGGAATATGATTGACTTCGGTACATTAATCTTGTATCTTGCAATCCTGCTATAATTGCTTATGAATTTCAGAAATTTTTAATCAATTCTTTTGGATTTTTTACATTGATGATCATGTCACCTATGAACAAGGACAGTTTTAGTTCTTCCTTTCCAATCTATATACTTTTTCTGCATTAGCTAAGACTTCTAGTATGATGTTGAAAAGGAATGATGAGAGGGGACATTCTTGCCTTGTTCCTAACCTTAGTGGGAAATTACCCCCCTTCTTTTTTTTATTTTTTTAATTTCTTTTTTTACTTTTTTTTTGAGACAGCGTCTTGCTCTGTTGCCAGGCTGGAGTGCAGTGGTGTGATCTTGGCTCACTGAAGCTTCTGCCTCCCAGGTTCAAGCGATTCTCATGCCTCAGCCTCCCGAATAGCTGGGACTACAGGTGCCCGCCACCATGCCCAGCTAATTTTTGTATTTTTAATAGAGATGGGGTTTCAACCTGTTGGCCAGGCTGGTCTCGAACTCCTGACCTCAAGGGATCTGCCCCCCATGGCCTTCCAAAGTGCTGGGATTACAGGCGTGAGCCACCGCGCCCAGCGAAGAAGTTTCCCTTCACTCCTGGATTGCTGAGAGGTTATTTCATGAATGGATATTGGGTTTTGTCAAATGCTTTTTCTGCAGCTATTGATATATTCATGCGATTTTTTTTTAGCCTATTGATTTTTGAATGCTGAACCAATCTTGCATACCTGGGATAGATCCCACTTGGTCATGAGGTATAATTATTTTTATGCATTGTTGAATTCAATTTGATAATAATTTGTTGAGAATTTTTGAATCTATAATCGTGAGAGATATTGCTCTGTAGTTTTCTTGGAATGTCTCAGTGTGGTTTTGTTCTTAGGGTAATGATGGCCTCAGGATGAGTTAAGAAGTATTCCCTCAGATTCTATCTTTTGAAAGATTGTAGAGAATTGATGTAATAACTCTCTTAAATGTTTGGTAGAATTCACAAGTGAACCCATCTGAACCTTCTGCTTTCTGTCTTGGGGAGTTATTAATTAGTATTTCAATTAATTTAATAGAAATAGTGCTATTCAAATAGCCTATTTCTTTTCTTTTCTTTCTTTCTTTCTTTTTTTTTTTTTTTGAGATGGAGTCTCGCTCTGTTGCCCAGGTTGGAGTGGAGTGGCGCGATCTCGGTTCACTGCAACCTCTGCCTCCTGGGCTCAAGTGATTCTTCTGTCTCAGACTCCCAAGTAATTGGGATTACAGCTGCCTGCCACCATGCCTGGCTAAATTTTTTTTGTGTTTTTGGTAGAGACAGGGTTTCGCCATGTTGGCCAGGCTGGTCTCAGACTCCTGACCTCAAGTGATCCACCTGTTTTGGCCTACCAAAGTGCTGGGATAACAGGTTTGAGCCACCACGCCCAGCCTCAGATAGCCTATTTCTTATGTGAGTTTCGACAGATTATGTCTTCAAAGTAATTGGTCCATTTCAGCTTGGTTATCAAATTTGTAGGCATAGAATTGTGTATATTATTTCTTTTTTTCTTTTTAATGTCCATGATTTGCAGTGATGTCTCCTCTTTCGTTTCTGATATTATTAATCTGTGTCCTCTCTTTCTGTCTCTCTTTTTTTTTTTTTTTTGCTTAGACCAGCTAAAGGCTTATCCATTTCATTTATTTTTTCAAAGAACTAGCTTTTGGTTTTATTGATTTTCTGTTTTTAATTTTAATAATTTTTGCTCTAATTTCTATTAATTCTTTTCTTCTGCTTACTTTGGATTTAATTTGCTCTTCTTTTTCTAGTTTTCTAAAGTGGAAACTTAGATCATCGAGTTTAGATTTTTCTCCTTTTCTAACAGATGCTTTTAATGTAGAAATTCTCCTCATGGCATCCCCCAAATTTTGATATGTTGTGTTTTTATTTTTATTTAGTTCAAAATATTTAAAATTTTTTCTTGAAGTATTTTTCCGCATGTGTTATTTAGAAGTGT
This sequence comes from Pan troglodytes, assembly GCF_028858775.2. Classification (NCBI taxonomy): domain Eukaryota; kingdom Metazoa; phylum Chordata; class Mammalia; order Primates; family Hominidae; genus Pan; species Pan troglodytes. Next base: position 55,423,834 of record NC_072413.2, read on the forward strand.
GCTGGTTAATCTCCAAGTATTTTGGGATTTTCCAGCTATTGTTTTATCAACTTCTAGTTCAATTCCATATGGTCTGAGAGCATGCATTGTATAATTTCTATCTTTTTAAATTTGTTGTGTTTTATCACCCAGAACGTGTTCTATTTTAGTGAATGTTTCATGTGAGCTTCAGAAGAATATGTATTTTGCTGTTGTTGGATGAAATAATCTTAGATGTCCATTGTATCCTATTGATTTATCATGCCATTGAGTTCAATTATGTCCCTGCTGATTTTCTGCTTCCTGGACCTGTCCATTTACGATAGAGGGGTTAGTGGATTCATCTACTTCTTCTTGAAGTTCCATCAGTTTTTGCCTCATGTATTTTCTGTTGTTAGGCAGATACCCATTAAGAGTTGTTATGTCTTCTTGAAGAATTGACCCCTTTATCATTATGTAATGCCCTTTTTTGTCCCTGATAACTTTCCTTGCTCTGCAATTTCCTGTTTCTGAAATTAATATAACTACGACTTTTTAAAATTAATGTTAGCATAGTGTATTTTTCTTCAGCCATTTACTTTTAATTTATATGTGTCTTTATGTTTAAAGTTTGTTTTTTGTAGGCAACAGATAATTGGATCTTGTTTTATGATCCACTCCGAAAATCTCTGTCTTTTAATTTGTCCATTTCGACCATTGACATTCAAAGTGATTATTGATATCTTTGGATTAAGATATACTATATTGTTACTGTTTTCTATTTGTTGCCATTATTCTTTGTTCCCATTTTTGTCTTCTACTCTTTTTCCAACTTTTGTAGTTTTTAACTGAGCATTTTATATGATTCTATTTTCTCTTCTTTCTTAGCTTATCAGTTATACCTCTTTTTTCATTTTTTAAGTGGTTGCCCTAAAGTTTGCAATATACATTTATAACTAATCCAAGTCCACTTTAAAATAATACTCCCTACTTCTTCAAATGTATTATGAGTATCTTATAATAATAAAAATAATTCTAATTCCTTCTTCATGTCACATACATCATTACTGTCATTCATTTTACGTACACATACACATACATATGCATATCTGTCTATCCAAATAATCAAATACATTGTTGCTCTTATTATTTTGGACAAACTGTTTTCATTTAGATTAATGAAGAATAAGAAAAATAAATGGTTCTGTTTTTTATTCATTCTCTGATGCCCTTGCTTTCTTTATGTAGACCCAAATTTCTGACCTATATCATTTTTCTTCTCTCTGAAAAACTTTTAAACATGTGTTTGCAAGGTATGTCTACTGGCAACAAATTCCTTCCAAGTTTGTTGGTGTGAGGTTTTTGTTTCTCCTTAACCTTTGAAGGATAATTTCAGAGTGTAGAATTCTAGACTGGTGGTGTTTTTCTCTCAACAGTTTAAATATTTCATTCCACTGCCTTCTTCCTTTCATGGCTTCTGAGAAGACATTGGATGTAATTCTTATCTATGCTACTCTATAGGTAGGCAAGGTATATTTTTTCTTGGTGTAAGGTGTTTTTTTTTTGTTTGTTTGTTTTTTGTTTTTTTGCATTTATTCTGCTTGGTGTTCTCTGAGCTTCCTGAATCTGTGGTTTGGTGTTTGGCATTGATTTGGGGGAAAGTCATTATTGCTTCAAATATTGCTTAGTTTCTTTGTCTCTTTCTTCTCCTTTTGGTATTCTCATTACATATACTTACACCCTGTGTGGCTGTTACACAGTTTTTGGATGCTGTGTTCCATTTTTTTTTTTCAGTCCATTTTCTCTTGGCTTTTCAGTTTAGGAAATTTCTATTGTCATATCCTCAAGCTCAGAAAATCTTTCCTTAGCTTTTCAATTTGCTAATGAGCATATCAGAGTCCTTCATTTCTGTCACAGTGATTTTCATCTCTGGCATTCCTTTTTTATTCTTTCTTAGAATTTTCATATCTCTGCTGACATTATCCATCTGACTTTGCCTGTTATTTGCTTTTTCTATTAAAAGTCTTTGCATGTTAATTACAATTCTTAAAAATTCCTGGTCTAATAATTCTAATTTTCTGCCATATATGACTCTGGTTCTGGATGCTTGTTTAATCTTTTCAAATTGTATTTTTTACCTTTTAGTATGCCTTTGTAGTTTTTGTAGAAAAGCGGACATGATATAATGGGTGAAAGGAACTGCACTAAATAGGCCTTTAGTAATGTAGTGGTAAGTTGTGGGGGGTTGGAAAGCATTTTATAGTCCTATCATTAGGTCTCCATCTTTTGGTAAGCCTGTATCTCTGGACTGTCAACTTCACCGGCACTTTGCAGTCCCCTCCACTCCTTATGTGGGACAGGATGTGTGTCCCCCTTAGGTGGGACAGGATGGCTATAGGAGGCTGGAGTTAAGTATTTCTTTTCCCCAAGGTTGATAAAACCCCATTAGTTTAGCTTCTAGTAAAATAGTTTCTCCTAAGAGCAGGTGTTAATAACGGAATGCTCTGGTGTATTGAAATGTATCAGAAATACATTTTGCAAATGATTACTTTTTCCATCCTCCAACTGGAAACATGAGGAGATTTTTCTCTGATATTCCTTGTGAGGACCTCATGGAGTTTTATAGGTAAAACTCACAAAAATGTGGATATATCCTTATGACTGTGTTCCCTCTGGAATTCTTATCTCTCAGACTTGTCTACACTGAGCCTCCAGCAATTCGTCAATTGTAGTTTAGGTTCTCTTACCCTGGCACTGGTTCCTGCAGAGGTTTCTGCTCTGGTGTCATAATTTTCTGTATTTATTTTGTCTGTCTCTCCAATTTCCAAGACAATGATTTGTCCTGTGACCTCATTTCTCTGATGGATCCAAGAAAAGTTATTAGTATTTCAGTTTCATCGTGTTTTACTTGTTGTTAGGAGAGGGTAAGGAATTCTATGCTGTTTACATGGGAAACTCAGAACTGTAATTCTCAAGATTACTTTTTCATATTTGATTTAGTTTCATTTTTAAAATATATAAAACATTTATACAGTTTCAAAACCTGTACCTTATATGCCAAGCTTAATCAAAACTTGAAGTAGCATATTCATACCACATATTCATTCATTCATTTATTCAACAGATATTTGTGAAATACCTGTGCTAGGCCAGTGCTGGGTCTATAATATTGAACACACAGGACAGAAATCTTTATCCTCATGGAGCTTGCATTTCAGTGTGGTGTTTGGACACACAACTCTCTTGACAATCTCTGCAGGTCTCCCTTACTCCTTTCCTCCTGTACCTTTTTGCTTTTCTCCTCTTGTTCATGGACTTCTCTGTGAAGCAGAAGTTAAAATTGGTCTTGGGTGGTTAAGAAAAATGAAAACTACCTCCCGCTTCTTTTTCTAATTTCTCGATATCCACATTATGTTGGTCAAGTTACTTAATCTCTGAGGCTGATTCTTCACATATAAAAAGTAGGGGAAATTTTTATAAATAGAAAAAATAACTACTATTTCAGAGAATTTTGAGAAGTAAATTACATACATGCCATGCCCTGTTATATGTGAGGGGTTGGTTCTAGGACTTCCCCTCTGCTCCTACACAAACCAGAATCCCCATACAGTCAAGTGTCTCAGCTGGCCCCGTGGAAGGAGCTTTTAGGAAAAATCAGCCCTCCAGATACTCTGGTTTTGTATCCTGCAAACACTGTATTTTCCATCTGCATTTGGTTGAAAAAAACTGTGTATAAGTGGAGCCTTGCAGTTCAAACCTGTGTTGTTCAAGGGTCAACTGTGTATATATTTATATATATGACAAATATATATTACCCTTAAATCTCTGACCAGAGACAGTGGGTTTCTGTTTAGGGTTTCTTCATGTACCTGTGTTTCATCAAGGATTTCTGTTGTCTTACCATTTAGACTAGGAAACGTTGGCAGAGAATCACCTATATTCAAAAATTGCTGGCTTTGACAATATTTTTCTTCTCTATATCTGTTGCAATCTCCCTGTTCCTGGGCTTTGAGACTCCGTGTAGTTTTGCTAATGTAGTTTTATTATCACAATTATACCCCTCCACAAGTGATAGTTCTTTTTAGGCCAGTCTTTATTAACCAGTTTGCATTTATCAGAAGACTTTCAGCTCATTTATATCTGTGCTAATATTTTAAATAAACTCTGCAGTGGGTTGATTTATCACCATAGAATCAGATGATCACAAAGGATTTCAGAAATCCTCTAGTCTTGCCCTTGCCCCACCATAGTAGTTCTGTCATAACACCATCCTTGATATATGGAAAGTTATTTTAATATTTTCCAATATTTACAGGGAGGATTCTAGGCTACAGAGTAAAGTGAAAGAGATGCAGAGTAGCCCAACAGATTCTGCAGAGGAAATAGGAAAGGCAAAAAGATTAAAAATGGGAGTAAGGAAGGGAGAATAAGTTGTGGGGATAGACTCTGCTATCAGAATTTAGTGGACAGTATATCTTGTCCTGATATATTCACAACCTAGTCTGTAGAGGATCACCATGTAATAACTGGGCATGGCTTTTGGTGCCTACCTCCAATTACTCTATTAGTAATTAGGCATTATTTTGAAGACTCAGTATGCCTTTCATAGCCTATATTTCGGGCGCCCTGTAAAACATTAAGTCAGGAAATATGTCATAAGCTAGATAACAGGAACTTTGCAAATAATAATGGAAAAATTTGAAGCCAGCTCAGAACTAGACAGGTCAGGGCCAGATTTACCAAAGTTTTCTGAGAAAGGGTAATAATGAATGCCTGGCATCTGACTCAAACCCCAGGGAAGAAAGCAGGCAGGGAAAGAAATGATGGAGTAGGGGAGAGAACTAGAAGCAGAAATGTTAGAGAAAATGTATTCACTGTTCCCAAATTTTTGTGATTAATTTTATTATTATTATTTTTAAAACCTAGAAGTACATATAATGAGAATGATCAGCAGAGAGCCTTCAAATGAATATGAATGCTGTTAAATATTTCATGTAGGATCTTTGAGCTTTTGGTTTTCTTTCATAAATATACATATACATATATACACGTACAAATATATATATACACACACACATATATAAAGTACTTTGAGTTGCTGTTTTACCTATAGTTTTTTTTTAAGAAAAAAGAAAAAATTTACATCTTATTGGAAAATAGTTGCAAAAGGCTACAGAACTCAATCTATGTACTGGCATTGATTTATAATTATTAGCAATATTTCATGGAGAACAAAATACTTCAGCAAAAAGTCAGTAGATGGCAAACTTCTACAACCCTTAGGTTGAAGAAGTCCTGTAATATGTACTGGGGGTTCTTGTTTCTTTTGGGGTATGAGTGGTGGTTGACTTATGTGTGTGTATGTGTGGTATGTTGCAAAACACACTGATTGAAAAATAAGTCCTTTTTCAAATAGCTATGAAGACATTTACCAATTAAGCTAAATAAGTATGCATTAAAATCAGCTGGTCAATCAATCTTTCTTGAAGATCCCATGTAAGTGCCGTGGTTATCTCAGTCCCTGAGGAAGGGAGGTTGAAATAGAAGCTTCTTAAATTCCTCTTCAGTCCTAGTAATCTGTGATTTGAGGTGTTCCATCTTGACCCTGAGTCTTACTTTTCCTTAATAAGCCTCCCAATGTATTATGAACTGGAAGTAGATTTAGAAGGTTCCCAACTTTACACTGGTGGGGTAATGCTTGAATTTTATTTTTGGAAGAAAATTTTTAGGGAAAATGTTGAAGGATAACAGGAACATTTGAGTAAGTTCATTGGAGCACAAGTAATATAATACTGTAAAATCACCTTCTGTGTCTTTACTGAAAACCTAGATTTGATGTTGACATCTTTTTTTTTTTTTAATTCAAGGAATCCCAAAATGTAGAGTTTATGCTAATAAATTATCGGGCAAAATTATTTCTTCATTTATTCTCTTAGAAAGTAAAATAAATTATCTCCAGAGCTAATAAGCACTGTAAATGTTCTCCTCTCAATCTCCTCCATCACTGTCACATTATTCTTTGATAGGACCGCACCATTACTGTGCTTCGCACGTGTGATGTGTTAGAGAAGTAGCCAGTTCCTTAGTATCCATTTGCTAGTGGACATTTGTCTTTAGTCAGTGTCCTTGAATCCCTTCTTTGAGAAATGACCATTTGTAAATCCATGTGATTCTGGCCAGACTCAATCACGTGGTCCTGCCATCGCAAAGGGTGGGGATATGACTCTTCATGGCTATCAGATTCCTTTTCAGGGGTTTATTTTCATGCTGGGGGTCGGGGGCATGAAATGTACCTTTTATTTCTGTTCTTCCTAAATTGGAAGGATATATAACTTTGGCTGCTAATGACAATCATGGCTGTTATATGTTCTTAAGTTTATTTTGTCTAGTATTAATATGCTCACTGCAGCTTTTTTGGGATTAGTGTTGGCATGTTATATCTTTTTCTGTTTTTTTCTTTTAACCTATTTGTGTTTTTACATTTAAATTGTGTTTCTTATAGATAGCATATAGCTGCTTCTTGCTCTTTTTTCCAATTCAACCATCTCTGCATTTAAATTGTGTTTTTGACCATTTACATTTAATATGATTATTTATATAGTTGAGTTTTGTTTTATTTTGTTTTTAATTTTTTTATTTTAATAGAGACAGAGTCTTACCATGTTGCCCAGGCTGATCTTGAACTCCTGGGCTCAAGTGATCCTCCTGCCTCGGCCTCCCAAAGTGCTAGGATTATAGGCTGAGCCATTGTGCCTGGCTAATATAGTTGGGTTCAAATCTGTCATCTTACTATTTGGGTTTATTTATTTATTTTTATCTCTTCTCTTTTTTCCACTCTCTTCCACTTTTTCTGCCTTTTTTTGGATTGAGTATTTTTTATGATTTGATTTTGTCTCCTCTTATTAGCTTATTAGTTATTAGCTATGCCTTTTTTTAAGTGGTTGCTATAGCATCTGTAGTATACTTTTTAAGTGTATTACAGTCTATATTCAAGTAATATTATATCACTCATGAAAGAGACAACCTGCAGAATGGGAGAAAATAGTTGCAAATATATATCAGATAAGGAGTTAATAGCCAAAATATAGAAGGGACTCAATAAACTCAATAGCAAGAAAACCTGATTAAAAAATGAGAAAAGAACATGAGTAGACATTTCTCAAAAGAAGACATGTAAATTGCTAACAGGTATATGAAAAAATGCTCTGTATCACAAATCATCAGTGAAATGCAAATTAAAACTAAAATAAGATATTACCCTATACCTGTTAGAATGTTTGTTATCAAAAAGACAAGAGATAACAAGTGCTGGCAGGGATCTGATGAAAAGGGAACACTTGCACACTATTGATAGGAATGTAAATTAGTATAGCCATTATGGAAAATAGTATGGCGGTTCCTCAAAAATTTAAAAATAGAACTACCTTATGATCCAGCAATGCTACTACTTGGTATATATCCAAAGTATATGAAATCAGCAAATCAGTATGTTGAAAAGATATCTGCACTCCTATGTTCACAGCAGGATTATTCACAGTAACCAAAATGCAGAATCAACCTAAGTGTTCATCAATGGATAGATGAATAAAGAAAATGTGGTTTATATACATGATGGAATACTATTGAATCTCAAAAATAAAGGAAATCCTGAAAAGACATTATGTTAAGTGAAATAAGCTAAGCACAGAGAGACAAACACTGCATGATCTCACTTATGTGTGGAATCTAAAAAGGTTAAACTCCTAAAAGCACAGAGTAGAATGTTGGTAACCAGGGGCTGGGTGGAGGATGGGGGTTGAGAAGATGTTGGACAAAGGATAAAAAATTTCAGTTAGATACGAGGAATAAGTTCAAGAGATCTCTTGTACAACATGATGACTACAATTAATAACAATGTACTGCCTTCTTGAAGATTGCTGAGAGTAGGTTTTAAGTATTCTCACCACAAAAAATGATGTGAGGTAATAATGCATATGTTAATTAGCTTGATTTAGCAATTCCATGTTGTATACGTGTTTCAAAACATCATGTTGTGTACAATATATACATACATTTTTAATTTGTCAATTAAAAAATAAATTTTAAAAAGATTGTCCTAGCAATGTGTGGTATAAAAGTCTTATAACAATATACTTCCATTTCCCTCTTCCTGGCCTTTATACTATTGACATACATGTTACTTCCACATATCTATTATAAAACTCATAATAAATTGTTAGTTTGCTTTAAACAGTTAATTAGTATCATGTGTACCCCATAAATATGTACAACTTTTATTTATCAGTAAAAAAGTTGAATCAACTTTATTGAGGTGCTATAGTGTAGATATCCTATTATTTTTCAATCATCACTATAGGTTAACATTAATGTTAATTCAAATTTCTATTTTAAATAGAAAAGTATTTACCCACATATTTGTTATTTCTAGCGTGCTTTATTTTTTCTGATATCATTTTCATTCTGTCTAAAGATCTTTGCTTACATTATTTCTAATGCTGGTTGGCTGTTAATGAATTATTTTAGATTTTGTATGTTTAGAAAAGTCTTCACTTTGCCTTATTTACAAAACATACTTTCTCTACGTGTGAAATTCTAGGTCGATTTTTTTTTTTTTTTTTTTTTAGTACTTTAAGGATATTGCCCTATTGCCTTCTATCTTCAATTGTTTTGATGAAAAGCCTGCTATCATTATTCTCTTTGTTTTTCTGTATATAATGTCGGTTTTCTAAAGGAGGGAATTATTAGATAAGCTTTTCATGGTTTACTCCTTTCTTTCAAATTCTTGGAGATTTCCTCAGACAAGTTTTTCAGCTCATTAATTACTCCTTAGTTTATTTCCCCAAAAGGTAAAATTACTCCTGCAATCACCCATCTATCCCTTCATTTAAAACAATGGTAATTGAGTTTATGTTGCATCTGGCATATGGCAGGAATATCTGTTTTGCTATACCTTTTTAAAATCACTGAATATTACTAATTTAAAAAAAACGTCATTACATGCTATAGTATTTAATTATTCTCCAATATAGTTCTTTAGGATTTTTATTTTATCCCTTGCATTTAACTCAGTAATTTATTTGGAGTCTATTTTGCTAGCTGAGTGAGATAAAGTTTCTACTTTAAAATTATATTTTTCATTTTCAAAACATCTATTGGTTTTTTTTGACAAATACATTTGTTAAACTATTTGTGGTTCTTCTAACTCAAATTATAATTTTATGCATATAAAACTCTATTTTACCGTTAGTTATTCTTAGTTTTTTTTTTTTTCTTTTGGACGGAGTTTCACTCTTGTTGCCCAGGCTGGAGTGCAATGGCACCATCTCAGCTCCCTGCAACCTCCACCTCCCAGGTTCAAGCGATTCTCCTGCCTCAGCCTCCTGAGTAGCTGGGATTACAGGTGTGCACCACCACGCCTGGCTAATTTTGTATTTTTAGTAGAGACAGGGTTTTTCCATGTTGGTCAGGCCTGGTCTCAAACTCCAGACCTCAGGTGATCTGCCTGCCTCGGCTTCCCAAAGTGCTGGGATTACAGGCGTGAGCCACCGCACCCGGCCAGTTATTCCTAGTATTAAGCTAACTTTTAGTTCTTGTCTTAATATCAAAAATTATCTTCATTAATTCATTTAAAATTATTTTGTCTTATACATAGGCAATTCCTGCACATGATACGAAACTCAAAAGGCACAGAAGGATTTTGTATGAAAACATAGTCTCCCTCCAACTTCTCCCCTGACTTCCCAGTTTTCCTCCTTGGAGCCAATCACTATTATCATTTTCTTGTATATTCCTTTGGGGAAATTCTGTGTGTAAACAACCATATATGTCATATATTTTATAGATGATATAGATTATTTCTCTTTTCCTCTTTCTTTTCCGCAAAAGTGTATGCTATACCATATATATTCTCTGCAAGTTGTTGTTTTGCTCAAAAATATCTTTGCTTATCTGCATTGTTTTATTTTTTACAGCTATATTGTATTCCATTGTATAGTTGTTTATTTAACCAGTTTCCTATTGATAGATATTAGGATTATTACCAATATTTTATGATTACAAAAAATACTGCAACACGTATCTTTGAATAAATGTCATTTTGTTCATGTGGATATATCTGTAGGACAAATTCCAAAAGCAGAATTACTGGGGCAAAGAGTACTTGCCCTTAAAATTTTGATAGCTATTTCAAAATATTTTCCATAAAGGATTAACACATTTATGTAGTTCCAATAGGTAGGTCAAGTCCCCTCATCATTATTTCATTATTTCTTTCCATAATGTTTTTATTAATCTACCTGTATATGCTCCTAGATGAATTTGGAATTCTTGTTTTCAAGCTTCACCCTCTCTCCAGTCCCACTGGGAATTAATATCCTGCAAATATTCTAAATTTCAAAACCCAGGAACTAGTTTTTCTTTTCATTTATTTTAATATTTATTTGTCTTTCTTAACAATGTCTTGTAGTTTTCTTCACATAAGTTTTATACATTTTTGTTAGGATCAGTTCTTTGTTGTTATTATGTAGGATGTATTTTATGCTCTTTTTTTTTTGAGACAGGGTCTCACTCTGTCACCCAGGCTGGAGTGCGGTGGCCTGATCTTGGCTCACTGCAACCTCCACCTCCTGGTTTCAAGTGATTCTCCTGCCTCAGCCTCCCGAGTAGCTGAGACTGCAGCTGAGACTGCAGGTGCATGCCACTACACCCAGCTAATTTTTTTTTTTTTTCTTTTTTTTAGTAGAGACGGGGTTTCACCATGTTGGCCAGGCTGGTCTTGATCTCCTGACCTCGTGATCCACCCGCCTTGGCCTCCCAAAATGCTAGTATTACAGGTGTGAGCCACCGCACCTGGCCATTTTATGCTTTTTCATATGACTGATTATTGTGGGCCATTTTTGTGCATCTTTTTGCTATCTTATGCATTGGAAATTCAGACACATTTTCTTTGAGATGGCTACTTGATTTGTGGGCTTGTGTTCAGTCCAAACCTAAGTGCCCATCAGTGGATGAATGGATAAAGAAAATATGGTATATATACACAGTGGAATACTATTCAGCCATAAAAAGAAGAAAATTCTGTCATTTTGCAGCAACATGTATAGGACTGGAAGACATTATGTTAAGTGCAATAAGCCAGGCTCAGAAAGACAAATATTGCATGTTTTCACTCATATGTGGGAGTTTAAAAAGTTGATCTCATGGAGGCTGAGAGTAGAATGGCGGTTACCAGAGGCTAGGAAAGTGGGAGGGGGATGAAGAGAGGCTGGTTAATGGGTACAAAAATACAGTTAGATAGAAGAAACAAGTTCTAGTGTTTGATAGCACAGTAGGGTGATTATTTGTTAACAGTAATTTATTGTATATTTCAAAATAGCCAGAAGAGAAGATTTAGAATGATCCTGACACAAAGAAATAACAAATGTGTAAACTGGTGAATATCCCAGTTATCTTGATTTGACCACTGCACATTGCATGGATATATGATAGTATCATGTGTACCCCATAAATATGTACAACTTTTATTTATCAGTAAAAAAGTTGAATCAACTTTACTGAGGTGCTATAGTGTAGATATCCTATTATTTTTCAATCATCACTATAGGTTAACATTAATGTTAATTCAAATTTTATGCTGCTGTAATTAACTTGCAACCCTAGTTTCCAATAACAAAATTCAGGCTCTTGAGGGAGAAGAAGGCTTTTGCATTTTAAAACCTTCTCTTTAGATATTAACAGCCACAGCCTGGAAGTCTGAGAACACAGAGGACATAGTGTTTATGTTGTAAACGTAGGGCAAAGAGGTGGCAAGATGATGACTCACGAACAGGCTTCCTACCACACCAAGAAGAAATAATTTCTTCTTGGGTTGGAAGAAACTGAGAGAAGAAAGCAAGAGAGCTTTGAAGCTAATGTGGAACCTGGCCTTTCCTTTGGTTCAAAGTCCAAGAGGAGGAGCTTATCTTGATTCAGTAAGTTAGGTTTAGAGGACCATGCTGGAGCCATTGATTGGTTGCCGCCCATGCTATGAGTATAGTTAAATATTTTGACTATCGCTCCTGCCCTTAGGAATATTTGTTGATCTAACAGCAGAAAAGCTTCTGTCTCTGACTGCAAGCTGGACAGAAACATATGTTTTCGAGTGTCTTCTTTAAGAAAAAGTGTAGGCCAGGCATGATGACTCATGCTTGTAGTCCCAGCACTTTGGAAGGCTGAGGCAGGAGGATTGCTTGAGCCCAGGGGTTCAAGACTAGCTTGCGCAACATAGGGAGACCCTCATGTCTACCAAAAAAGAAAAAAAGGAAAAAAGAATAAAAATTCTGAATATAAAATTGGAACTGAAAGCAATATTTATTATGAGAAAAAAGTTTTGTTTATAAATTTTACAAAGTTGACAAATACCACAAATGTCACAGAAAACAGAAAAACAATATAGTATTTCTATTAATTAACTGCCCGATGTACCACAGACTGACTAGCTTTTGGCATTGCATATTTAGAACTTCATCTCCCCTCCACTACTTCCATACTTCCAGTGCCAGGTGCTGCAGGGTACGTTCATATTGCAACACAATCCCTGGTCTCACATCTCTGGATGAGTCAGTGGGCAGCTGGGGTGTGCCTCCAAGCCATTCCTTCATCACAATGGTTACAGATAACAACTACACATGGAAGGGACTGGGAATCACGTAATATATCCCACTATACCCCAACTGAGTATAGCCCCCATTGGACTTCCCTTTGGCCAGATTCTGAGAGCTGCTGGTACTTTTCACATACTACCCAAGGGGAGGGAAGTGTGACAGAGGGGAAATTGGAGGGGAAAACATGATAGCCTTTATAAACCAAAATTTTTTATTTTTACTAGACTTTTTTTGGAGTAGTTTTGGTTTTATAGAAAATTTGAGACAAAGGTACAGAGATTTCCCAAATATCCCTGCCCCCACGTATATACAGCCTCCCCTGTTACCAACATCTCCCACCAGAGTGGCATATTGGTTACAACTGATGAGCCTATGTTGACACACAATGCTCACTCAAAGTCCATAGTTTACATGAGGGCTCACTCTTGGCGTTGTGCGTTCTATGGGTTTTTGACAAATGTATAATGACATGTATCCACCATTGTAGTATCTTACAGAGTAGTTTCATTGCCCTAAAAATCCTCTGTGTTCCATCTATTCAACTCTTTCTCTCCACTAATCCCTGGCAACCACTGATTTTTTTTTTTTTTTTTTTGAGACAGAGTCTTGCTCTGTCACCCAGGTTGGAGTGCAGTGGCGTGATCCCAGCTCACTGCAAGCTCCGCCTCCCGGGTTCACGCGATTCTCCTGCCTCAGCCTCCAGAGTAGCTGGCACTACAGGTGCCCACCACCACGCCTGGCTAATTTTTTTGTATTTTTAGTAGAGACAGGGTTTCCCCGTGTTAGCTGGGATGGTCTCCATCTCCTGACCTCGTGATCCACCTACCTTGGCCTCCCAAAGTGCTGGGATTACAGGCATGAGCCACCGCGCCGGCCACTTTTGCACATTTTACAAAAACATGTAACCAAGTTGTAGTAAGCTCTTGGCGCCCCCTTCGTATCCCCACAGGCCTTAATTTGGCTTGGCTTTTACCAGCATCTGTATCTGTGAGCCTGAGAACTTCTCTCCGCAGATAGACTTGAGGATACATGGCATTTAAGAAGTACCAGATAATTAATTCTTCTTCCCTCGTGCTCTGGCAGCCATCAACCAATGACTGACTAAAGGTGGTGTATCAGACCCCAGCATACTTCTTCTATAGATGAGATAACTTTGAGGCACAGAATTCCCCAACAGGATTAAGCCTGGTACCCAGAATAGTAACTTCCTTGATTATGCCCCTTGATTGGCAGCTTTCCCTGTCTCACTTTACTCCTCTACTGGTATTTTGTGGCATCGGCTCCAACATAAACTGCTTGCATTTCATCCTTGTCTGCTCCTGGAGAACTGTAATGAAAACTCATGTAAATGATTTGCTAGTGCTCCTCCCAGGGCAGAGGACTGTGTGCACGAGGGGCCTAGAAGCTGAAGCTTCCTGAGCTTCATGGTACGTTGCCTCCACCTGTTTGCTACTTCAGGAGGGCAACATCTGTGGACTACAGCACAGTAATAATGGCAGCAAGACATGTTTTGGTAGAGAGTGCCTGAGATAGGCCCCCCATCTCCCTGCCCCATAGGTTATGGAGAATATTTAAGAAGTTTCCAAGGCTTCCAAAGCAGAGTAGGGGGAGGGGAGCTGAGAATTGAGAGCCATGGGGATTTCTTAGCACAGCATGAGGCATGGACAGCCTACCTTAGGGACTGTATAGAAGATATGGTTGATTATTTAAGGATGAGTCACACCCTCTAGACTGAGGTGGTGACCACCTCAGCAGGAGAAAACCACTGGGCTTCTTCCTGAGCAATGGTTACACAAGGCTAGTGCTGAGAGTATGGTGGGAAGTGACACCAGCCAGGGAGGTTGGGGTAGATGCTCAGGAGAGGAAGGCTGATGCCCAAGATCATCAAGATGGGTATCGTTCAGTTGAGGCCAGCTTGGACAAAGGATGGCACCAATGAGCTATTCCCCACATGCCCCCAGGATAGCACCATAATCAAGGCCTGTGTGTCTTCCCCCAGACATGGACCCTGGCTGGGGAGGAAAAAGGGAGAGTGGGAGAGAATCCTGAGGGTGCACTTCAAGCCAGGAGTGACAAAAGTACCCTGGATTGGTAAGAGCACAGTTTTCAATAGTAATGGAAAGGAGAGCTTGAGACTTGGAGTTACAGAGAAAGAATATTCCAAGGTAGTGTACCCTGAGACATCTCCCTTGTGATCGGTGAACTCACTATTTACCCTTGAGCGTTTGTCTTTGCACAGTGTTCTGTTGGATAAATTCCGAGAAATGGTTTGCAAAAGCTGTTGATTTTAAAATATAGTTCTTTTACCCAACACCCATTTAATTCCATTATTAAATCAAAAAATGTTTCAGTTGATTCCCTTGGGTAGTCCAGCCATATAATTACTTCCCCTGCTAATTGTGATGCATTTATTTTCATGGTTCCGTAGTTGTGTACTTCTGGCTTTTGTTCTGTCTTGTTGAACTGATTGGACTTCTAGAACCACTCTCACACACAAAATCTTATTTTATTCCTAATTTCAATGGTAATAACATTGTTTGGTAACTAGTGTGTATTGAGCAGTTATTATGTGTCAGGCATTGTTCTAAGCACTTTATGTGTATTATCTTATTTCATTGCCACAACACACTGTTAGGTTGGCATTATCCTTTTCCCCATTTTACAGTGAGGATGCTGGCCAGACAGGTGAAATAACTACCTAAGAGAGGGAGTGGCCAAGCTGGGCTGTGACCTCTGGCTCCAGAGCCTGGTGGGTCTTACTTCTAGCCAGTTGTGTCAGTAAATGCTTAATATCAACTTTCTGAAAAAAGCCCTGATCTGCAACATTCACTAATTTTTCTGGCGTAAATGTTCCCACCATGGCCGGCATGGCATCACTGAACACAGATTGGGAAGAGATCCTCATGGTTCCTTTTGAGAGCCGGTGCTGGCCACTCATGCCGATTCCAGCACACCACAGCCTCTGCTGTTGTGTCATGAGGCAAGGAGGTGGCTGCTGCTTAAGATATCTATTAGTTGAAGTTGTTTGATTTTAAGAAGCAGAAATCGGTTGGAGCTGGCCCAAGCAGAAAGCACAATTTATCATAGGGATACAGTCTCAGAATGAAGGGCAGGGGGCAGCAGGGCCTTGGGAAGGACTAGGAATGAGGAACAGATGTACTGTCAGGCCTCAGTGGGTCTCTCTGGTTCTTTGCTACAGGTCAGCATTCTCTGCATCTCTGGCCTACAGGGCAGAGCACTGCCACCCATTGCTCCTGAGCTTCCTCGCTGAGCTTCCTGCCACCAGCAGAAACCAAGGCCCTCTCTGATTGCTCAGTGGGTCCAGGGTCAGCCCCAGGTCAGCTAGCTATGGCCATGTGACTTTAGTGGGTCTGTTTGCCTTTGTTCATGATTATATTGGAGATATCAGTCTAGACCACAAGTATTCCTTTCTGACTCTAAAACTGTACTACACTTCAAACCCATTGTTATACCATGCTCCTCTGGGCTTCTCACACCTGGGCCCTGACCAGCTTTCTGACATCATCCCTGTTTGTCTCTCCTTTGGTCGCTCTGTCATTCTGGCCTTCTTGTTGGCTCTTGAACCTTATAAGCTCATTCTTGTCTCAGGACCTTTGCACCTGCTCTTCTGGTGTTTGTAAAGCCTGTTCCATGGATCTTCTCATGGTTCACACCTTCCCTTCATTCATGGTTTTTCCTCAGAGTCTCTCCCTGAGCATCCTGCCTCAAGCAGTTCACTCCATCCCTGCCTACCCTGTTATCTGATTTATTTTTCTTAATCATGCTTAACATTACATGAAGTTGTATTATCTTGTACTTGACTATCTGCTCGTGATCTCCCCCACTGGAATGTAACCCATGGGTCCAGGGACTTTGTCTTGTTGATGGCTATATTCTCAGCATCTGCAACAGTACTTGGCATGTAGTAATACTCAAACCCACTCATTGAATGCATGATTAAATGATACACAAATGAATGAATTGCAGACTTATTATAAAGTACATATCTTTAAAAAATCCTTAACTATTGACTTAGTTTCCAATTGTGTTATTGTGTATTCTGTACTTGAATGAAATAGCATTTCTCTTAAAATGAGATGTAATTCAGATTTTTAACGGTCGGACCTTCCATAACCTACCCTTTAGCATACTTTCTCCGAAGCCTTCCCTGTAGCAATCTAAATTGGTGAGGTTTTGCAGTAATATGTGGAAATAGGCTTTTATTGTTTATCCAAGGCAGAAAATAGTTGATGTTAACTATAATTTGATGACCATTATGTTTCTGTGGTAAGAAAGGGAGGGGCACAAAGAGCTGGGGTTCTATTTTCTGTTTTTAAAGGCTCTATGTAAGCAGAAAACATTATCCATTTGTTCACAAGTCTATTTCATAGGTGACTCCTACAAAAGTTACGTTTAGTTAAATCCCAGTATAGTAACTCTGAATTATCATCAAAATAAGTACGTGATGAAAAACAACACTCTGCCTGAAAAAAAATTGAGAAAAATATATTTCCAAAAGTATTCAAGGAAAAAAAGATATTTCTCTTTCTAATGAAAAATTCAGAGCAAGAAGGAAAATATTATTTTCACAAGAGGAAGTATGCATTTAGTCCTAGACAAGCCTATTTTCTTTCCAAAGCTGGAGAGATTTTCAGCTGAAGAAAATTGACAGCTTTACCTCTAGGCTGAATTTTATAGCTTTTATCAGCAACAGCTGGTTTTATGATGGCCGTACATTGCCCTGAACAAATTCGAGATTAACTGTAGGATTGGTGTTCTCAGAAAATTACTTACAAAATGAACATTTCTCTTACTGTTTTGTGAAGCTCCAGGCCTAATGTCCTTAACTTTAAAAAATTATCTCAGAAGTTCTTTCTTTTATAGCTAGAAGGTGATATAATCTGGTAAAATAGAATGTTCTTATTGCTAAAGCTGTAATTTTCAAACTTAGCTGTGTGATAGATTCACCTGGAAGCTTAAAAAAAAAAAACCCAACCACCCAATGCCAGAGCTCTACTCCAACCCAATTAAATCAAAAGGTGGGGCCCAGAAATCTTGGTTGTTATTAGTTTTTGATCATTTGACAGGTGATTCTAACCTGTCACCAGCATTGAGAACTGCTACCCTTGAGTCCTTGTCACATTGTGCAACTGAGCTACCTGCTACCCTTGAGTCTTTGTCACAGTGTGCAACTGATCCACCCTGGATGGGGCTTTTCAGTGGGGATGCTCACCTATGCTGCCCCCAGGCCAGGGGTCTCCAACCCCTGGGCTGTGGACAGGTGCTGGTCTGGTCCATGGCCTGTTAGGAACTGGGCCGTACACAAGAGGTGAGTGGTGGGTGATGGAGCATTACTACCTGAGCTCCCCCTCCTGTCAGGTCAGCAGAGGCATTAGATTCTCATAGGAGTGTGAACCCTATTGTGAACTACTACAGGCAAGGGATCTAAGCTGCATGCTCCTTATGAGAATCTCATGCCTGATGATCTGAGGTGGAACAGTTTCATCCCGAAACCATCCCCCGTCTCACCCATCTGTGGAAAAATTGTCTTTCACAAAACTGGTCCCTGGTGCTGAAAGGTTGGGGACTGATTCCCTAGGCCAAATTGGGAAGACAGTTAAGGTTTCCTTTACTCTCTCATCTGCCTTTCTTCTGTGCTTTTATCCTCCCTTTGCCTGCAGTTCGGCTATCAGTTAAGCTATTTCTTGCTAAAAGATAATTCCACAAAGCTCTCACCCTTTCTAGTGTACTATTACCTCTTCCCCACTCCTCCCAAAAGGAACCACATCATGTAATGCAAAAGAAATACAGAGTGCTGTGTAATGTAGTTGGTGAGTTGGAAGTAAAATTGAGGAAAGGAGGGAAGAGTCCTTGGCTTCTATCAGGTCACTTTTGGTAAACAATAGTCTACTCCAAAGGGAGGTTCTGCTAGGTGACTCTGGCAACTTACTTAACCTTTCTGTGCCCCAATTTCCTCATCTTTAAGATGGGGATGATATTAATACTGACCTACAAAATCATTATGAGGATTAAATAGGTAAAATATTTGAAGAGTACTGGCCCACAATAAACAGGAAATGCATGTTGGCAATTATTACTATAATTATTACTCCTTTAAAATCCTTGAATTCATAACTGCATTATAAGGAGTTCTACATGGAGCTGGCTAATAAACAGAGAAGGCATTAGGATGGATTTTCTTTGGAAGCTAACATACTCTGATAGTTTTGAAAAGTATTTTGAGCTATGGCATCCTTATTGGCATATACACATAGTTCCTGTATCCCAAGGCAATGCTTAATTTTGGCCATTCATTTAGATGTATAAATGGCAACAGCTTTTGCAAGAAAAAGTCATTTTCTTTACTATATAATCAACCTTGTCTATCCAAGACTCCTGGGAGATGATGGAAATGAGGGTGAGCAACTGCATAGCTGGAGAGAAACAAGTGTTTCTCTAATTGACTAGTCAACTCAACACATTCATTAATTCAGCAAACATTTAATGATAAACTCTTTGCCAGCTGTCATGCTAGGAAGCAGGAATACCATACAAAGAAGACATGGTTTATGCCCTCATGTAGCTCACAGTTCATTAAGCTTGTGGAAGTGGGTTTCGTGAAATTGAATTTTAAGTCACATAACAGAATGGTGAAGACGTGCCTTTGGCTCCACTAATTTTAGTGTTCAAAGTTATCCATCCCATTTTTTGTGTTTTAAGCCTTCCAAATTGACCACAATAAGTGAGGACACCATGAATAGGTTGGATTTGTTTATCCTCTCAAGGATCTCATTTTTTCTAGAAAGCTGGCTAGTCAAACAATGCATGCTTTCTTTTGGTGGAAATATGCTTCTTACCTACCACAGAAAAAGTAAGAAGACTACTCACAAAGAACTGGGAATAGATATGGCCTGGGACAATCTAATAGCCTTCTGTCCTTGGAAGAAACATGAATTTTTATCACCTGACATCTCAGGCTTGTTATCTTCTTAGTTTCTGATGTGAATGCATTGAATGTCAAATTGAAGTGGTGTTTTCCTCTATTTTTTTCTGTTTTTGGAGTCTTCCCATATAAGGCACAAAAGGGTCTTTTTGTTTTGCTTTGTTTTAAAGCTTTAATAAATTCTTGGAAGATTCTGGATTGCTTGAAATTATTTTTAGATTATGCTAAACATGGAGCTGCATTTTACACAAAAGTTCTTAAAAATTGTCCCAAAAGCTAATTTTTCTAAGTGGAATAACTTTAGAATTGAACATTTATAAGATTCGCTTTATGTTTTAAGGAGCTCTAAAATCTACGTCATAATCTAAGAAGTCTTAATTTTGAACTTTAATTCACAACGATCTTCTACACGTGACATTATCTCACGTGTATCCTGTAGGCTCTCTGTTACGGTTAGCTCACTAGAAAGTGACCTAAGTGAGCTTAGTGTTTAATGCAGCATTACTGTGAATTTCCTTTAGAAACTCACTTTTATTTGTCTCCAGTCTACTTTTTCATCTATTTGTTTTTGGTTTTTTGTTTTTTAATTTTGAGACAGAGTCTCATTCTGTCGCCCAGGCTGGAGTGCAGTGGAGTGATCTTGGCTCATTGCAACCTCTATCTCCTGGGTTCAAGCAATTCTTTTGCCTCAGCCTCCGCATCAAGTAGCTGGGATTACAGACGAATGCCACCATGTCTGGCTAATTTTTGTATTTTTAGTAGAGACGGTGTCTCACCATGTTGGCCAGGCTGGTCTTGAACTCCTGACCTCAAGTGATCTGCCCACCTCGGCCTCCCAAAGTGCTGGGATTACAGGTGTGAGCCACCACATCCAGCCCATCTATTTGTTTTATGTAATCTAATTTTCTTTTTAAAAACATGGTGAGGTGGCAAATGTCAAAGATGAACCCCAAAGGACCACACTTTGGCACTCATGCCCTTGTGTAGTCCTCTTCTGCATTAACTCCAAGCTGGCCTATGACTTTAACCAACAGAACATGGTGGAAGTGATGCAAAGTCAGTTCTATGACTAGCTTTTAAGAAGACTGGCAACTTCTGTTTCCTCCTCTTGAGACAATTGCTTTTGGGAGCCCTGGGCTCATATGAGAGAAATCTCTGCAGTGTCCTGCTGAAGAGATCATATGCAGATGCTCTGAGGCTACATGGATAGGGGGCAAGGTCCCCCTGTGTCAGTGTCCTAATGGGGCCTCTGGATGACTCCAGTCTTAGTAGTCCAAATGTAGTCCAATTTCAATGACATGAAAGACTTCAAAAGGGAACAGCAGAAGAACCACCTAGCTGAACTCAGCAACCCACAGGAAAGTGAGGCAATAAAATGGCTCTTGGTTAGCCCCTGTGTTTTGAGGCATTTAGTTATGCAGCAATAGTTAACAGCACATGTGACGGACTTGTTAATCATAAGACTCTAAAGATATCATTTCTTTTTACCAAAGTGATTTGCTGTCCTCAAAGTAATTCATATATCAGTTTGGAAGATTTTGAGAGTAAAACAAGCTTTCAATGCACTCAGTTTCTAGGTTAATGAATAGTATTCTTATTCTTGATCAAAAAACTCATCAAAAAGTGGGATTCTCTCTGTCCTGGTCCTCACCAGTGCTCGTGGCTTCTTCTCATCTTTCCCCTGCTCATCTGAGTCAGAGCTGGAACTGTCCCAGAGAAGCTGTCCCTGGGCCTCTTGTTCATGAAGCCATGTTTCCATTTTGCCAATTTTCCAGGGACAGTAGTTATTCACTGCTTGATGTTTCAAAAATTCTGTATTCTTTGAATTTCCTACAAAAAAATTAAGTTTCTTTAATTTTTTCCCTTAGCAATGATTTATTTGTTTATTAAGTGCCTAGCTTAATAAATAATCTGCTTGGTGGTTTCTCAAACTATATATACACAGTTTGAAAAATTATATATATATATAATATATATATACACATTTCAACTGGTGTCTCTGTAAGCATTAAACATTTTTTAGTTGTTATTTTTTAAATGATTTAAATCTTCCAAAAGTCACAATAATACAACACACACCTATATACCCCATCCATCAACATTTTGCCACAATACTTTTTCATCATATATATGCATATATCTATCTATCTATGCATACTTTTCAGCTGAACCATTTGAAAATTAGTGGCAGAGTCACCTCCCCCCTAAATATATCACTACAAATCTCTTAAGACCAAGGGCATTTTCTCTGCATAACTACAATACAATTATTACACTTAAGAAATTTAACATTGATATAATACTGTTTTCTAATATATGGTCTATATTCAAATATCCATGGTTGTCACAATAATGCCCATTATAACTACTTTTTATTTGCTGTTTGTGTTTTAATCTTTAGGTCCAGGATCCAATCTAGGATCATACATTGCATTTTATTTTCTCGTCTCAGTATCCTTTAATTCAAGAATACTCTTCTACCCTTTTCTTCTCTTTCTTTCTCCCACAATCTCTACACCCCATCACCGTTCCTCCTTTTTCTCCTCTTCTGTTTCCTCTTCCATCTTCATTGTCTTTTTCATTTTTCCTAATGTAATGCTGACATTTTAAAGAATCCAGGTCAATTATTTTGCAGAATGATCCTAAATTTCAGCTTACCTTATTATTTCCTGGTTATTAAATTGAGGTTAAACATTTTGGGCAAGAATATTGCACAGGTGACATTGGGTAGTGCTTTTTGTTGAACATCTACTATGTGCTAGACACATAATATATACTTCTGACGTTCACATCAACTCTGGCTTCATAGCAGAATCACCTGTTGCAGCCTTTTAGAAAGAGATGTCTAAACTGTTCTCCAGACCCATAGTACTGGGAAGTTCAGTGAGTCTGGCATTCTATTTTACTTTATATTTTTTATTAAAAGAGACAATTTATTTTTAGTTTGGGATTTTATTTATGTGCATATGTATTTACCTTAGCTTTTTATTTAAGCAGTTCCCAGCATTCTTTATAAGGCACTCCAGAAAGCAACAGGAGCTTTGTTCAAGGAAAGCTGGCTTTTAAGAAAACAAAATCTTCCCAACCACTTTGGAGCTGAAACAAAAATCCTAGGTCAAAGCCCAGAGTTTCCCACTAGACTGGTTGAAACGACCATAACTTTTTGGATGTCATCTTAATGATGATTGTTTATTAAATCTTTTGGCATAGTTTATGTAAGCCCTTGATATCTGAAGTTGTGTATTATTATATAAGAAAATCAAGTATTTCTTTTTACCTTGTGCACCATATTGTTAAAAACTACTTTATTGAACTATGACTGACATACAAAAGCTACACATATTTAATGTATACAGCCTGGTGAGTTGGAAACAAGCATTTTAATGTGAGAATTCATGACTTGTGATTTGTTGGGCCTCAGTGAGAGGCTACCCGTTTTTCCCCTTGAATACTATTATAATGATTGTTGTTGCCTATTTAGATAGCACTGGCAGATAACCATCTTAACGTCTGCAGCCCTGATCTCTTTCCTAAGCTACAAAGGACGTTTTTGTAAAACTGGACACCTCCACTTTGATATCTACTTGGCAATAATGCAGCCCTACCTTCTCTTTCTCTCACAAACCTGCTTCTGCTCCTGGCTACCCTAATTCAGCAAACGGTACTAACTTTACCCCATTGTCTGCCTAATTGTTCAAGAGAAACCCAGGAATCTACCTGGCCTCCTTACCCTCTCCATGCACTTACATCTAACCTATCACCTGATAATTCTGATCATTCTGTCTCCTAAAGATCTCATATCTGGCTGCTTCTCTCCATCCTGATCGTGACCCCACTATCCTGGTCTCAACATCATCTCTCACTTGTGCTTTTGTTGTGTCCTTATAATTGGTCTTCCTTCATCCTTTTACTTTCCCCTCCCACCCATTCTCCACAGTGTAGACAGAGTGACATTTAAAAATATGAACCGCTTATGCCACTCTCCTGCCTTATCAGTGGCTTCCCATTGATTTTAAGATAGAGTTTGGAATTCTTATCTGACATGGCTTACAAGACCCTGTGTGATTTGGCCCTGCCCATGTCTCCAGAACCATCTCCAGTTACTCTCTGAATCTCTCATTCACCTAGAGTCCATCGTGTTCCTTCCCACTGCAGGACTTTTGCACATGCTGTGGTTGATTACCATTTTCAAAATTCCAGCACCCATGGTCCTCACACCTACATGCCCTCCTCCCCACTTTATCCAGCTACTTCTTATCTCAGTTTAAATGTCCCTTCCTCATGGAAACTTTCCCTGACTCCACAGATACCAGGTCTACCTGTTATACTCTTGTTAAACATCTCTTTGTTAAAACCAGAAACCATATCTGCCTGGCTCATCACCATACAATGAAACGACCACACAATGCCTGGCACTTGGTATGTGCTAAATAAATATTTGGTGAACAAATAGATGAATAAATGAATAAACAAACGAGCAATCAGAGAATTTTGGGAGATGGGAAGTATTGGTAACTAGGACCTAAAAAAGGCCCCATTCACTGGGGCTCAGGAATGCCAATCATCTCTGCTCTGCAAATTAGTCAAGAACTACCAGAGGCACCATTCAGACTGGGAACAGGAATTTTCTAGAACATCCAGCTATCGGCAGGAGCTCTGAAACAGAAGGGGAATGTTTGTTTGTGGTGGGATCTAGTGAAATATTAATGATAGCCTAAGTCCCACAACACCATTGATGTTATGAAAATTCAGGTCTAATGTTAGTGTATGAGACAAAATTCAAATATTCAGTTTCATCCTTGAAAATCAATCCTTTGTCACTCATAAAGTATTACATACATAGTTTTGTGTACACAGCATTAAAATTTGAGAGCTTCTGAGCTAGGTTTCTTATTACTTGTTACATTTTTATAAATCCTCGTTTAATTCTCTGTGGTTTATAGACTTTAAAAAATAAAAACACAGTGTTTAAAAACCTAAATGGGTTTCGGGTGAGCAGAGTAAAGGAAAGTGTATCCTACTCCAAAATTAATTTAGGGAGAGAGGAAAGCAACAGCTGTCAGTGGGAAAAATAGGAAGTGATTTAGGCAGTAGAAGAATCACGTAAAGCATGAAAACTGTTTGATGGTTGTGTGTTTTATGTGTTTCAGAAAAATGTATCACTACTCTATCAAACCCAGAATTTCACATACAGAGCTATATTAAAAAATAAAACAGGCTGGGCGCAGTGGCTCACGCCTGTAATCCCAGCACTTTGGGAGGCCGAGGTGGGCGGATCACGAGGTCAGTAGATCGAGACCATCTTGGCTAACACAGTGAAACCCCGTCTCTACTAAAAATACAAAAAATTAGCCAGGTGTGGTGGCGGGCGCCTGTAGTCCCAGCTACTCGGGAGGCTGAGGCAGGAGAGTGGCGTGAACCCGGGAGGCGGAGCTTGCAGTGTGCAGAGATTGTGCCACTGCACTCCAGCCTGGGCGACAGAGTGAGACTCCATCTCAAAATAAATAAATAAATAAATAAATAAATAAATAAATAAAATCTATAAAAAATAAAATAAAACAAGATTCTTTATAGAAAGAGTGCAGGTGGCCAGATAAGACCAGAATTTTGAAGCTGACATTAAAATAATGGATTCAAAGTGACACATCCCTGAAGCATATGACTGTTTTCACTATAAGACATCAATTGTGGCCAGGCACGGTGGCTCATGCCTGTAATCGGATCATGAGGTCAGGAGTTCGAGACCAGCTTGGCCAGCATGGTGAAACCTCGTCTCTACTACAAATACAAAAGTTAGCTGGGCGTGGTGGCAGGCACCTGTAATCCCAGCTACTCGGGAGGCTGAGGCAGGAGAATCATTTGAACTTGGGAGGCGAAGTTTGCGGTGAGCCGAGATCATGCCATTGCACTCCAGCCTGGGTAACAAGAGCGAAACTCTGTCTTAAAAAAAAAAAAAAGACATCAATTCTATCCTTCTTCAGTTTTGTCTATATTCCCATACATTTGTATGGCACTTTACTTCTTTTTTTTTTTTTTTGAGACAGAGTCTCTCTCTGTCGACCAGGTTGGAGTGCAGTGGTGTGATCTCAGCTTACTGCAACCTCTGCCTCTCAGGTTCAAGTAATTCTCGTGCCTCAGCCTCCCCAGTAGTTGGGATTACAGGCATGTGCCACCACTCCTGGCTAATTTTTTGTATTTTTACTAGAGACGGGGTTTTGCCACGTTGGCCAGGCTGGTCTCAAACTCCTGACCTCAAGTGATCCACCCTCCTCAGCCTCCCAAAGTGCTGGGATTACAGGCATGAGCTATGGCCTGTAAAGTGCCTGGCCACACTTTACATTTTATGTGTGCTTTTATACATGTTAATTTTTACATAAACTTTACATGGTATACAATAACTTTATTCCCATTTTACAGATGTGGAAACTGAGGTTCCTGGAGGTTAAATAACTAGAATTTAGCTATATTCTTTCTCTCTCTAGAATAAAATTATATAGAAAAATATACAGTTAATATGTATTGAGAGGCTATCATGTGTCAGGTACTATTCTAGGAACAAGAAAAGGTCCCTGCCTTCATGGAGCTTCCATTTAGTAGATGCACTACTGGGACTCAGGGAAGGGCTTTGAGGTCAGTTCCAGTGCTCTTCCCACCCTCTGTGTTCATTCATGTCACAGCTTCAGCAAAGGGTAGGAGCCACAGAAACACATTAAATCTCATAGACTTGTACACCAAAAAGAGTGACATTCACTATGTGTACGTTATATATCATTTGTGTCATATGATTGTATATGTAATTTATTATAGGAATGTATGTAAAATACATGTAAAGCGTGGGAGATTTCATTTTAAAGATGCAGTAGAAAGCAGCAACTGACTTTTATCTCACAAGACAGCCACAACCCTCATTTCACCTTTCAACAGGGAACAAGAACGGGCCAGTATGTCATTAAGAGGAGACTGCTACAGAGGAACCTTAATGACCAGACCCTGATAGTAGAATGCTTAATGACCAGACCCTGATAGTAGAATGCTTATGTAAGTGTAAGATCTTAGCTACACTCCATTTGTAGGAGAAAGCGAACTACTTTTAGAAGGCATGGAAAGAAATCAAAGATGCTCTCTGGGAATAAGTAAAAAGGAATCATCGCTAGGACAAATGCCGAGCACAGAGGTGAAGGCTGTCGCCTCAGGAGTCAGGTGCCCCGTGAGTGCACGCCTGAGCAGCTTCACCTCTCACTGGCTGGCTGTGACCTTGCACATGTGACTGGACCTCTCTGGACCCAGTCTCTTCATCTGTAGAAGAGAGGTGGTAATAAGTTTCACCTTGTAGAGTTAATATGAGGATTAAATGCTGCATTTAAAATTCTTAGAAGCACTTGTAAATACTAGCTGTGTCCATTATTATCCCAGTATCCTACACTTTTACATGTACAGGGCTGCACAGTGAACACTGCAGCACAGAACAGAATGATATCCTTTGTAGGCATTGTAATCTCTCTATCATCAAACAAATTTCCAGTGATATTTGCCTTACTTCTCTTTCCAACAACTTCAGCAATAGGCAAGTGAGTTGATGCAGACATGTTATTCTAAAAGTCTAGTTAATTATGATGTCATTATAATAGGAAGAGTTAGAATTCCCTCTCTATTTCATGCTAGCAAAATCTACATTTTCTAGGCTCATTTTTTCACGTGTATCACACACACACACACACACACACACAGGAGTTGTTACAAAGAAAAAGATTCTCATACGGTTAAAGTGTTGAAAGAGTTCTCAAGGGTTATCTAGTCCATCTAAGTTTGGTTAATGTTCAAAATCACTTGAGAAACTTTTAAGATGTAAAATTCTTTCACCTTCAACCTAGAGATTCAGATTCGGTAGGATGAAGCTGGGAGACAGGACTGGGTGTTTCTTTTGTTTGTTTTGAGATGGAGTCTTGCTGTGTCGCCCAGGTTGGAGTGCAGTGGCATGATCTCGGCTCACTGCAACCTCTGCTTACTGGGTTCAAGCGATTCTCTTGCCTCAGCCTCCCGAGTAGCTGGTATTACAGATGCCCACCACTGTGCCCGACTAATTTTTGTATTTCTAGTAGAGACGGGGTTTCACCATGTTGGCCAAGCTGATCTCGAACCCCTGACCTCAGGTGATCTGCCCACCTTTGCCTCCCAAAGTGCTGGGATTACAGGCATGACTGGGTGTTCTTGAGAAGCTCCTCAGGTGGTTCTGCTCATAACCGAGCTTTTGTGCACTACTAATGCAGCTACGCCTCCCTGACTGGCACTTGAATTGGTTCCTGCCTGAGTTACTCCTTCTATTCTCCCTTCTCTACACTCCATCTCTTCCAGGAGAACATGAGCTCCAAAGTCTTCCAGCTGCTTTAAGTTTCCTTTCAGAAGTCGCAGAGTGCAGCCTTTTTTGTAAATAAGGTCAAGGACTCACAACCCCCACATTTGCAAACTTTTCCAAAGCTGTCCTTGACAGAGTTCCAAGTCCTTGGTGTCCTGGTGGGGCTGTGTGAGAGTGCAAGTCAAAAAGACCTGACCTTGAATTCTGGCTCTATCACCCTGGGGCGAACAGTAGCTCCTACCTTCTAGGTTGTGTGAGAATTAAAAGAGATAATGCATATTAAAGGCAAACCACAGTACCTGGCTTATAGTAAGCACTCAACAAACCTTAGCTTGAACAAAACGAAGCAGCTTTAAAAAGCATCAGGAAAACAGAGGAAAACCCCTTTCTCCATGTGCCAGTTTCTCCTTGGTCCCCTCCAGGTCTGAGACATCTTCCAAGGACTTCGCCAATGCTGGTTTTTCTTGGCGTGCTCTCAAGTGATGACTCTTAAATGTCTAACTTTAGATGAGGTTTTTTTCTTGGTTGTTTTGTGTATATTTTTTAAGGTATGGTTTAAATGGTAAAAATTGTTTATGTGACTACAAAGGATATTTCATTCTGAGACTTGGAAGTATAGGTTAAATAGATGCCCCAAGTAGATTTCCAATTATTCAGCCTTTTCTTATTTAATTAACTTATTGATTGAGCATCTTGTTTCTCCAAGTAGGAGCAGTGTCTCTTTCAGCAGGCAATTTTGCATCTTAGAAGTTCAAGACCTCCAGAGACATAGCCAGCTTTTCTGCAGCTCTCTCAGTGGTGGGTCAGTCCTGCTGATGTGGGGATTTGGCCCACAGCACAGCAATCTGTGTGTGTGAACAATATTGGAAATTTCAACTGTGGGTTTGCCCTGGGGAAATACAAACAAGGAAAACTTAATGGGGCTCTAATTGGTGGGGCAATGTAGCGTAGAAGGTGTAGACAAGCCTGTCCATTAGAAAGCATAGAGCGATCTGAGAGCATAAACAATTTGGCCTGGCTGAAATGTGGGGGCTGGGTGCGAGAGTGGCAGAAGATGAAGCTAGAAAGGCTAGGTAGGCAACGACTAGATCCTGAATGTCTTAGGATCCCATGTTGAGTTTATTTTATTTTATTGAGACAGAGGCCTTGTTATGTTGCCCAGGCTAGGTTTTGAAATCCTGGCCTCAGGTTGTCCTCCCACCTCAGCCTTTTGAGTAGCTGGGACTATGGGCATGAGTCACCACACTTAGCTCCATGTTAAGGAGTTTAGATGTTGTTTTTAAGCTGACAAGAATCCTGCTTGTTTTTCTAAGCAGGAGAGTGACATGGTCAGATTTGCATTTTATGAGATTACTCTGATGTTAGTGCAGTGCTTCTAGAACTTCAGTGTGCATGAGAATCATCTGGCAATCTTGATAAAATGCAGGTTCTCATTCAGTAGGTCTGGGGTATGACCTCCAATTTTGCCTTTTGTAATAAACTCCCAGGTGATACTGATGATGCTTGTATGTGGTAATACTTTAATTACTGAGTAGAGTTAAGAATCACTTAAAGTTAAGTGTTTCTTAAACTTTAAGGGAATCACAATAACCTGGAGGGGTGGTTAAACCCAGAGTACTGGGCATAACCCCTGCAGTTTTTGATTCAGTTACTCTGGCTGGGGCCCTAACAGGTTCCCAGGTGATGCTGATGCTGGTGGTCTGGTGACCACATGGAGAACCACTGAAGTGAATCATTGATGGATGGACAGTAAGACCTAATGGGAGGGGCCAAGTCAGGAGGCTGTAGCTGGAGCCCTGGTGTAACAGGACCAGGGCCATACCTAAGGCAATACTACTGGGAATGGAAGAGAAAGGGCAGATTTTACTGCTAGGTGATATCAGCAGGGCTTGGTGACCGACCAGCTGTAGGGAGATAGGGAAGAGTGACATTGGAGGCCTGGTTCACTGAGCCAGTAGATCAGCAGGAACAGCAAGCTTAGGTTGGGCAGTGATTCATTCTAGAAATTCTGAATGTGCCAAAGAGAGTTGACCTGCACAGAAAAGGGTGCAGTCGGGAAGATAAGTGTCTGCGTATGGTACCAACTCTGCTGAAGCAAATTTGCCATGTGACTGCAGGCAATATATTTTCATATGCTTCATTCTCTCTAACCACAAGATGAGGCTATTTTGCCTTTTCTCCTTCTAGGGATGAGGCAAGGCTTGCAGTGAAGCATGCAAAGCATATTAAACCCATACAAAGAAAGAGACATTTAATTACCAAGCTTAAGCTTCTGTCTTTTCCTCCCAGCCATCCAAAATTACATGACAACATGCCCACTATATTCTGGGAAGTAAAAATCTCAGCAAGAGCTCAAAGCTGTTTGCTGTCTTCTCACCGTGTCCCTCCCTTGGTAGTTTATTTGATGAAGTTTTAAAAACACTTGAAATATTTTACTAAAAAATTGTACCTGACTCACCTGGACCTCTGTTCAAGATTTCATCAGGCAACATGGTTAGAAGGTCATAGTCATCATTCCTTGGGGTGCTTTGAAGGGTTTTCTTGGCTTTATGGTCGCTTGGACTTTGCTTATTAATTCTTGCCTCTCCATGAAGACTTTTCTTTAACTCCATTTGGGCCTGAAAATCATCAACTATAAATGATCAATGTTCTTCCCAAGCTACTTTCACCAGACTAGATCAACAGATCAGCCACTTTGCAAGTTGTGTGCTTATCTGTAGACATCTGCAGTCCTCTAACCAGAACATGGTTTTCTTTTTCCTATTAGAAGGTATGGGAACTTTATTTATTGACAGGCTTGTTATGAGAAAGGTGAGTGCACCCAGTCTCAAAAAGGTATGGCTCAATTAGGATGAGGACCTTTACAAAAGTGTGTTTCTGTCAGCTAGCTGATATGATTGGAGTTCCGGAGAGCAGTAACTAAAGGCTCATTTCCTAGAGGGAGGAATTTGGAATATGACAGTTACAGGCATTACTGGTAAAGGGTTTTTTTGTTTGTTTGTTTGGTTGGTTGTTTTTTTTTACAAGAGGTCTTTTTTGTTAGATTATTCTGTGGCAAGAATTATAGAGAGAGGCATAGGTATCAGAATAAAGAACAACTCACCCCCTCCTCCTTTCACTAAACCAAGAAAAATGATCTAGCCCCATTTTCCTATGTCCAGAGTGTCATAGGAGCAAACTGTTTTTAAAAATGGAGACTTGAGACACAGATACACAGATACAAACTTAGAAAAGACTCAACAAGGTTATCAGCAGAAGGAATCTTCCTGATTCTTCTCAGCTTTAGTAGTTGAACTTTCAGCCTCAATGACGAAATTTAAAATGCTAAGTAAAGACTGGCTATCTATGCTTGATATATTCATGTGTCAGGGCAGTGATTATGTGATGAAAATTTGGTAAATATGACACTCTTCTCTCCTTGTATTTACCTCTTGTCTTTTACGGATCATTTCCAGCATTTGCATCTTATGCAAATATTGTCTGTTCTCAGAAGTATACATTGGAGTTTGCATTTTCTTTTCTAGTACCTGCTATGAAAGACAACACACTTGTTAGTATGGGGTAATTTGTTACTGACTCTGCAATTCACAAGTTTAGATCCTTTTTGAAACAGAGTCAGATCTTAATCAGTCATAACCCATAGAGATATCTTGTGATGACAAAAGTGGACTATTGTGTGTCCCTGACAAGTCCTTTGTGTCACTATCAATGAATGAAGTGGCTCTTTGATGTGTATATATGTAGTTTTTTAGGTTGCTATAGAGTTTTGTAAACCTTAAATGGGAATATCTCTCCACATCTCATTTTTGGCAAGATATCACTTCCTTTGTAAACAGATGCTTATTACCACCTCCCCAGAATTGTGTTTCTGGTTTGAGGAAACCTTTCTTTTTCTCCCTGCCTCTTTTACCATTGAGTAATTGGCTGGCTATGAAATGAGAGGGAAGCTGCTGAATGGTGAAATGGAACCTATTTCTATAGAATGCATTTCCATATGCCAGCAGAAGCCTTGGAGAATATTGCAGTTTAGGGAGGATTTGAAGTTGATTATTTGTGACTCTGAACATCTCCCCGCCGGTGCATCATGAACTCCAGTGGGACAGTGCAGACGGTTATTGAGGGCAGCCAGAGGTCAATATACCTTCATTTGTCATGTGCTGTTGCCAGGAAAGGTGATGTGTTTGACAATACCTTTTGTGTTGCTGTGTGGATAGTGACTGTCAGCTGATGTGAACCTCAGGGAGGGGCCATCTCCACAGATGCTGTCAGCACCACAAACGTGGGCTTGAGGATGTGACAGCACCTGGACATCTTTGTCAAGTCAGCCAGCCACACAGCAGCACCTAGCCAGCTCCAAAACAAATTAGGAGTGGAAAGTGTTGAAAATCTGCTTCTACCTCCGAGTTTTCATTTCTATGTGAGGGGAGTTCTAGTCCACATTAAAAGTGCATAGCAGGGAAAAGATACACAGAAGACATTTCCCAGGATTAATTTATGGTGAGGTTGTGTCGAATAAGTCAGGAATAACTTGTAGATAAGATGTCTCCTGCAAACTGAGAATAAAAAGTTTTAAACTGAGGGGAGGAATGAAAGGGAGGACTTATGCTGCATTTTTCACAGATTTGAAAACTTCAGAATCACCAATTTCTAAGTAAAAGTCTTTTCTCATCTACATTGCCCTGGTTTTCAACACAAAGCAGAAAAGGGTGCAGAGCGCATGCAAGAGGTAACAGCCACTGCCAGTTGGAGGCATGCACAGAAGAGAATAAATAGCTTTGAAAAGTTCTCACTCTGAATGACTTAACAGTTTGATTTGTCTTTGAACTCCTCCATGCAGAGAGTGCATGAAAGGACCAGTGTGCTCCAGTGCCCCAATCCTGTGTCGCCCACCCCCAGTTCACCTCCCTGTCAGGTTACTGCTGCAGCTCACCTTTGCTTTGTGCATTGTCCTGGCTTCTCGCTGGCTCAGGAGTCTTCCTGAAGTAATTACTCGTGGCAAGTCAATGGGTTCAAGCTTCTAGAAGTTCAACGTTTAGAGCAGTCAGCATTCCTCATGCCATGAGATGATGAAACAGAAAAGCCAGACATTAAATTATCTTAACACTTTGCAAAAGCGGCACTTATTTCTGAGAACATACAGGAAAGGTGATTCTAACAGCATTACAGTTATATTGGTACAAAGGGCTTTTCAACCTATCTGGGTTCTTTATTATTCTAGTGCACTGTCGGCAGTGCCTTATTGATCTAAGTGTTGGTCAGAGAGTTAGGAGACTAAGATACTCTTCTGTCTGCATTAAGGGACCATGTCCAAAGTTATCAAACCACCAGGATCTTAGAATATTAGAGATAAAAGAGGCACTAGGAATTTATTTTATTTCACACATCCCTTAGGTACCCAGCTGAACTATTCCAGCCCTTAGGGAAGCAATCTGTTTTTAAGATCTCTAGAGAAGCTCCTTAGTAGTAATCACTGGTGATTATGAGACACATTTAAAATGAAACTGCAGTGTGCTAACACATTTTAGAGATGTCCTTTTCTAGCAGGGGCTTGGCTTGATAGGGGAGATCATGTTGGCATTTCAGGGGGTCACTAAGACTGGGCAGCAATTCATGTCAACCGGTCTGCCTCCAGCCCTTCTTGCCTTAGAAGCTGAGCACTGAGAAGTGATCAAGCAGGTTTGGGAGACAAAGTCTGGTCTCTTGACATTGACATGCAATGGGGAACGTGGAGGGCCACAGAGTTTATGTGTTCCTTCAGTGAGTACTTAATGACTGCTACATGCCAGACATGGGGATGCAACGGTCACCAGAAATGGATGTGGCCCCTCATGGAGCTTACAATCTATGCATAATAGATGTACTTTTGCTTGTGTGATTATTCAAGTGATAATTACACTGCAGGGCAGAAAAAACCTGCAGGGCAGAAAAAATCTGCAGGGCAGAACTATGACACTACATAACTGAAGGACTCCACCTGAAAAATAGGGTGTGTTAGGGGTTGAATTGTGCCTCCCCACAAAATTCATATGTTGAAGCCCTAGCCCTCCATACCTCAGAATGGGAACTTATTTGGAAATAGGGTCATTGCAGATATAATTAGTTAAGATGAAGTCATGCCGGAGTAGGGCAAGCCCCTAATTCAATATGATAACGTCCTCATTAAAAAGGGGAAATCTGGACACAGACACACACAGGCAGGACACGATGTGAAGATGAAGAGAGAGGTTGGGGTGATGGTTCTTCAAGCCAATGAACAGCACCCAAGAGTGCCAGAAAACTACCTAAAGCTAGGAGAGAGTCGTGGAACAGATATTCCTCACAGGCCTCACAGGGAACCAACCCTATGGACAACTTGATCTCAGTCTTCTAGCAAACTAAGGCAGGAGGGAAAGGGCTAGGGAGGCAGTTCAAGAAAGTGCCTTAAGGTAGTACCTTTTCAGTAGAAATTGGAAGATTGGGAGTTTTTAGGGGACTAAGTTGTGCCGTAGCCCTGAGGTGGGGGGTGATCATGATCTCTTGAAGGAATGGAAAGAAATCGGTTGGCTGCAGTTTACAGTAAGTGAAACAGCAGCTTGGAATGAGCTGGGAGGTGAGGCAGGGGCCAGGTCATGCAGGGCCTGACAGGCCATTAAGATAGTGGTCCCTTAAGAGCAATGAGAAGACACTGACATGTGTTAAGCAAAGGAGTGACACGATTACATTTACTTTTTTAAAAAGGTCACGCTGGCTGCAGTGTGGAAACTAGAAAGGAATAATTATGGATGTGGAGAGATCAGCTAAGAGGACAAAGATGATGGGCTGGGGTTGAGAGAGGGAAATTGATGAGCTCTACAAATGTTTAAAGCTGATCAAACAAGATTCATTATGGTTAG
Source organism: Pan troglodytes (assembly GCF_028858775.2). Taxonomy (NCBI): domain Eukaryota; kingdom Metazoa; phylum Chordata; class Mammalia; order Primates; family Hominidae; genus Pan; species Pan troglodytes. Next base: position 55,458,601 of record NC_072413.2, read on the forward strand.
TAAAGGGGAATAGAGTGCACAGTACAATGAATGGAGGGTGTTATCATACCCTGTGATGGGCAATCCAGAGGAAGACCTAGTTTGGGTAGGATGTAGAAGGAAAATACAAATTTGGTGTGCAGTAGATTGAGTTTGAGACACCTTTAAGACAGGCCAGTGTAGATGTTGAGTTATACAGGGAGCTTGGGAGGAGAGGTCTGTGCTGGAGATTTTGGGGAATAATCCCAGAGTAGAGCATGAGTGAAGCCCAGGTCATGGGCAAGGTCAGGAGTGAGAAGAGAAGAGCCAACAACTGCAGACTCCAGGAGTTCCAGTGGTGGGGCTGGTGCCCAGGAATAAGCTGGCCAAGGAGACTGGGAAGTGATGGCTCAAGAAGTCGGAGGAAAACCATGAGGACATCATGCTGCAGCAAAGAGTGTGAGCCCTACTCCCACCTTAGTCCAACGCTGAAGGCACATGCTAATTTACTTTAAAATGGTTTAGTTTTAGTGTGATTTGTTGCATTATTAAGGGGGTAGATTTGGAAGTTAACTTGGCTTTCAAGGTGACCAGGATAAAAAGAGAGAGTGGAACCACGGAAGATAGATACTGGATATTCAGCACTTGTAATGGGGAGCATGACCTGGGTTCCCCACTACTTCCCTGTACAACCACTTCTAGGTCCCTGGTCCTGGACTGGAGAGCACCCAGCAGTCCTTTCTGCTGGAGCAGCCCAAAGTAGACCTGGTAAGGAAGAGAAGAAGGGCAAAGGATGTGGAGACAAAGAAGAGACAACAAGGGGGAAGAGCTCATCTTTAAGTTAGATATATACCAGGTAATAATTTGCATTTGTGGTGGGAAGTGGTTCTCTGTTCCATTCTCACCTCAGAGGAGGAAGTGGGTCTTTTAACATAACTTAGCAAAGATGTAATGAGAGGAGATCAATCCTAGTAAGAGGAGTTTGTCTGTTCCCTGGCTCTTAACTCTGCAGGACATGAAGATGCAAAGCAAATGGGACCTGCTGGCACAAGAGGCAGCTGCTGATCAAGTCAGAACACTGCAAGAAAAGGGGAAGGAGAAGAAGGGGAGGGGAGGCCAAGGGAGAGGAGCCCCTCAAGGCACCTATGGGAGGAAGAATCAGGAATGACTGAAGGGGGATTTCTGGAAGCTGGGGAGAACAAGTATTTGTGCCATCCTCTGGACATGGAGAGTGTTCAGGATTTGGTTCTTTCTCATTAGGCCTATATGCCTTCACAGCCATTACTGCACGCCATGCCCAGGGTTATAAATATGTAATCTCATTCAATCTTCATGTGAACTCCGTGGATAATTACGAAGATTCCCCATTTCAGACAGGTTGCTGACTTGTCCAAGGTTGAACAGCTAGAAAGTGGCATCTCCAGGATTTAAGCGCAAGTGTGTCCAGCTCCAAATCTAAAGCTCTTTTCTGCACTATATGTTATCCAAAATGGCTTATCATCAGACTTTTCCGGGATTAAAAAAAAAAAAAAGAAATTCTTGGCCCATTCACTAGAGATTGAGATTCAACAGGTCTGGGGTATGTCCTGGAAATAAATATTTTCAAAACTCTCCCAGGGATTCTGATGATTTCTTTCTAGGTTGGGGGCCATTGACTTCCACATTGCCTTGAGTGAATAAAGGAACGACATCATAATAGACTATGGAGGATTTTTTTATGTGGAATATTTTTGAAAAATTGAGTCTGAAGAAGCCAAGAATTTTTAGTTTTATTAAACTCATCTATCCATAAATTCATGGACCAAGTTTTTGCTTTGATAGTATAAATATGTAGTTATCACATATCTCTTTCTTCTATTTTCAGCCTTTCTATTTAAACACACAATTCTAATAAGGGTTCAGTGGTAGATATCTTCAAGAACTCTCTCCAGGTTGAGTTTCTCCCTGGCGTTTGAAAAGAGCCCAAGGAATCACACTATTCCTTCACAAAAGCCACTAGATGGCAGCAACTAACATTGCAACTGGGATCTCTTCATTAAATCCTTTGCCACTTGATTTGAGAAGCACTGCAGAAAATTGTTGGTGAAATTGGCTTCTGCTAAATAAACCAGTCAGATGAAATTGCCTCAGAATTCTGGGTTTGTGTGCATGTTCCTTTTCCCTGCCCAGGAAGTGAGATGCCTCACTTCATCATCTTCAAAGAGAACACAATGGAAGGAACTACTAGAGAATCGGTTAGAATGACACCTTATTTTCACTTTATAAGTATCATTTGTCTAAAGACTTCTGGATTATTTGACTTCTCAAACAAAACAAATGATCAGCATAATCAGTTGAAGCATCTGCTAGGAGATTTGGGAATCTGGTGAAGGGCCAGGGGACTCAAGAGTGCTGATATGGGGGTTGCAATGTCAATCGATTGGTCAGGGTGGGTCTTATAGGGACAGTGAGATTTGAACAAATATTTGAAGATGAGGGAGTTATCCAAGGAGATCATCTGAGGACACACTATATGTGTGGGGGAAACACCTCCAATTTAAGCTAGACCTGAAATGGTTGGATAAGAAGGTGATCAGGCCAGAGGGGACAGTGCTAATCAACTCCTCAATAAAAAGGCCTGTTTGGTTCGGAGTTCTCTGGCAGAGGCTCTCAAAGCCTCTCAGCTCCAGGCTGGATAACGCTAGTTCATGACTTGCTCTTTATTTGAGGAGTAGATGTTTAGGAAGTAGAAGGTGCCAAAAATATAACTCAAATAATTTAGCATACAATTAGATTTGGTTTAATAATTAAAAATAATTTTAGAATTTTCTTTGGCAGAAATTAGGCTATTAATTAGCATGTCATGAGGACCCAGCATGTATTATTCTCTCAGAAACTCATTTGTGCTGGAAAATGTGCTGAGCTTCATTTGTGAAGATAATTATAGCTGATCTCTTTGGGAGTGTCTGCCAAGTTTCTAGTGATTTCCCTCCTCTCTGGGAGCTGACTCCAGAGTCTACAGGGGAGACGACTCTGCCCACATATCTACTGCATGAGCATATCCTCTGGCCATAGCTCATTGGACCAGAGCTGAAATCATGAGCAAAGCTGAGCCAATATCCTTTCTCCTAGGAATCTGGAATTGGAGTCAAAAAGGCCAATCTGTCCATTTGACTGGAACTGTAAGATACAAGCTCAGGGTGGCCATATTTCATTGTGTACCTGAAGAACAGAAAAAACTGATCTTTGGGGAGAAAGAGTATAGCAAATGCACAGAGAAGAACTTAGGGATTGAGAGAGCTCTGCATTTCAGGTTCCAAGGTATAATTCTTCCCTGAAGCTTAGGTGTCTCCCAGATCTTTGGTTCAATAAAACATTCCTATATCCTTTGATTAATCATGTTAGTTATTTTTACTAGTCAATGAGACTTCTAATACAGTCGTGTTACAGTGATGGTACAGACTTCTAATACAGTGATTACAGGTCTGCAGTAGCAGGGAGTGCACTTTGAGTGCTTTATCCCCCCTCCAGCAGGGATGATGGGTCTCACTGTCATTCATTTACTCATTCATTTTTCTCACAAACCTTTGTGGATCTCATATTAAGTATTAATGGCTGAAGACATAAGATTGAATAAGACATAGTCTTTGCAACCTACAGAATGGGAGAAAATTTTTGCAGTCTATCCATCTGACAAAGGTCTAATATCCAGAGTCTGCAAGGAACTTAAACAAATTTACAAGGAAAAAACAAACAACCCCATTAAAAAGTGGGCAAAGGACATGAACAGACACTTCTCAAAAGAAGACATACATACAGTCAACAAACATGAAAAAAAGCTCAACATCACTGATCATTAGAGAAATGCAAATCAAAACCACAATGAGATACCACCTCACACCCATCAGAATGGCTATATTAAAAAGCCAAAAAACAACAGATGCTGGAGAGGTTGTGGAGAAAAAGGAATGCTTTTACACTGTTAGTGGGAGTGTAAATTAGTTCAACCATTGTGGAAGACAGTGTGGTGATTCCTCAAAGACCTAGAGGCAGAAATACCATTTGACCCAGCAATCCCGTTACTGGGTATATACCCAAAGGAATATAAATCATTCTATTATAAAGATACATCGATGCGTATGTTAATTGCAGCACTGTTCACAATAGCAAAGACATGGAATCAACCTAAATGCCCACCAATGATAAACTGGATAAAGAAAATGTAGTACATATACACCGTGGAATACTATGCAGCCATAAAAAGGAATGAGATCATGTTCTTTGCAGGGACATGGATGGAGTTAGAAGCCATTATCCTCAGCAAAACTAACTCAGGAACAGAAAACCAAACACTACATGTTCTCACTTATAAGTGGGAGCTGAACAATGAGAACATATGGACACAGGGAGGGGAACAACACACACCGAGACCTGTCAGGGTTGGTGGAGAGGGAGAGCATCAGGAAGAACAGCTAATGAATACTGAGCTTAGTACCTAGGTGATGGGATGATCCGTGCAGCAAATCACCATGGCACATATTTACTTATGTAACAAACCTGCACATCCTGCACCTGTACCCTTGAACTTAAAAGTTGAACAAAAAAAAGGCATAGTCTTTGCACTGAAATAATTCATTTGTCTTGATTCTTTGTTTTTAAGATGGTTGGTTAGGGTGTGTGTGTATGGGGGTGGTGGTGCAGTGTTTGACTCTGAAATACCAATGTTCTCTTTTTGACCTTGTCTGACTATTGAGAAAATCAAAACCTAACCTCCTTTGCTTAGGATTGATAGATATAAAAAGTACTTGTGAGCTATAAAGTACTAGACAAATATTTTTCACTAGAGTAATATCTTCTATTTGAACTAATCAGCTTAGAGGCTTCACAGAAACATGTATTAAACTCATCCTTTGAAAGGAAGTATTTGATTTAGGAATAAAACACATTTTAAAACTGTCCTGTTTACCTAGAGGATTTGTAAAAACTTGTAAATTAGATATTAATTTGTTATATTTCATTTTATTTTTCTTTATCTAAATAATGATTTTATAGTTTCTAATATTTTGGGAAAAGATACTCTTTTGAGACAAAATGATACAGTCACTTCAAATAATGGCTGTGAGCTTCTGCAGAAGACAGGTAAATAAAAACCAACTGAAACAGAAATAATCCCCAACAAATGAGCTCCAATACCCCTGGGATTGGTCCAGGCATCTGGGTGAATTGCGTAGCAGGTGGGATTTGGCTTCAAATGTCAGTGATAGACCCTGCTCACAAGAGAGCCCCAAACCCTCCTTCCAATGATGGTCATTCTCAAGGACCACTCCAATCTAGCCATTCCCTTTCTAGGTTGAGAGTTCTTAAAATGTATAGCTAGCTGCAGAGAACCCATTAAATATTTATTGAGGTGAATGCGTTTAAAGCTCTTGCTTTGCTTCCTTGGAATCCAGTGTCCCGAATTTAAACAACCAGTTAACATCTAGAACAATAAAAGGTTAAAGATAGAAGGACTATAGAAATTACTTATGCTGACAGTTAAGAGTACAGACTTTAGAGACCTGGTTGATATCTGGCCTCTGTGAGTCTTTGGGGGTAGTTACTGAACTCTCTGACTAGCATGTATAAAACAAAGATAATTCTTCCTTTTTCATAGGTGGCTAAGAAGATTAAATGAATGACATAGATTGAATTGCCTAGTATAGTATCTGACTTGTAGTAGGGTGTAATTAAATAGTAGTAGCTGTTATTATTTATTACAAGTTGTTTTCCCATAGTCACCCAACTAATCAGTGCTAGATTCAAGCCTCTTGAATTCCATGGTATCTATGTCCTTGCTACTAGCTTCTTTCGGTGGCTGGTCTTAAAAGCGAAATCATTGCTAAAGGAAATCTTAAAGTAATAGAGTATTTGCGATTGATGACATTTTTCTTTAAGAACATTCTCATTAATAGCTTGGTCCTTATCAATATCCCTCTTTGATGATTATAGTTTAAAAAGGGATGTTACCATTATATCCAAGAAATTCCTTATGAAGCCTTTTAAATTCATCTTACTTGAAGTCTTTGGGGTGGATGCCTTTTAATAATACTTGTTTCTCTGTGTTCCAGTGGGATGTCAAAATACATGTCTCTGGATGCTTGAAGGATTGGGGAAGAAACAGGAATAAAACATTAAATATAATTTACTATTAAATCAGGCAATCATTAGTTACTAGACTTTGTCAACACAATTTTGTACCTTTTCAGTTATATATGTCTAACCTGTGGGTTGAATGTGGAGATGAAACACAGAAAGCAGGGAACCTACATTAGTGCACATGACACTATTTTAGTCTAGACCCAGGATTTAATATCTGCTCTCCTAACTTCCTACTCAGGTTCATACTTAGGGGGAGAGTTACAAAATTACCAATATGTTGACTGCAAATATTTTTCAAACAGAATTTGGCCTGGAAAATAGAAATTTATTGACTTATGTTAATTCCATAAAATCTCCTCCCTGAAACATAAGACATCAGAAAAATATATAACTTTAAAAAATGAAAACAATCTTCTTAGATGAAATAGATGATAGATAGATAGGTGATTATACAGAGATGAGAAAAAAATGGAGTATGTGTGAACACAATTCAATAGCCCCTTTAGTGAAAAAAATTTCCACAGGTTGCCACTATAATACAGCATATCAATATTCTTTCCTGATGAAACAAGCTGGGGATACAGAGTTAAGCCTCTATTAGGAAACAGAGAGGCTCAACAGATCCATTGTGGATTTTATTTTCCAGCTTGATTATCCTGAGCTCTTGGGAGTGCTACCATGACCAGCGCTGCATGAATGAAGTTCTTGTCCTTCCCTTTTAACAATCTGGACACATTCTGATTTCTAGATTGTTTCATAGACTATTTTACAGTCCCACTTTGCATTTTAAATGGAAAAATCCCTGGGCAATTATGCATCTCTCTCCTTAAGACATGTGAATAACCACTTTAAGGACTTTGTTCTCCCTAACTTTTAGTGGGATGGAAACTATGTCCTTATTTTCTTTTGAAAAGATGCCAGCATATTGAGCAGGATGGAAACAACAAACATATTGGATTTAAAAATGTAAGTATTTTCAGCTATTTTTTCAGAAGGCTTACTAATCCTTATTTTTTTTATTTTAGTGACATTACTCCATTATTTAATTAGATTTTCCTCAAATGGCATAGGCTGTGTCAGGCATTTATTTTTACCCCTGATTACAAGTGAAAAAAATTGATGAAGTAACTTGCCCAAGGTCATTTGATTTGGTATTTGATGGAGCTGGGGTGAGAATATGGGAGATCATGAGGATTCTCATGATCTTGTTATTTATTTTTAATGTGATTTTGTCACTTCAGACATAAGCTCACCATTTATTCAGTTACCTAAATCTTTTTTTTCTTTTAATTGAGACAGAGTCTCTCTCTGTCACCAAAATCTTAAAACTCTCAGTGGGGGTTTGGATAAAAAGGGAATTCCTCGATAGGAGCATTGCATACTCTTAGTACACATTCACGCTCCATTTTCTAAATCATGTCTATCACCTATCCCTCTATCTATCATAAAAAAATTCCTAAGGGGAAAATTCCCATCCATGTGCTTAAGAACTTGAAGAACATAAAGAACATAAAAATAGGCCATATAGAAACAACCAAACGTTGTCAATTCTGCAGACAATAGCCATGAAAAATCATTCCAGGCAAGATTTGCTAGGTACCAAAAGAGAATGTGAGGCTTTCTGAACAAGGCATCCAATAAGGGAAACTTATTTGTGTTATTGATCCAGAAGGTGAAGAAAAGGGAAAACAATATACATATATATATGTATATAATAAACATATATTTTTCTAAGTGAGAATGTCTGTTTAATTATCATTGTGGTCATCATAAAACATTTTACATGGCTTATAAAATATCCCAGGATTTATGGCCACTTCAGGCTCAGAGCTTCCAATCATAATGGGAAAGAATTCTGTTAGTTCTGCAGATGACCATGGAGAATGTGGGGTTGGGAAAAGGGTGACTCATCCACTCCTCTGTACTGCAATAAATCAATACTGTTTAGGGTGGTTTCAAAATTCATGTTAGAATTAACTCACTCTTAAAGTGTTGCTTTCAAAACCACAAAGTCTGGTGCATTAAGCTATACTGGAGAGAATGATTTAAATTTAGAATCTAACTGAAACGCGATTGCTATCATTTATCACTAGTATCTATATAATTTTAATGGTCTGGCAAAACTAGGTATAAACATTGAAAGTATTACAAACTGAGCTGAAACAAAATGATTTATCCTTCTCATATGGAATAGTGAAAAGTCCTTTGTACAGTTTATACTCCCATTCTAATGCACCCAGAATACTTTCAATTGACGTTCAATCCTCATTGAAAGATTTGTTTGAGTTTTCAAAGATAGCCTAAATTCCTTTACATTTCAGGAATTTAGAAACTTTCTGAGATCATGGAGACAGTCAGATAAATCTATTAATAATGCTCCTTGGTCCAGATACACACATCTCATGCTAGGTTTTATGTTTACCTGTAGAATATCTTCCATACCAGTTTTCTTGTAAAGGTGGCAGCTGCCCTTCCAAGGCTTTATTCTGGTCCTGCAGTCTTGCCAGTGAATATGAAGTCTTTTCTTCCAAATTCTGATTGAATGCAAAGTCCACACGGCCAGCCGAGGGAGTCTCTACCTCTTTGTTTTGCAAAGGTGCTACTTTGATCACCCTAGGGTGAGTCTTAGAGTGACTCAGGCCCATTTCATGTGAAAGACATTCAGAGGAAAGCTGCGAGGGAAGTGGTTTTGGGGTCTTTAATATAGCTTATTTTAATCAAAGCATTTCAGAAGTTTACCCTCGCTTTACAAAGCAGTCATTTCCTTCATGGCATCCGTCTAGCTCTGTTTCACTGCACACTAACCCTTTTGGCCACTTCCTGGGAGGCTGGTTTCCATGGAGACTTCCCTTCAACTTTGCCGTTTCAGACCCAAAGAATCCAGTTAAACATTGACTTGGTTATGCTACTTTCTGAAATACTCAGTGATAGGAATAGAAGCCACTGTTGATCATTAAACAAATATCGAACACCAGGAAGGTTATTAACAGAGAGAGAGATGTAGAGCAGAGGTTTAGAGAAGTCTTAAACTTGACCCTTTCATTGCAAGTACCTTTGTAAAAAAACTAACTGCTGAGAATAGCTAAGCCATCTTTGCAATTAAGAGGATGCATGCTGATTACCAAGGCTTTGTTAATCTTTAATTTAATTAAAGAATTTATCCCCCAAATAGGAAAGAAAGCAGCGGAGCGGCTAAAGCGTCATTTGATTTTTCTGTCGATGACTTGAGTTGCCTTTGAAGGGGGTGAATACATTGCAGGACAGGAGGATAATAGAATTTTTTTTCCTGGGGATAAGGGGAAAAAATTCTTGAATAAATGGTCTAAGTAAACCTTGAGTTTTTGAAGATAACCTATTTACTATGTTTTAAAATTAAATTAAATTAATTTATTTATTTTTGAGACAGAATCTCACTCTGTCACCCAAGCTGGAGTCACCCAAGCCCAGCGATCTTGGCTCACCACAACCTCCGCCTCTCCAGTTCAAGTGATTCTCCTGAGTCAGCCACCCAAGTAGCTGGGATTACAGGCACCTACTACCACCACACCTGTCTAATTTTTGTATTTTTTAGTACAGAAGGAGTTTCACCATGTTGGCCAGGCTGGTCTCGAACTCCTGACCTCAAGAGATCCACCTGTCTTGGCCTCCCAAAGGGCTGGGATTACACGCATGAGCCACAGTGCCTGGTCTATTATGATTTTTAAAGTAGAAAAAAAGACTGGAAGGAAACGTGCCGAAATATTGAGTAGTGATTTTTGAATGGTGGGATTATGGGTGATTTTTATTTTATTCTTTATACTTAGAAGTGGGACTAACTTTCAAGCTCTAATTGTTTATGAGCACAGATTACTTGTGTTTTCATCACATCTCCATAAAGAAATTAAAAGAAAATTTATTTTTCATCTTTGCAGAAACCATTTCCTAAGGGACTAAGGTGATGTTTGGAAAGTCTTGGTAGACAATCACGTTTATCTAAAAAGATGCCTGAATTTAGTTTTTTCCTTACTCTCTTTGCATTTTCCACATCATTTTCTCCGCAGCAGAGAGGCTTATAAGTAAAGACTAATATATTAACAGTATCTGCAAACAAAACAGCCTCTGGTAAACAGACTAGCTTAATTACAAGGATAATAATACTTGAGTAAGGTCTAGTAAGATTTATTTTTTAGTACAATCAGTTTAAGTATTTCTAAGGGCAGGGGAATGTATTGCGAACTAACAAATGAACTAGACATTGTACTGAAAACTGTGGACTTCATGGATCTGGACCATAAGAGGGATTCAGCCCTTATGTTTTGTTTTATTATTATTTAATTTTCAGACAATATTTGTGGAGAACATGAGCCTTTGTTGAGGAAATTGGTTAGTTGTTGAAGGAATAATTAAAGAAATAAAGACGCATTTCTGTGCTTCTTTCTCTTTTCATTACTAGTGACTATCAAGCTTTGTGACTTTCCTGATCTGTGAAATGGGGTTAATAACAATACTTTGTGGGAAATGAACCTGATTCCATTTATAGCTCTTAGACTAATACCTGGCATGTAGTAAGCTCACAGTAATCATTAGCCAGTATCCTCCTCCTCTGAGGAAGTATTGCTACATATCTACATGTACATAGGATAGTCTTTATTGCCAGTTGGTCAGAAATTAAAATAGACATATTCCTGTCTAAAGGAGTTTGCCCCTAGGTATAGAAAAGACCAATGAGGGAAGCGTAAATTAATCTGGCCGATTTAACTGGGAAAACCACCATGTCTAAGGATTATCATTAGAAAATATTCATACACTGAAAGGATTTTATTAAAATTTGATAGTGAAACATTTTAATTTTATTAAAAGAGAAAAAGAGTTTAATTTCACTGATAGAGTTAGATATAAGATGTAATTTCTTATTACTAGAATTGTAAAACATTAAAAAGCTCTCACCCAACTAAAACCTTGACTACTTCGCACTTTGTGATACTTTATAATGACCATTCCCTAGTTCAAGAATGACTATGACTATACATTATTGTGTGTAAAAATGATAAAACATGCTGTTATTTGTAACAGTCAGAATTCATGAATATGGAATGAGAATATTAATTTATAAAACTCTTAAGATGAAGCTCAGAAGGGATTAGCTAAACTTTTCTAAAGCTGAAGGTAGCGTCCAGAGAAAAATGTACTAAGAGAAAGTGGCGAGGCCCCAGAGGAGATGGGGAGAAGCAGGAACTCACAGCCAAGTGGACTATTTCTGCCAGGAAGAATCAAAGCCCTCAGCCTGGAGCATCTCCACGGGCAATGTGACCTTGAAGTTCCCAAGAAATAGCCGTGTACAAGCTCCTGGTGCTTGGACCTTTCTTGCCTTCTGTAGAAAATGCCTTCCTTCAAGACACAGAGTGAACCAAGCAATAAGGAGAAGGCAAAGTATAATGTCTATTTCAAAATATACATTCATTTTGAAGTTAAAAATCCTAGCTTTCGTTCTGGGTTCACTCCTAACTAGCCTTGGGGACAAAACTGTTAAGCAATATTGTTTAGTGAATATAAGTTCTATAGAAACTCAATACACATTCATTATGAGACGTGGATTTTTCTGCTCTCTAATAAGAGAAAGTTTTACACTTGAATGATGGGAGGCAAGATCCAGGTCTTTAAGTGTGAGTCTGGTATCATACTTAAGAGAGTAGGTGCTCTCTAAGTTTCCTTACAACCTCCTACAGCTTGATTTACACTGTAATATCTATTTAGAGCCAGCATGAGGAGAGAAGCTTTCCTTCCTGTGTGGAAACATTACCTACCTTTTTCCATCAGATTGTGATTTGATAGCTCTTGCCTTAGTTTTGATGGATTTCCCAGAGTCATCTACAATCTCCTTCCCCATACCTTGGTAAGATGACTGCCCGGAGATAAGGAAAATGCCTGGGATGAACAAAGACATCTATTTTCTGCAAGTAGCTTACCAGCTAACAGGAATTCATGACTGCAGTAGCACTATGTTCTGAGCAGCTACCTAGAGAAAACCATGCAAACACCTGAGGAATAGTAAATCTTAAAGTTTAAACAACCTAATATTGGATAAATGAGTTTCTTTTTTTAATGAGCTGTGGGTAATTTCGTTTGGATGTTTTATATTAAGCAAGTGACAAAGGCTAAGGCGATATTCCTTAGGACTGGATGGTGGTAGTCTGGAGTCGGGTTGGTTAAATTGCCTTTTGATCCTTCAGCATACAGTTTTCTTGGAAAGGCTTCAGAAGGGATTTAAATCAACATGTGTATAAATATTCCATACAGTTGGACTTAATTCAGTCAGTGCGGCTTAAATTCTAAATGTTTATAGGGTTCTTAAATTAGGCTTCTAATAAAGTTACAGCCTTTTTCTGCAATTGATCTGTAATGGATAAGCAATCACTGGAGGCTTTTCAGCAGCAGTGTGAATTATAGGTTTGCATGCTAACTAAGCAGAGTTGATGTATGACCCGAACCTTAATTTTCCTTCCAGTGATTATTTTCCTCCCGATTTATTTATATATTGATGTAAAGGTGACAGTGTAATCAGACCTACTGGGTTTGGAAGTGCTCAAGCAAAACAAATGGAAAAAATGTTAACTGAAGCGTCTTGTATAACCTCTTACATGAGATCAGTTGTATACGATTTGTATCTTTACCCTTTGAATGCAATCTGCAAGTACCTCATTGAATGAAATGCTAAAATCATGCCTTCATACACTATACTACTCTGAAGACAGCCAGTGCGTGGGTTTCTTAAAATGTATTGCCAATGGATTTAACCTAGATAAAATAATATTTGTATATTGTATCTCTAAAAGGAACATCAACCTTTGGTTATCATAATCCTTTTTATTTTTTAAATTTTTATTTTATTTTAAGTAGACAAATACCTGTGAATGTTTATGGGGTATAGTGTGATGTTCCAATACATGTATACCTTGAAAATGATTAAATCAGGGTAATTATATCTATCACCTCAAATATTTATCATGTTTTCTTAGTGAGAACACTTAACATCTTCTCTTTTAGATATTTTGAAATGTACATTATTAACTGTAGTCACCTTGTTGTGCAATAGAACACCAGAACTTATTCCTCCTAACTGTAACTTTGTACCCATTGACTGATGTCTCATCTCTCCCTGCCCACCCCCTATTGCCTAATCCCCCAACTCCACCTCCCCATCCCCAGCCTCTGGCAACCACCATTTTACTCTCTACTTCTAGGAATTTGACTTTTTAGATTCCACATACAAGTGAGATCATGTGGCATTCACCTTTCTTTCTTTCTTTTTTTTTTTCTTTTGAGATAGAGTTTTGCTCTTGTTGCCCAGGTTGGAGTGCAGTAGCACAATTTCCACTCACTGCAACGTCCACCTCCCAGATTGAAGCAATTCTCCTGCCTCAACATCCTGAGTAGCTGGGATTACAGGCACCCACCACCATGTCCAGCTAATTTTTTGTATTTTTAGTAGAGATGGAGTTTCACCATGTTGGCCAGGCTGGTCTCGAACTCCTGACCTCAGGTGATCCACCTGCCTCGGCCTCCCAAAGTGCTGGGATTACAGGTGTGAGCCACTGTGCCCGGCCAGCATTTACCTTTCTATGCCTGGCTTATTTCACTAGGTTCATCCACATTGTTGCAGATGACAGAATTTCCTGTTTTTTAAGGCTGAATAGTATCCCATTGTGTGTGTGTGTTTGTGTGTGTGTGTGTATATGGTATATATATATAATATGGTATATATGTGTGTGTGTGTGTGTATATATATATATATACACCATATTTTAAACATCCACTCACAAAAATCCTTTTGAAAGCATCTTTAGAAAATCATTTTCCTTCCTCCCTGCCCTTTCTTTCTTTCTTTTTTTTTTTTTTATACTTTAAGTTCTAGAGTACATGTGCACAACATGCAGGTTTGTTACACATGTATACATGTGCCATGTTGGGGTGCTGCACCCATTAACTCGTCATTTATATTAGGTATATCTCCTAATGCTATCCCTCCCCCTTCCCCCACCCCATGACAGGCCCCAGTATGTGATGTTCCCCTTCCTGTGTCCAAGCGTTCTCATTGTTCAATTCCCACCTATAAGTGAGAACATACAGTGTTTGGTTTTTTGTCCTTGCGATAGTTTGCTGAGAATGATGGTTTCCAGCTTCATCCATGTCCCTACAAAGGACATGAACTCATCCTTTTTTATGGCTGCATAGTATTCCCTGGTGTATATGTGCCACATTTTCTTAATCCAGTCTATCATTGATGGATATTTGGGTTGGTTCCAAGTCTTTGCTATTGTGAATAGTGCCGCAATGAACATACATGCGCATGTGTCTTTATAGCAGCATGTTTTATAATCCTTTGGATATATACCCAGTAATGGGATGGCTGGGTCAAATGGTATTTCTACTTCTAGATCCTTGAGGAATTGCCATACTGTCTTCCACAATGGTTGAACACTAGTCCCACCAACAGTCCCACCAACAGTGTAAAAGTGTTCCTATTTCTCCACATCCTCTCCAGCCCCTGTTGTTTCCTGACTTTTTTTTTTTTTTTTTTTTTTTTGAGACGGAGTCTCGCTCTGTCGCCCAGGCTGGAGTGCAGTGGCGCGATCTCGGCTCACTGCAAGCTCCGCCTCCCGGGTTCACGCCATTCTCCTGCCTCAGCCTCCCGAGTAGCTGGGACTACAGGCGCCCGCTACCACGCCCGGCTAATTTTTTGTATTTTTAGTAGAGACGGGGTTTCACCGTATTAGCCAGGATGGTCTCGATCTCCTGACCTCGTGATCCACCCGCCTCGGCCTCCCAAAGTGCTGGGATTACAGGCGTGAGCCACCGCGCCCGGCCTGTTTCCTGACTTTTTAATGATGGCCATTCTAACTGGTGTGAGATGGTATCTCATTGTGGTTTTGATTTGCTTTCTCTGATGGCCAGTGGTAATGAGCATTTTTTCATGTGTCTGTTGACTGCATAAATGTCTTCTTTTGAGACGTATCTGTTCATATCCTTCACCCATTTTTTGATGGGGTTGTTTGTTATTTTCTTGTAAATTTGTTTGAGTTCATTGCAGATTCTGGATATTAGCCCTTTGTCAGATGAGTAGATTGCAAAAATTTTCTCCCATTCCGTAGGTTGCCTGTTCACTCTGATGGTAGTTTCTTTTGTTGTGCAGAAGCTCTTTAGCTTAATTAGATCTCATTTGTCAATTTTTGCTTTTGTTGCCATTGCTTTTGGTGTTTTAGACATGAAGTCCTTGCCCATGCCTATGTCCTGAATGGTATTGCCTAGGTTTTCTTCTAGGGTTTTTATGGTTTTAGGTCTAACATTTAAGTCTTTGATCCATCTTGAATTAATTTTTGTGTAAGGTGTAAGGAAGGGATCCAGTTTCAGCTTTCTACATATGGCTAGCCAGTTTTCCCAGCACCATTTATTAAATAGGGAATCCTTTCCCCATTTCTTGTTTTTGTCAGGTTTCTCAAAGATCAGATGGTTGTAGATGTGTGGTGTTATTTCTGTGGGCTCTGTTCTGTTCCATTGGTCTATATCTCTGTTTTGGTACCAGTACCATGCTGTTTTGGTTACTGTAGCCTTGTAGTATAGTTTGAAGCCAGGTAGCATGATGCCTCCAGCTTTGTTCTTTTGGCTTAGGATTGACTTCCTGCCCTTTCTTAAAACAAGGTTATGTTTTAACTGTTAGCCATGAATGTCTCAAGAATTCACACTTAAATTTAATCTTTAATACATGGTCTCTGTCTGGTCTCAACAGTCACTCAGGATACAGGCCTAAATAGAATAATGTGCATTTTTCCCCTAGGGCAAAACACCCTACTCTTACTGATGCCTAGCTTACTAAAAACAAATTTTAGATTCTTTTTTTTTTCTTTGAGACCTTTAAATTATGGACCCAGAAGCAGAGATCCGAACTTCCAGCTTCCAGGCCGCCTAAAACCAGGGTGGAGAAGAACGTGGTAAATCAGATGTTCCAACGGTCAGGATTAAAGTGGCCAGAGTGAAGCTTCAGCTGGTTTCATTGAACTAAATGCCAGCATGGCCAGTGCTAGAGCCTGAGCTCCAGAAACCTCAGTTTTCAGTTATGTGTTTTAAAACACAGCAGCTCTGAGTCCAGCCCAAATTAGGATGTCTCTCTGCTCTGGGAAAGTCTGTACTTAGATTTTTAAAAATTGCATTGAGATGAAATTTAGAGGACACCAAATAAAAAGACCCATCCAAAAGATTTCCCTTTCTTTTCATTCCTTCTTTATTCCTCTTATTTCCAACCAAATGCAATGCCAAGCAATATCAAGATATCACCCTCACTGCTCTGGCCCTCTGCCTGGCATTACACATTTGTGTAGGTGACCCAGGGCTCTAGACCTGGCTCAGGTCACTAGGCAAAGCAGTGAAGGCTTCCTGTTACCTGTGGCTGAGCTTCTGCAGGGCCAGTTGGATGACTGCTCTGGCCCCATTTCTTAATTTCCTCAGGGCAGAAATTATATGACCATGATGACATCCAATTCTAACTCTGAACTCTTTCGGAACTCTGTAGGGCAAGTTTCTGTGTGTCTTTGCTGTTTAAACAAAAACAGAAAGCAAATCGGCATGACTGCTAAACAAAGGGATAGAGTCAAAAGATTTGCTAATCTTAGGCTTACTTCCTTGCTACCAATTTGCATCCTAGTGAAGGACACAGATCTTGGGGTATCTAGCTTTAGAACAATAGAATTACAGAACAATGGGCTCAGTCTGTTTATTCCATCTACTTCTCAGGAGAAGGGAGAGAAGTGTCAGGGAGTCTTAGGTATTACTGGGGAGATTTTTCCCAAGTACCTTCCACAAGAATACCAACTTGGACCCATGCCATTTCTGAAGTATGCAAGTGCAGTATGCAAAACCTCGCCAATGGTTTGGCCAGTTGTCTGATCTTACTTCTTCCTGGCATGTTGTGGGTCCCTTCAAGCATGATCATGGGCATGGCTGCCGAAGAGAGACAGAGGGCTTAGGAGTCTCTGTATTAGAGCAGTGCAGTCTTCCATAGGTCTTTTTCAGGGCTTTCTCTGTTATCCTGCGGGAGGCAGGTCTCCTTGGTGCTGGACTCACAGTAAAGCTCCCTCAGACCTTCATCCCTTCTAGATGTCTCCTGCTATTACTGGCATTTTTCCTTCTGCAGGATTTTACACTTAGACTTCAGACATCTTCAAGCAGAAAGCAACAGTTACTTTCTATTTAATTATTTGCAGCCAACGTGGCTACGATGTTTAGGCTCTATGTAACCAAGGTCTCTGTGGGTACCTCCAGCTTTCTTGCCTGTGCTCCTGGTGGAAAGGCTGCTGTCGAGGAGAATCTGAAGGCAGCCTCTGGAGCCAGGCACCATGTGGGGAGGAGCTGAGGTGAATGAGACACAGCACCTGCTTCTCTTACTGGATTCAAAATTGAGCTACGATGATGGAAAGGCAAAGGGGGAGGACAGAGCTCGGATCTCTATAATGACATTATTAGCCACTGTTTAACAAGCACTTCAACAGCTTCCCACTGTCCTTAGGGAAAAATCCAAACTCATTTATGTGGTATCTCAGTTTGGGTTCCCTCAGACATAGCTTCGAGTGCAAATGGTTTGTTTGGGAGGTCATCTTAGGAGACAGAGGTAGCAGGTGAGGAAGTGATTCAGGGGAAAGAAAAAAGGCTGATAAAGGGGTGTCTTCTAGCTTGTTCCACTGTGAGTAGAACTCAGTTCTGCTGCAAAATTCTGGGAAACACTATAGAATACACACTTCAAAGATATCCCACCAGAGGAGTGAGGGAACTGGGATAGCTGTCCCCCAACTATCAGTGCCTGGCTGAGAACTGCTGAGGGAGGGGGCAGAGTGGTCTGAATTTCCTAGCATTTCCTAACCACATGCATTAGGTCAGAGCAGGCCCTAATAGTCAAAGAAAGTCCTAAGGCGGAGAAATGTGAGTGCTGGCAGTGTGCCCTGAAGTGGGAAGGCCCAGGAGACCAGGCAGCATCTGCCAAGTGTGCTTTTACATTCTTCCTACACAAGCAGGCCTCTGGCTGCTTTTCCAGCCTTAACTCTGGAAGAGGGTGTATATGACGGGGAAGTGTGTTGGGGAGATTATATTTCCCATAGGATAGGTTAGGTATCATTATGCAGAGAAGCTGGTAGTGGTAAGCCAGAAGGCCAGGACAGCACCAGACCATGCTGTTAAGGACAGGTGCAGCTCGTTCCGCAGGTACAGCTTGTTAGGCAGTAGATCTCTAGGGCAATACCAATAGCTGCCATTTACGAGTGCTTAGTATGCAGCGTGCACTGTGCTGAAGGCTCTCAAGCACTTCTCAGTGAATCTTCACAATAGCACACTGAAGCAGAATATGCATTATTCTCTTTCTGCAGGTAAGGAAATAACGCTTAGAGAAATTATGAACCTGAGGCCACATGCCTGTTTTTTTTTTTTGCTTTTTTGTTGTTGTTGTTGTTGTTGTTTGGGGGAGGGGATTGTTATATTGAAAATGTCAAATATTTCCATCTCAAGCAATCCTCCCACCTTTTTCATGCCACTAACTTGTTATCTGATGGAATATCCTGTGGATTTGGCATCTGATGTGGTTTGGCTCTGTGTACCCATCCAAATCTCACCTCGGATTGTGTAATAATCTCCACGTGTCAAGGGAGAGACCTGGTGGAAGGCAATTGAATCATGGGGGCAGTTTCCCCCAAGCTGTTCTCGCGATAGTGAGTGAGTTCTCATGAGATCTGGTGGTTTTATAAGTGTTTGGCTGTTCCTCCTTCACTCTCTTTCTCACCTGCTGCCATGTAAGATGTGACTGCTTCCCCTTCCGCCATGGTGGTAAATTTGCTGAGGCCTCCCCAGCCATCCAGAACTGTGAGTCAATTGAACCTCTTTTCTTTGTAAATTACCCAGTCTCGGGCAGTTCTTTAGAGCAGTGTGAAAATGGACTAATATAGGGTCTGATTAGTTCTCCTCCTGTCATTTTTTTTTACCTTGTGTCTCCAGCCCCTAGATTTTCTTAAACTGGGAGGTAGTCTAACTCTAAAAGGCTTCTTAGATGTGGTCATTTAGCAATACTACAACCCAGCTGGTGCTGTATGCGTGATACTGCGTGGTGTGGGGAGGCTGGATGCTAAGATTGCTCAGTGGGTTCAGGAGGTAACAGCTGATCCTTTCATTGTAAGACTGCACTTTTTTCCCCTTTACAATCAGTGAGTAATCCATGGGGTGATACTGTCAAAGCCTGTGCTCTTAACCATAATATGCTAGAAGTATCTCAACACCAATGTTTCAAAGTAGGTGTGGGTCATACAATCAGGGTGCCCAGCCCAAGCTGAAAGGGTCCCAGACAGCCTTGGCCTTTTACAAAGACATGAAGAAGAAGCAGGATGCATATGTCCCCTTGACATTTCCCTAGACCTGGCCATGGTAGAGGCCTTATGACCCTATTTTTTCAGGTTACATGTGGAGATAACAATTAGGCTCTTGCTGGCTGCAAAGGTTGAGCAACAACGAGGATGAGACAGGAGATGTTGGCACAGAGCTCTTTACCTAGGGACACTAGCCATTGCTCTCACCTTCCTTCCAAGGCCTGCTAAGTGTTAGGTGCAGCCCCTCCTTTCCTGCACTTACTCAGATTTACACCAAATGATGCTGGGCCCCTCTTTGGTTCTCATGCCAGCTGCCACAGGTCCCGAACAAGCAAAGAAACTGCCAGCTTCCACTTCCAATTATGTCAAATGGGCCTATTATGCAATCAAATCTGGTTGAGCCCCAAAATAGACCCCAAAGCACCAAGTGATTTGATGGCATTCACACACACTGTTCTTGTTAACCCTCGCCAGGCCTGGTGAGCTGCTCTAGGACATCCAGGTGTGTCCTGGGGTCTAAACTATGCAGGGATGGTCCAGGGCTGAATTGCTGCAGCTGCTGCCCTGGGGTCCCCGAGGGAGTGCCTGTCATTTTCCCTGCACCATCACTACATTTCCTTGACATCTAGGTCTAGGGAAACAGTTCATGGACCCCTTCATTTGAAAAAGCAAGATGCAACCAATAATAATAATTATGGTTGCCCTAAATGGCAAGCACAGGAGTTTGGAACCTATAAATGCTGGGTCAAGAGATTCCTAATATTTTTTCTCTCTCATCTCTAAACCTTGCTGGGTCATCAAAGGGCACATGGAATAATCTCTAAGAGAGAAATACTTTTCTAGACTTTGGTCAAATTTCTGATCTTATTTTCTTCCTGAAGGGCAGGCCCAGTTCTGCCTAAAAGAGGCAAGTTTTAAATAAAAATTTTGAGGCTAAATGAGAATTCACTGTGAATAGTGAAAAACTGGCACAGGCAGCCGTGTGGTCAGGGTCAAAGGGAAGCTCCAGGAAGACTGCTTTTGTATTTGGATGGATGCAAGTCCATAAAGTCAGATGCAGAGCTGAGAGAGTGGCCAGCACAAAGACATGGGGGGTTAGGATGTGTGGTGGTCTAGAAACAGGGCTGGAGGAGATTAATCCTTATTTTTGGAGAACTTATAGCTATCCTTTCTTTTCAAGTGTTTTATAAAACTTCCAATCTTATATGAGGCCAGATCCCTTCAAAGTGTATCTCTATTCAAAGAACTAATTTTCATCTTTATGAATATCCATTATTAACATGATTTTCATCTGTTTTTGGTTATTTACAATAATATTAACAACAAATAGCATACAGTGAGCTCCAACTATGTGCTAGGCACTCTACAGAACTTTTTAAATACATAATTGTTTCATTCCTACAACAATGCAATGATGGCAGTCCTGTCATTATCCCCATTTTAACAATAAGAAAATGGAAGCTTAGATTAAGCAATTTGCCCAGAGTTACACAGCATGTATTCGCTAGGATATGAACTCAGGCACTCTGAGTAGTCTGGAACTCTAGCTCTGTCTGTGCCTGATTGTGTGGGAAATCATAATTCCTGAAGCATAGCATTATACACTACTCTCATCTTTATACTGTCTCTCACCCCAACCCTCCATACACTTAATGAAGAACCTTCTGTAGATGGGCCCCTGTAAGTACTTATTGGAAGAATAGATATCTTACTCCTACTTCCCCTCTCTTCTGCCTCATGCTCAGGGACAGAACCCTGGGTTTATAATCAGTGCTAGATCTTTAGAATAACATAAAGAAAAAAAAAATCCTTAAATTCTCATTAAGCTTCTCATGAGTTTTATTATAGGAACAGATACAGAGAAGAAAAGTAGTGGCCATTTTGTATCTTGTAGCTGTTAATCTATAATTATCTTTATTGTTGCATACATTGTAAAGATTCAAGTGAAGCCTTTTGAGTCCCTTCCTTTGAAGAAAATCTCTTTGCAGGCAGAAGCTGCACTTTAGAATCCATAATACGTGCTGGGGAATTGTGTCATGAAGAATGTGGCATGCCCCTTACCCAGAAAGGTGAATGCTTCCATGGTTGGTCTGTGCTACGCTGACCTCCTGTAAGTATTTATTGGAAGTATACACTGCTTCCTGTGACCTTACTGCCATCTTCAGCCCTTGTACTGAGCCTGCTAACGAGGATATCCTTTTGGCGAGGTGGAGACCTCCTCACTCAGAAGGTGAAAGGGTGCTCCAGTACATTTCACATCCATTAAATGAAGATGATTTCTAGCTGCTCTGAGCTGGATGGAACCTAGTGGAACACCAGCATGGCCTGGACATATTGTATCCTGTTTTTGAATACCCATTGTGAACTACTATAATAAGATGCATGAATCAATAGTGTTGCAACTGGGAAAATGAATTTAAAAACCCTCCATATGACCAGAAAGACTACCAAATGTTGACTCATGATCCCTCTGTGTTATGCAGTACTTGGGTTAGCTTAATTCCAGTAGAACAAAAGAGCTCAGAACAAGGTGACCAATACAGCATAGTGTAAAGGAATGAACCTGGTCACCAGGAAGCCTGCATTCTGGTGCTAGCTATTTCTGTAACTAGTAATCAGAGTTCCTTTTTTTTTTTTTTTTTTTCACCATTTGCTACATGTTCGTACTTTACATGAACTAAATTAGAGGTAGTGGACTGAGTGATGAAGAACTTGAACTCGGGTCAGCTGTCTGCTTTGAATCCTGGTTCCATGACTTTCTGTCTGTGTAACTATGTCTTTCTAAGCCTCAGTTTCTGGATTCCAAAAAAGGGAATAACAATAGTTCTTACCCCATAGAGTTATTTCGAAAATTAAGTGAGTTAATATTGGTGAAGAACTTTGAAGAGTGACTGGCATGGTAGATGTTTGAGTTCATTAACAACAACAATAAAAATGGAAATAAAACCTAACAACTCTATGAAGTAGTCAGCTTTCACTCCTATTTCAAAGATGAGGAAATAGTGGTTCAAAGCAGTTTCTAAGCTACTAAGACATGGAGCCTGGATTCAAAACCATGATCTTACCCACAACACTTCCCTGGCCTCAGTTTACTCAAGTGTAAAATGGGACAAGGTGGGCTCTGAGGTTCCTTACAAATCCTAACATTCTACAAACTGTCCTCTATCTCTGCCCTCTCCATGACATCTATTACTTATCTCTCTTCAAGGGCTTTTTCCCTTTCAACTTCAAATATGCCCAGATCTCCCTTACTCTAAAAATTGTTCATTGTACCTTTTAGGCTGTGCCAGCTTTGATATTCCTGTATCTTTAAAGTCCAAGTTATAGGCATAGAGACCACTCCCACCAATCTCCCATCATCTTCCTGCTTCTGCAATGTTTTTCTCACCTCTGCTCCTCAGCTGGTAGTCTTCTCCTGAAGATCAGATGACGTTCTTCTACCCAAATCCATTTGCCTTTTCTTAGTTTTCTTGACTCAGTATCTTTGCCATATGCAACATGTCAAAATGTAATGATGTGTAATGGTCTTCCAGGTCCCTCTCCTCCAGAACACTTCTGCATTAGGCAGGTCTCTTTCTCTCTCCCTGTTGTTCATCCCACTCAAAAACATAGACTGTTTCATATAGTTTATAATATCATGCCATTTTTCCCACTCGATTCAACATTATGTATTGGAGATCTTCCCATATTAGTCATTGAACACTACCTCATTCTTTTGCATGGCTGTGGATTATTTCAGTATGGATACACACAATTATTCCCCTACGGATGGACATTAACGTTGTTTTCAATTCTTTGATTGCAAACAATGCTGCCATGAACATCCTTGCATACACTTCTTGTGCAAGGTATAAGTATTTTCCTATGATAAATACCAAGATGGACTTTCACCTTTTAGCTCAGTCTAGCTCAAATCTAAGACTAAGGTACCCTCCCAGATAGGGATGAGATCCTACTTCAGTTTATGACTTATCAAAAGCGAATTTTGCTGGTGCCTGGCCTCTGCCCATAGGAATTCATTTGTCTAAGCTTCTGCTTTTGTTTGTTTTGTTTTCTGCCTCTGATTTATCCTGATTTTCTCTGTGCTAATGTCTCTGAATCTTATACCTGTACCTCTGAGATATCCAATATCTACCTGTTGGAATCTTCACCAATTACTCCTCTTCTCTCTTCCCCTATCACACTGACCTGAATAGACTCCATCAGCTCTTGGTCTCTGCTCTGACCTTGACTTGCAGGCTCCTGATCCCACCTGTCCTTTTCCCTTACTCTGGTGTACTGGTGTCACAGATCCCATTAGAGTCCATATTCCCCAGCTCCAGATGTGAGATCAGCAACCTAAAATGGCCCATTGTGGGCTTCCTGCTTTATTGTGAGGTTCTGTCTGGGCTTAGCCACTTCTTGATCTGGTGGCTGCCCAAGCTCACACACTGTTAGGGGGTTCCATATTGTCACACAGTACTGATTATCTTTCATCTCTAACCATATATCTGGATTTTTCCCTGGTAAAAACACTTTCTTTTTTCTTATTCCTTGATATTCTTCAAGGCTGAGTCTTTGCCCTGCTGTTTTTTTAAGCACTCACTTCTTTAATATTTACCTAATCTTACTTATCTTAATAGACTCAATGTAGTCTATTTGCAAATCTACATATCTTGCCTTCACCACTCCCTGCCTTCCATCACTGCATTTCCAGTTGTCTCCATAATGCCTCCGTTGGGATATTTCCAATCACTTTAGTTTCAGTATGTCTAAACGCAACAGAACCATCTGCTCCCATCCCATCCCATCTGTTCCTTTTCCAGTTTTCCCTATCTCTATAAGTGATACCACATTTTCCTAATGACCCAGACTAGAAATCTTGGAATAATATCTAATTTATTTCTCTTTTTTCCTCTTATATACAATCCATCATTGAATCTTGCTGAATGTTTTCATTTTAAAAATAATATAGTAGGTTACTTGTAGTTGGAAAGTGGATTTTGTACATGCCTTTATCTCTGCTCCTTTCTGAAAAGTCACTAAGATGGCAGTAAAGGTATATTTTTAAAGGCAAACATCTGTGTAAGAAAGGGAAAGGAGAAAACCTCAAGTTGGAAAGTAGATGGATGAGCAATAATTGATTTAGCAAACTTGAAAAAGCTAAACCATAAGCCAAGAACAAAAAAATCTTAGGACCATCCCAATTTTTACATCTCTGAATAACTCAGTGGCCTAGAAATTGAAGACACTCTTATGTGGGGGTACATTAAGTGGGACTAAAGGAAGAGCTAATCAGAAGGAGAATTTGAAAATCTTTTTAAAAGCACTTAGAACCCTAGTTACCCTTCCACAGTCCTTCCCATTCCAGAAAGACTAGAGGTTTATTCTCCAGAACAGTGTATTTCTGGCCTGGGAATATCAGTAGCTGTTTCAGGTGGGTGCTGATCACCAAATATGGCGTGATCAATTATAAGTTTGTATACTGCGTGCTGAGACCTTTGGTTCTCTTTCCCCACTATCCCCCAGAGCTCAAGATTCTCTGAGGCAGGAAATGTCTGGGGACTCTGGCTAACTTAACAGAAAAGACCTGGAGATGCTGACATCAGAGACAATAGCTTGGAAAAACGGAGGCCATGCAGGAAGAAGAAAACTGGGGGGAAAAAAACTCAACCTTCTATTAACATTTTCGAAGATCTAGGAGAATATTTTATACCCATGAAACAAGAATACAGATGCTATGTTAAAAAAAAGAACATTCAGAAATGTAAAAGAGCTGCTCTTAGAAATTAAAGAAAATATAGGAGAAATTTTTAAAAGCACAATAGAAATTTTAGAAAATAAATTTCTGGAAAAAAAAAGAAAAAGAAGCAGGAGATGGATAATAGGAAACAACAGCAATTCCAGAAAAGAGAGTACCAAAAATAGACAGGAAGAAGTTATCAAAGAAATAATTTTGAAAATTGCCAGAACTGAGGGACATGAGTTGCCAGACTAAAAGGATCTGCTGTGTGCCACGATGGATTAAAGCACTAAGTCCAGTTACTGTAAACTTTCAGAGCACATGGGACAAATAAAAGATTTCAAAATCTTTCAGAGAAAACTCAAGTTTCAAACACAAAAATAAGATCCAGGATAGCACCAAACTTCTCTACAGGATGGTTGGAAGCCCAAAGACAATGAAGCAATGTCTTAAAAATTCAAAGGAATAGGAATTGCAACCTAACCAAACCAGCATAAATTAGTGTGAGAATATAACAACGATCTTTTTAGGCACGCAATATCTCGTATACCCTTTTTAAAGAAGGTAATGGCAGATATGACCTACCAAAATAAGACAGTAAATGAAGAAAGGTAAAAAACTGAAACCCAGCAAAAGGTAATCCAACATAAGAGACAGACAAAAGAAATCCCCAGGATGAAGATGAAAGAAAAACCCAAGATAACAGTTATGCACCAAGCATGGAGCAACCAACTCAAACTGGAGCCAATTCAGAAGGCTCAAGGAGAGATTTCTTCAACATGAAATTAATAGCTACTTTCCTCCTCCTCCTTCTCCTCCTCCTGCTCCTCCTCCCCCCTATTTTCCTTTCCCATCTTTTTTTTCTTCTCTTTTTTCTTATAAAGTGGTTCCTTTAACATTTTTTTGTCATGTAACATTTTTCCTTTATTTCAAAAGCACTGTAAGAAATCAAAATATTCGTAATAGCTAACATGAATCAATTAGTGCTTGCTAAGTGTCAATCACCCTTAAGTGCATTATGTGTATTGTATCAACCTTTATCCTAACACTATGAGGCAGAACTATTTGATCTTTATTCACAGATGAGAGAATGAGGCATATAGAAGTTAAGTAACTTGCCTGTTGACACATATGAGAAGGGGTAGAGTTGGCATTTCAACCAAGTCTAACTCCAGAACCTATGATCTTCATCATTGTGCTGTGTGTTAAAGAAAAACTTAAACTCTCTTCATTGCCTCAAATCCATGAGGTGCTCCTTGATGACAGTTCAGTGTGCATCTTGACACATATTTTTTTGCATGTTCACATGCATATATAAACACATATATGGGGGACATTTTCTTTTTAAAAAACCCGAACCATAATACATGTTTTCATTTTATTTCAACTAACATTTATTGAATGTACATTTTGTGCTTGGCACTGTGCTAGATACTGGGATAGAATGAAAATTATGTAGTTCCTGCTTATTAGGAGCTCCTGGATTATTAAGTTAAATATCCTGGCTTATTAAAAGTTGTCATAAAAACATTTTTTCCAAAGAATTAGAGTATAATATATTTGATGTGAAATTATACTAAATATAAGCTTTCCTTTGATTCAGATACCACTTTACACTCTTGAAATGCCTTTGCCTTTTTAGTGTGAACATCAGATATCCTTGAATTACACAGCAAAAAAAAATCTGTTTTTGAATTTTCAGGTGTTTGGATGCTAGGGAAGTAGGTCTACACTATGCATTTAATCTGCTTCTCTGCCAACCCATTTCTCTCAAATGTCATCCTCCTTTACACTGTGCTGATTTAATACCAACATTTTCTTGGCCGGTAGCTAGTTGCCATGTAAATGAAAAAGAGAAACCTTAGGTAATGTTGTCTAGGTTGTTGGTGTGTCTCACTCTTGGACTAGTGACAAACTTTATGGTCTATTTAGCGAGATTTTGCTTCATGACTTTACCATAAGGATACAATGGTAATAACTCAAAAATAAAGCCTGTTTAATTAAAGACAAATTGTTGGCTCAAGATTATGCTTGTTTGCTAAATGTAGCAAGAAGAAAGTAGAAGTTCTTGCAGCTGATTTGTCTTGAGAACTGCCAAGTTTTTTCTTATATGTGTTGGTCAAGTTCAGTTAGAGACAGAGCTTGAGTTGTAGCTATTTTT
The DNA here is from genome assembly GCF_028858775.2 of Pan troglodytes. NCBI lineage: Eukaryota > Metazoa > Chordata > Mammalia > Primates > Hominidae > Pan > Pan troglodytes. Next base: position 55,485,932 of record NC_072413.2, read on the forward strand.
ACTGGAATTTGAACATTGTCTCTTTGGAATTATATGTCTTAGAGAAAATGAGCCACCTGTACATCTGAATACATTTTCTCATTTGTAATATTTACCCTGCATACCTTTCCTAGGGTTTTGAACTTTGTCTGATAACAGGAGAAAAATTATATTGATGTTAAGCTGTATGAGAGAGTAAGATAATAGATCAGTCTCCAGTTCTTTATCTGTAGACTGAAGTATTTTGTTGTGGGTGGTACTGGGCTATGTAACTTCAGGGAATATATCAAATCCTCCAAACAAGAGTTGAAATATGATCTCTTCAGCGTGACCGATGTTCTGGCGTCTGGGAGCATGTTTACTGGCTATAACAATGTTCCAGAGGCTGCTGCTGAACAACTGTAGTTGCAGTCCACAAATGATTTGTGAGGAGTGTCTGAGCATGCTAGGATCATAGCAATTCATTCTGCTTCTTTATTTTTTCCCGATCAAATTTGTTGTGGGGTAGTTTACAAACAACAAAATTTATAAATGTTAAGTGTGCATTTCAACAAGTTTAGACAAATGTATACACCTGTGTAATGGGCACCTCAGTCAATATACAGAATATTTCTAACATCCCAAAGAGTTCCCCTGTGCCCCATCCTAGTCATTCTTCTCCCCATCCCACCCACCCCTGGCCAATGTGCTTTTTGTAGCTAGATTTGGATTAGATTTGTTATTACTAGAGTCTCATGTAAATGGGACCATATAGTGCATACTCTCTTGTGTCTCTTTTCTATAGCTAAGCATAATGTTTTTGAAATTTATCCATGTTGTATGTGTAGTTTGTTCATTTTTGGTGTTAAGTCATATTTCATTGTATGAATATACTGTAATTTATCTGTTTACCTGTTAATGTGGTCATTTGGGGTTGTTTCTGATCGTGGGCAACTATGACTAAAGCTGCTATGAACATTTGTGTACAAGGTTTTGTGTGGACACAAGTGTCATTTCTCTTGGGTAAATGCCTAAAAGTAGAATTGTTCAGTAATATGTTGAGTGTATGTTTAACTTTTTAAGAAAATGTCAACTGGCTTTTTAGTCATTGTACTATTTTTCATTCCCACTAACAATATATGAGAGTTACAATTGTTCTACATCCTTGCCAACCCTGGTATTTTCAGCCATTTAAACTTTAGTCATTCTAGTGGGTGTACAGTGGTATCTCACTGTATTTTTAATTTGCATTTCCATTTGCTTATTTTATATCTATCCTCTCTGGTGGATTATCTTTTCAAATATTTTGCCCATTAAAATTATTTTTGGACTCATTGTTGACTTCTAAGTGTTGTTTATGTATTCTGGATGATAAAAGTCTTTAACCAGGTATATAATTTGCAAATATTTTCTCCCAGTCAGTGGCTTGCCTTTTTAAAAAAAATTTTTTATTATGCTTTAAGTTCTAGAGTACACGTACACAACATGCAGGTTTGTTACAGAGGTATATATATGCCATGTTGGGTTGCTGCACCCATCAACTTGTCATTTACATTAGGTATTTCTCCTAATGCTATCCCTCCCCCAGGCCCCCACCTCCCGACTGGCCCCGGTATGTCATGTTCTCCACCCTGTGTCCATGTGTTCTCATTGCTCAACTACCACCTATGAGTGAGAACATGTGGTATTCGGTTTTCTGTCCTTGTGATAGTTTGCTCAGAATGATGGTTTCAAGTTTCATCCATGTCCCTGCAAAGGACATGAACTCATCCTTTTTTATGGCTGCATAGTATTCCACGGTGTCTGTGTGCCACATTTTCTTAATCCAGTCTATCATTGATGGATATTTGGGTTGGTTCCAAGTCTTTGCTATTGTGAATAGTGCTGCAATAAACATACATGTGCATGTGTCTTTATCGTGGCATGATTTATCATTCTTTGGTTATATGCTCAGTAATGGGTCAAATGGTATTTCTAGTTCTAGATCCTTGAAGAATTGCCACACTGTCTTCCACAATGGTTGAACTAATTTACACTCCCACAAACAGTGTAAAAGCATCACTATTTCTTCACATCCTCTCTGGCATCTGTTGTTTCTTGTCTTTTTAATGATCATCATTCTAACTGGCATGAGATGGTATCTCATTGTGGTTTTGATTAGCATTTCTCTGATGATCAGTGATAATGAGCATTTTTGCATATGTCTGTTAGCTGCATAAATGTCTTCTTTTGAGAAGTGTCTGTTCATATCCTTTGCCCACTTTTTGATGGGGTTGTTTGTTTTTTCTTGTAACTTTAAGTTCTTTGTAGATTCTGGATATTAGCCCTTTGTCAGATGGGTAGTTTGTAAAAATTGTCTCCCATTCTGTAGATTGCCTGTTTACTCTGAGAGTATCTTTTGCTGTGCAGAAGCTCTTTACTTTAATTAGATCCCATTTGTCAATTTTGGCTTTTGTTGCCATTTCTTTTGGTGTTTTAGTCAAGAAGTCTTTGCCCATGCCTATGTCCTGAATGGTATTGCCTAGGTTTTCTTCTAGGATTTTTATGGTGTTAGGTCTTATATTTAAGGCTTTAATCCATCTTGAGTTAATTTTTGTATAAGGTGTAAGGAAGGGATCCAATTTCAGCTTTCTACGTGTGGCTAGCCAGCTTTCCCAGCACCATTTATTACATAGGGAATCCTTTCCCCATTGGTGGTTTTCGTCAGGTTTGTCAAAAATCAGATGGTTGTAGATATGTGGTGTTACTTCTGAGGCCTCTGTTCTGTTCCATTGGTCTATATCTCTGTTTTGGTACCAGTACCATGCTGTTTTTATTTACCGTAGCCTTGCAGTATAGTTTGAAGTCAGGTAGCATGATGCCTCCAGCTTTGTTTTGCTAAGGATTGTCTTGGCTATATGGGCTCTTTTTTGGTTCCATATGAACTTTAAAGTAGTTTTTTCCAATTCTGTGAAGAAAGTCCATGGTAGCTTGATGGGGATAGCATTGAATCTATAAATTACTTTGGGCAGTATGGCCATTTTCACTATCTTGATTCTTCCTATCCATGGGCATGGAATGTTGTTCTATTTGTTTGTGTCCTCTCTTATTTCCTTGAGCAGTGGTTTATAGTTTTCCTTGAAGAGGTCCTTCCCATCCCTTGTAAGTTGTATTCCTAGGTATTTTATTCTCTTTGTAGCAATTGTGAATGGGAGTTCACTCATGATTTGGCTCTCTGTTTGTCTGTTCTTGGCATACAGGAATGCTTGTGATTTTTGCACATTGATTTTGTATCCTGAGACTTTGCTGAAGTTGCTTATCAGCTTAAGGAGATTTTGGGCTGAGACCATGGGGTTTTCTTTTTCTTTTTCTTTTGACAATGGGGTTTTCTAAATATACAATCACGTCACCTGCAAGCAGACAATTTGTCTTCCTGTTTTCCTAATTGAATACCCTTTATTTGTACAATCATGTCATCTGCAAGCAGACAATTTGACTTCCTCTTTTCCTAATTGAATACCTTTTATTTCTTTCTCTTGCCTGATTGCCCTAGCCAGAACTTCCAACACTATGTTGAATAGGAGTGGTGAGAGAGGGAATCCTTGTCTTGTGCTAGTTTTCAAAGGGAGTGCTTCCAGCTTTTGCCCATTCAGTATGATATTGGCTACAGGTTTGTCATAAATAGCTCTTATTATTTTGAGATACATTCCATCAATACCTGGTTTATTGAGAGTTTTTAGCATGAAGTAGTGTTGAATTTTGTCAAAGGCCTTTTCCACATCTATTAAGATAATCATGTGGTTTTTGTCATTGGTTCTGTTTGTGATGGATTACGTTTATTGATTTGCATCTGTTGAACCAGCCTTGCATCCCAGGGATGAAGCCCACTTGATCATGGTGGATAAGCTTTTTGATGTGCTGCTGGATTCGGTTTGCCAGTATTTTATTGAGGAGTTTCGCATTGATGTTCATCAGGGATATTGGCCTAAAATTCTTTTTTTGTTGTGTCTCTACCAGGCTTTGGTATCAGGATGATGCTAGCCTCATAAAATGAGTTAGGGAGGATTCTCTCTTTTTCTATTGATTGAAATAGTTTCGGAAGGAATGGTACCAGCTCCTTTTTGTACCTCTGGTAGAATTCGGCTGTGAATCCATCTAGTCCTGGACTTTTTTGGGTTGGTAGGCTATTAATTATTGCCTCAATTTCAGAGCCTGCTATTGGTCTATTCAGACTCAACTTCTTCCTGGTTTAGTCTCGGGAGGGTGTATGTGTCCAGGATTTTATCCATTTCTTCTAGATTTTCTAGTTTATTTGTGTAGAGGTGTTTATAGTATTCTGTGGTGGTAGTTTGTATTTCTGTGGGATTGGTGATATCCCTTGATCATTTTTTATTGCGTCTATTTGATTCTTCTCTCTTTTCTTCTTTATTAGTCTTGCTAGTGGTCTATCTATTTTGTTGGTCTTTTCAGAAAACCAGCTCCTGGATTCATTTATTTTTTAAAGGGTTTTTCGTGTCTCTCTCTCTCCTTCAGTTCTGCTCTGATCTTAGTTATTTCTTGCATTCTGCTTGCTTTTGAATTTGTTTGCTCTTGCTTCTCTAGCTCTTTTAATTGTGATATTAAGGTGTCAATTTTAGATCTTTCCTGCTTTCTCTTGTGGGCATTTAGTGCTATAAATTTCCCTCTACACACTGCTTTAAATGTGTCTCAGATTCTGGTACGTTGTGTCTTTGTTCTCATTGGTTTCAAAGAACATCTTTATTTCTGCCTTCATTTCGTTATGTACCCAGTAGTCATTGAGGAGCAGGTTGTTCAGTTTCCATGTAGTTGTGCAGGTTGAGTGAGTTTATTAATCCTGAGTTCTAATTTGGTTGCACTGTGATCTGAGAGATGGTTTGTTGTGATTTCTGTTCTTTTACATTTGCTGAGGAGTATTTTACTACCAATTATGTGGTCAATTTTAGAATAAGTGTGATGTGGTGCTGAGAAGAATGTATATTCTCTTGATTTGGGGTGGAGAGTTCCGTAGAGGTCTATTAGATCCGCTTGGTCCAGAGCTGAGTTCAAGTTCTGGATATCCTTGTTAACCTTCGATCTCAATCTGTCTAATATTGACAGTGGGGTGTTAAAGTCTCCCATTATTACTGTGTGGGAGTCTAAGTCTCTTTGTAGGTCTCTAAGGACTTGCTTTATTAATTTGGGTGCTCCTGTATTGGGTGCGTATATATTTAGCAGTGTTAGCCCTTCTTGTTGAATTGATCCCTTTACCATTATCTAGTGGTCTTCTTTGTCTGTTTTGATCTTTTTTGGTTTAAAGTGTTTTATCAGAGACTAGGATTGCAACCCCTGCTTTTTTTTTTTTTCTTTCCATTTGCTTGGTAGATCTTCCTCCATCCCTTTATTTTGAATCTAATGTGCAGCTTTGCATGTGAGATGGGTCTCCTGAATACAGCACACTGATGGGTCTTGACTCTTTATCCAATTTGCCAGTCTGTGTCTTTTAATTGGGGGCATTTAGCCCATTTACATTTACATTTGTTGTTTGAATTTGATCCTGTCATTATGATGTTAGCTGGTTATTTTGCCTGTTAGTTGATGCAGTTTCTTCCTAGCATTGATGGTCTTTACTATTTGGCATGTTTTTGCACTGGCTGGTGCCAGTTGTTCCTTTCCACATTTAGTGCTTCCTTCAGGAGCTCTTTTAAGGCAGGCCTGGTGGTGACAAAATCTCTCAGCATTTGTTTTTTTGGTAAAAGATTTTATTTCTGTTTCACTTATGAAGCTTAGTTTTGCTGGATATGAGATTCTGGGTTGAAAAATTCTTCTCTTTAAGAATGTTGAATATTCACCCCCACTCTCTTCTGGCTTGTAGGGTTTCTGCCAAGCAATCTGCTGTTAGTCTCATGGGCTTCCCTTTGTGGGTAACCCAACCTTTCTCTCTGGCTGCCCTTAACATTTTTTCCTTCATTTCAACCTTGGTGAATCTGACAATTATGTGTCTTAGGGTTGCTCTTCTCAAGGAGTATCTTTATGGTGTTCTCTGTATTTCCTGAATTTGGCTGTTGGCTTGCTTTGCTAAGTTAGGGAAGTTCTCCTGGATAATATCTTGAAGAGTGTTTTCTAACTTGGTTCCATTCTCCCCATCACTTTCTGGTATACCTATCAGATGTAGGTTTGGTCTTTTTACATAGTCCCATATTTCTTGGAGGCTTTATTCATTTCTTTTCACTCTTTTTGTCTCTAATATTGTCTTCTCACTTTATTTCATTAATTTGATCTTCAATCACTGATATCCTTTCTTCCACTTGATTGAGTTGGCTATTGAAGCTTGTGCATGCGTCACGAAGTACTTGTGCCATGGTTTTCAGCTCCATCAGGTCATTTAAGGACTTCCCTACACTGTTTATTCTAGTTAGCCATCTGTCTAACCTTTTTTCAAGGTTTTTACCTTCCTTGCAATGGGTTAGAACATGCTCCTTTAGCTCAGAGAAGTTTGTTATTACTGACTTTCTGAAGCCTGCTTCTGTCAACTCGTCAAACTCATTCTTCATCTAGTTTTGTTCCCTTGTTTGCGAGGAGCTGCAATCCTTTAGGGGAGAAGAGGCACTCTGTTTTTTGGAATTTTCAGCTTTTCTGCTCTGGTTTCTCTCCATCTTTGTGGTGTTATCTACCTTTGGTCTTTGATGTTGGTGACCTACAGATGGGGTTTTGGTGTGGATGTCCTTTTTGTTGTTGTTGATGCTATTCCTTTCTGTATGTCAGTTTTCCTTCTAACAGTCAGACCCCTCAGCTGCAGGTCTGTTGGAGTTTGCTGGAGGTCCACTCCAGACCCTGTATGCCTGGGTATCACCAGTGGAGGTTGCAGAACAGCAAATATTGCTGCCTGATCCTTCCTCTGGAGGCTTTGTCCCAGAGTGGCACCCGCCTGTTTGAGGTGTCTGTTGGCCCCTGCTGGGAATTGTTTCCCAGTGAGGCTACACGGGGGTCAGGGACCTGCTTGAGGAGGCAGTCTGTCTGTTCTCAGAGCTCAAACACCATGCTGAGAGAAGCACTGCTCTCTTCAGAGCTGTCAGACAGGGACATTTAAATCTGCAGAAGCTGTCTGCTGCCTTTTGTTCTACTATGCCCTGCCCCCAGAGGTGGAATCTATAGAAGCTGTAGGCCTTGCTGAACTGCAGTGGTCTCCACCCAGTTCATGCCTCCATGCCTCTTTGTTTACAAGGTGAGCTACTGAAGCCTCAGCAATGATAGACGCCCCTCCCTCTGTCCAGCTGCAGCATCACAGGTCAATGTCAGACTGCTGAGCTAGCAGTGAGCAAGACTCTGTGGGTGTGGGACCCAATGAGCCAGGCACAGGAGGGTATCTCCTGGTCTGCCGGTTGCTAAGACTGTGGGAATAGCACAGTATTTGTTCAGGAGTGTACCATTTCTCCAGATACAGTCTGTCATGGCTTTCCTTGGCTAGGAAAGGGAAATCCCCCAACCCCTTGTACTTTCTGGGTGAGGCGCTGCCCCACCCTGCTTCAGCTCCTCTCCATGGGTTGCACCCACTGTCCAACCAGTCCCAGTGAGACGAACCAGGTACCTCAGTTGGAAATGCAGAAATCACTCGTCTTCTGCATCAGTCTCGCTGGGAGCTGCAGACCGGAGCTGTTCCTATTCGGCCATCTTGGAAGCCACAGTGGCTTGCCTTTTTATCTTTCTAAGAGTATCCTTGGAAAAGCAACAGTTTTTAAACTTTGATGAAGTCTAATTTTTATACTTGTGTGTCATATATAATATGTATTTTTTTGGTATTCTGAGAAATCTTTGCCTGTTTCACTATTTTAAAGTGTTTCATTGATCAAAATAAATTATTCACAGATGAAATGACTCTGTACCTAAAAAGAACAAAGCAATTGACTTAATAATTATAAGAGCTAATGAGAAAATTAAATAAGGGGACCAGAATGAAATTCAGATCTCAACTTTTTTTTTTTTTTTTAATCCTTGGCCAGGGAAATTATTCATGTTCTCATCTTTATATATTTTTATTTATTTTTTAAGTTTTATTTTATTCTATTTTATTTCAGTAGTGTTTTAGGGGAACAGATGGTGTTTCGTTACATGGATAAGCTCTTTGTTGGCGATTTCTGAGATTTTGGTGCACCCATTACCCAAGAAGTGTATACTGTACCCAATGTACAATCTTTTATCCCTCACTCCCTTTACCCCTTCTCCCCACCAAGTCCCTAAAGTCCATTATATCATTTTTATGCCTTCACATCCTCATAGCTTAGCTTCCACATATAAGTGAGAACATACAATGTTTGGTTTTCCATTCTTGAGTTATTTCACTTAGAATCATGGTCTCCAACTCCATCCAGGTTGCTGTAATTCCTGTTATTTCATTCCTTTTTATGGCTGAGTAGTATTCCATGGTGTGTGCATGTGTGTGTGTGTGTATATATATATTAGTGTGTGTATATATATAGTGTATATAGTGTGTATATATATATATAGTGTGTGTATATATAGTGTATATATATATATATATCACATTTTCTTTTTTTTTTCTTTAAGTTCTGGGATACATGTGCTGAATGTGCAGGTATGACACATAGGTATACATGTACCTTGGTGCTTTGCTGCATCTATCAACCCGTCATCTAGGTTTTAAGCCCTGTATGCATTAGGTATTTGTCCTAATGCTATCCTTCCCATCTCCCCCCACCCCCAACAGGCCCCATGTGTGATGTTCCCCTCCCTGTGTCCATGTGTTCTTATTGTTCAACTCCCACTTATGAGTGAGCGCATGCAGCGTTTGGTTTTCTTTTCCTATGTTAGTTTGCTGAGGAGTATGGTTTCTAGCTTCATCCATTTCCCCGCAAAGGAAATGAACTCATTCCTTTTTATGGCTGCTTTGTACTCCATGGTGTATATGTGCCACATTTTCTTTATCCAATCTATCATTGATGGGTATTTGGGTTGGTTCCAAGTCTTTGCTGTTGTAAATAGTGCTGCAATAAACATATGTGTGCATGTGTCTTTATAGTAGAATGATTTATAATCCTTTGGGTATGCACCCAGTAATGGGATTGCTGGGTCAGATGGTATTTCTGGTTCTAGGTCTTTGAGGAATCACCACACTGTCTTCCACAATGGCTGAACTAATTTACATGCCCACAAACAGTATAAAAGAGTTCCTATTTCTCCACATCCTTGCCAGCATCTGTTTCCTGACTTTTTAATGATTGCCATTCTAACTGGCATGAAATGGTATCTCATTGTGGTTTTGATTTGCATTTCTCTAATGATCAGTGATGATGAGCTTTTTTTCATATGTTTGTTGGCTATATAAATGTCATATTTTGAGAAGTGTCTGTTCATGTCATTTGCCCACTCTTTGATGGGGTTGTTTTTTTCTTGTAAATTTGCTTCAGTTCCTTGTAGATGCTGGATATTAGTCCTTTGTCAGATAGATAGATTGCAAAAATTTTTTCCCATTCTGTAGGTTGCCTGTTCACTCTGGTGACAGTTTCTTTTGTTTAGCAGAAGGTCTTTAGTTTAATTAGATCCCATTTGTCAATTTTGGCTTTTGTTGCCATTGCTTTTGGTGTTGTAGTCATGAAGTCTTTGCCCATGCCCATGTCCTGAATGGTATTGCCTAGGTTTTCTTCTAGGGCTTTTATGGTTTTAGATTTTATGTTTAAGTCTTTAATCCATCTTGAGTTAATTTTTGTATAAAGTGTAAGGAAGGGGTCCAGTTTCTATTTTCTGCATATGGCTAGCCAGTTTTCCCAGCACCATTTATTAAATAGGGGATCCTTTCCCCATCGCTTGTTTTTGTCAGGTTTGTCAAAGATCAGATGGTTGTAGATGTGTGGTATACACCACATTTTCTTTATCCACTCGTTGATTGATGGGCATTTGGGCTGGTTCCTTAGTTTTGCAATTGCGAATTGTGCTGCTATAAACATGCATGTGCACGTGTCTTTTTCATGTAACAACTTCTTTTCCTCTGCGTAGATACCCAATAGTGGGACTGCCGAATCAAATGGTAAATATACTTTTAGTTTTTTAAGGAACCTCCATACTGTTTTCCATGATGGTTATACTAGTTTACATTCCCACCAGCAGTGTAAAAGTGTTCCCTTTTCACTGCATCCATGCCAGCATCTATTATTTTTTGATTTTTAAATTATGGCCATTCTTGCAGGAGTAAGTTGGTATTGCATTGTGGCTTCGATTTGCATTTCCCTGATAATTAATGATGTTCAGCATTTTTTCATATGCTTGTTGGCCATTTGTATATCTTCTTTTGAAAATTATCTATTCATGTCCTTAAGCCCACTTTTTGATGGGATTGTTTGTTTTTTATTGCTGATTTGTTTGAGCTCCTTGTAAATACTGAATGTTGGTCCTTTGTTGCATTCATAGTTTGTGAAGATTTTTTCCCACTCTGTGGGTTGTCTGCTTATGCTGCTTATTTTATTGTCATTTTTTTTTTTTTTTTTTGCTGTGTGGAAGCTTTTTAGTTTAATTAAGTCTCATCTATTTATCTTTGTTTTTGTTGAATTTGCTTTTGGGTTCTTGGTCATGAAGTATTTGCCTAAGCCAATGTCTAGAAGGGTTTTTCTGATGCTATCTTCTAGAATTTTTATGATTTCAGGTCTTAAATTTAAGTCTTTGATCCACCTTGAGTTGATTTTTGTATAATGTGAGAGATGAGCCAGTTTCATTTTTCTACATGTGGCTTACCAATTATCCCAGCACCTTTTGTTAAATAGGGTGTCTTTTCCCCACTTTATATTTTTGTTAGCTTTGTCGAAGATCAGTTGGCTATAATTATTTGGGTTTATTTCTGGGTTCTCTGTTTTGTTCCATTGGTCTACGTGCCTATTTTTATACCAGTACCATGCTGTTTTGGTGACTGTAGTCTTAAGGTATAGTTTGAAATTGAGTAATGTGATGTCTCCAGATTTGTTCTTTTTGCTTAGTCTTGCTTTTGCTATGTGGGCTCTTTTCTGGTTGCGAATGAATTTTAGAATTATTTTTTCTAGTTCTGTGAAGAATGGTGGTAGTATTTTGATGGGAATTACATTTAATTTGTAGATTGCTTTTCACAGTATGGTCATTTTCACAATATTAATTCTACCTATCCATGAGCATGAAATGTGTTTCCATTTGCTTGTCATCTATAATTTCTTTCAGCAGTGTTTTCTAGTTTTCCTTGTAGAGGTCTTTCTATTGGAAAGGAGTTGAGTTCTTTATTTGATGCTCAGCTTGGTCATTGTTGGTGTATAGAAGAGCTACTGATTTGTGTACATTGAATTTGTATCCTGAAACTTTACTGAATTCATTGGTTAGATCTAGGAGCTTTTTAGATGAGACTTTAGGGTTTTCTAGGTATACAATCATATTATCAGCAAACATTGACAGTTTGACTTCCTCACTACTGATCTGGATGTCCTTTATTTCTTTCTCTTGTCTGATTGCTCTGGATAGGACTTCTAGAACTACATTGACTAGAAGAAGTGAGAGTGGGCATCCTTGTCTTATTCTAGTTCTCAGGGGGAATGCTTTCAACTTTTCCTTATTCAGTGTAATGTTGGTTGTGGGTTTGTCATAGATGGCTTTTACTGCCTTAAGATATGTCCCTTCTATGCTGATTTTGCTGAGGGTTTTAATCATAAAGAGGTGCTGGATTTTGTTAACTGCTTCTATTCAGATGATCATGTGATTTTTGTTTTTGATTCTGTTTATGTGCTGTATCACATTTATTGACTTGCCACATGTTAAATCATCCCTACATCCCTGATATAAAACCTACTTGATTATGGTGGATTTTTTTTTTTGATATGCTGTTGGATTCAGTTAGCTAGTATTTTGTTGAGGGTTTTTGCATCTATGTTCATTGGTCTATAGGTTTCTTTTTTTGTTGTGTCCTTTTCTGGCTTGGGTATTAGGGTGATACTGGCTTCATAGAATGACTTAGGGAGGATTTTTCTATATCTGTTGGAATAGTTTCAATAGGATTGATACCAATTCTTTTTTGAATGTCTGATAGACTTCAGCTGTGAATTCATCTGGTCCTGGACTTTTTTTGGGGTGGCAACTTTTAAATTACCATTTCAATCTTGCTGCTTGTTATTCATCTGTTCAGAGTTTCTATATTTTCCTGGTTTAATCTAGTCAGATTGTATGTTTCCAGGAATTTATCCATCTCCTCTAGGTTTGCTAGTTTGTGTGTGTAAAGGTGTTCATAGTAGCCTTGAATGATCTTTTCTATTTCTGATTTATTGGTTGTGATATCTCCTGTTTTGTTTCTAATTGAGCTTATTTGGATCTTCTCTCTTCTTTTCTTGGTTAATCTTGATAATAGTCTATTAATTTTGTTTATCTTTTCTAATAACGAGCTTTTTGTTTCATTTGTCCTATGTATTTTTTTTGTTTTAATTTCATTTAGTTCTGCTCTGATCTTATTTCTTTTGCTGGGTTTGGGTTTTGTTTGTTCTTGATTCTCTAGTCCCTTGAAGTGAGACCTTAAATTGTCTATTTGTGTTCTTTCAGACTTTTTGATGTAGGCATTTAATGCCATGAACTTTCTTCTTAGCATCAATTTTGCTGTATCCCAGAGGTTTTGATAGGTTGTGTCACTATTATTCAGTTCAAAAAATTTTAAAATTTTCCTCTGGATTTCATTCTTGACCCAATGATCACTCAGGAGTAGATTCTTTAACTTCCATGTATTTGCATGGTTTTGAGAATTCCTTTTGGAGTTGATTTCCAATTTTTTTCCACTGTAGTCTGAAAGAGTACTTGATATGATTTCAATTTTTTAAAATTTGTTGAGGCCTGTTTTGTGGCCTATCGTATGGTCTATCTTGAAGAATGTTCCATGTGTTGATGACTAGAATGTATATTCTGCATTTGTTGGGTAGGATGTTCTATAAATATCTGCTAAGTCCATTTGTTCTAGGGTATAGTTTAAGTCCATTGTTTCTTTGTTGACTTTGTGTCTTGATGACCTGTCTAGTGCTGTCAGTGGAGTATTGGAGTCCCCCACTATTATTGTGTTACCATCTATCTAATTTCTTACGTATAGTAGTAATTGTTTTATGTATTTGGGAGATCCAGTGTTAGGTGCATATATATTTAAGATTGTGATATTTTTCTGTTGGACTAGTCCTTTTATCATTATATAACGTCCACCTTTGTCTTTTTTTTTTTTTTTTTTTTAACTGTTGTTGCTTTAAAGTCTGTTTTGTCAGACATAAGAATAGCTACTCCTGCTCATTTTTGGTGTCCATTTGCAGGGAATATCTTTTTCCACCTCTTTACCTTAAGTTTATTTGAGTCCTTTTGTGTTAGGTGAGTCTCTTGAAGACAGCAGATTCTTGATGGGTGAATTCTTATCCATTCTGCCATTCCGTGCCTTTTAAGTGGAACATTTAGGCCATATACATTCAATGTTCATATTGAGATGTGAGGTACTATTGTCTTCATCTTGCTAGTTGTTGCCTAAATACCTTATGTTTTTTTTTTCATTGTGTTATTGTTTTATAGGCCTTGTGGGATTTATGCTTTAAGGACGTTCTATTTTGGTGTATTTTGAGGTTTTATTTCAAGATTTAGAACTTCTTTGAGCAGTTCTTGTAGTGTTGGCTTGGCAGTGGTGAATTCTCTCAGCATTTATTTGTCTGAGAAAGGCTTTATCTTTGCTTCATTTACGAAGCTTAGTTTCACTGGATACTGTTTTGTTTAGTGAGGCTAAGATAGGACCCCACTCCCTTCTAGGTTATAGGGTATCTGCAGGGAAATCTGCTGTTAACATGATAGGTTTTCCTTTATAGGTTACCCAATGCTTTTGTCTCATAACTCTAAAGATTCTTTTGTTCGTCTTGACTTTAGATAACCTGATTACTATGTGTCTTGGTGATGATCTTTTTGCTATGAATTTCCCAGGTGTTCTTTGTGTTTCTTGTATTTGGAAGTCTAGATCTCTAGCAAGGCCAGGGAAGTTTTCCTCAATTATTACCTCAGATATATTTTCCAAACCTTTAGTTTTATCTTCTTCCTTGGGAACAGCAATTATTCTTAGGTTTGCTCATTTAACATAACTCCATACTTCTTGGAGGCTTCATTTTTTTTTGTTTTTTGTTTTTTTAATTATTTTTTTTAATCTTTGTTGGATTGGGTTAATTCAAAAGCCTTGTCTTAGAGGTCTGAAGTAACTTCTTCTACTTGTTTGGTTCTATTGTTGAAACTTTCCAGTGTATTTTGTATTTCTCTAAGTTTGTTTCTTATTTCCAAAAGTTTTGATTATTTTTTATTGATGCTATCTGTTTCTCTGGAGATTTTTTGTCCATCTCCTGTATTATTTTTAAAATTTCTTTAAATTGTTTTTCACTTTTCTGTGGTGCCTCCGTGAGTAGCTTAATAATCCACCTTCTAAATTCTTTATTTTTAATTTTTTATTTCCATAGGTTGACCTTCTGAATTATTTTTCTGGCAATTCAGAGATTTCTTCTTGGTTTGGACCCATTGCTGGTGAGCTAGTATCATCTTTTTGGAGTGTTAAAGAACCTTGCTTTGTCATTACCAGAACTGGTTCCTTCTCATTTGAGTAGACTCTGTCAGAGGAAAGATCTGGGGTTCTACAGCTGCCGTTCAGATTCTTTTGTTCCATGGGGTGATCCCTTTATGTGGTGCTCTTCCCCTTTCCCTAAGGATGGGGCTTCCTAAGAGCCAGATTACAGTGATTGTTATTGCTCTTCTGGGTCTAGCCTCCCAGTGAAGTTACTGGGCTCCAAGCTGGTACTGAGGAGTGTCTGTAAAGAGTCCTGTGACATGATTCATCTTCAGGTCTCTCAGCTGTGGATACTAGCACCTGCTCCAGTGGAGGTAGCAGGACAGTGAAATGAACTCTCTGAGGGTACTTGGTTGTAGTTTTGTTTGGGGCACTGTTTTTGTCTTTTTTTTTTTTTAATGCTGGTTGTGTTAGCAGTGAAGTTGTCATGTGGACAGATTCAGGACCTCTGGTTAGCCAGGATGTTACAGGCAGTGGAATTAGCTGTTTTGTCTTTTCTTGGAGAAGTGTTGTTCTGTTTTGAGTTGTGGTAGTGACTTGAGTTAGTTGGCCCTTAGCCAGGAGGTGGCGCTTTCAAGAGAACATCAGCTGTGGTAGCACAGGGGGATACAAGCTTGCCTTAAGGTCGCCTGGACAAGTATTCGGGTTTCTAAGATGACGGGTGGAGTCATAGAGCTCCCAAGAGATTATGTCTTTTGTCTTTGGCTACAAGGGTGGGTAGAGAAGTACCATCAGGTCAGAGCAGGGTTAAGTGTGTCTGAGCTCAGACTCTCCTTGGGCAGAGCTTACTGTGGCCACTGTGAGGGATGAAGGTGTGGTTTTCAGGCCAATGGTGTTATATTCCCAGGGGAATTATGGCTGCCTCTGCTCCATCATTCAGGTCATCAGGGAAGTTGGGGGAAACTGGCAGTGACAGGCTTCACCCAGTTCCCATGCAGCCAGCAAGACTAGTCTCACTCCATCACCAGCATCAAGTTTATATCCAGGCAGCCAGTGAGCAGGGCTGAGATCATGTCCCAGGCTACAAGCCTCGCCACTGAGAAAGCAAGCAGGGCTTTCAGGCCCCACCCTTCCCTGCCTGCTGCAGCTCCTGTGCTTGTATCTGCACTTCCCATTCTTTCCTGGGCAGAATCTCCCCCCACCCCAGAATTCTGCCCAGGGAAGACTGTGTTTGGTCGAAATTATTACAAAGTTCAGCTATTAGTTTCCTTCTCCTTGTGGTCCTTTCCCAATTCCACTAGCAGCCCTCCCCAAGGACCTTTGTGAGACAAAATCGGAAATGGTTTTCCTGGGGACCGGGAGTGCCCACAGGGCTCTTCCTACTACTTCTTCTACCTTTATATTTTGCTTGGCTCTCTAAATTCATTTCAGCTCTAGGTAAGGTTTAGATCCTTCTCCTATTATATGGAATTTCCAGGTTCCCCAGTGAGGATGTGTGTTTGGAGGCAGACCTTCCCCCCTCACACTGTGGGCCCTCAGTTTTTTGTCTGTCTCGTGGAGCTTGCAGGAGCAAGCCACTTTTTTCAAAGGGTCTGTGGATTCTTTTGGTTTTCTTGGTATGTTCCTGTGGTAGTTCTTGGAGCAGAAGTTCATGATATGAGCCTCCACACACTATCTCATCTGTCTGAGTGGGAGCTACAAGTTAGTCCTGCCTCCTAGTAACCATTTTCCTTGGAAATCCTCAACTTTCTTGTATGTGCATTAGTCAGGGAATTGGGCAGCATGGCCCACTTATTCAAAAGGGGTGACTAAAGACAGTGTGATGAAGGGACTATTCACACAGGGGTGGGCAGGGTTAACCACTCTAACAACAGCAGGAAGCCATTACTAATTCTAGGCCTAAAGGGTCAGAGGAAAGACCTCTCCTATAGGAGAGGTCCACCTGACAGGAGCTTTTCAGTCTTTGGTAGAGGAATACAGCCACCACCAACCCATGACCCAGCAGAGGCAGGGAGATAGGGGAACAAATACTTCAATCTCTCTCTCCTTCTATCCTTTGACTCTCTGTCGGTGCCTCCCATTAGCCAAACTCACCTGGAAGCCAAATGGCAAGGAAGCCCATCTAATGAGACCCATAAAGATCAGCCTCTCAGAGCTGACTTTTGGCTCATTGGCATGAGGAACCCAAATTGACTAAGGGGAAATCTCAGCTTCTGATTTAATGGAAGATTGACTGTGTTTACTGGTGAAACTATTTTGCCCTGGGGCGGGATGTCTTACAGAACCATTAAGTCTAAAGTTGCAGCATTAACACAGGCAGCAAAAATACCTTATGTGGGTTATTAAATCTAATAGTGAGAGTAACCACTCCCACTTCCACCTCTTGCTTCCCAGATCAGGAGCATTCTTGCTATGAGGAGATGGCACTATTTATTTGCCTGTAGGTTAGTACATTTAGGAAGGCACCCTACCTGCAGTATTAGCCTTTAAGCTTGGCTCCCAGAAGTCTCAGCCCTGGGCTATAGGAGATATGGTGTCTTTCAGAGCAGTTATAGAAGTTTACTGACAACCTATACAGATCTTTAGCTGGAAATGTAAAGCCCTAAGCTCATCATTTTCTTTTTTTCTCTAAGTTCTCTAGCTATCTTAGAAGTAACCAACCAACCCTATAGTCCTTAGACTAGATTCCTACTAAAATGTTTAATAGCAGCAACTACTTGGCCACCCTAAGTCTTCCTTTCTATAGCGACTTGACTTCAGGTGACTAGAGACAGAAATTTAGGTAACTATTTTGTCACTCCATTCCATGGATTATATGTGTACTTTTTACCAATGGAAACATCACCACTGATACTTTTAAATCTTAAAAGATTGGAGAACCAGTTCCAGATTCCTGTCTTCATCATTCTGTTCCCCTGGAACCATTTCTGGTATCAATACCTTTCAATCAAGATTTAGGAAGGAGAACAGAGTCCCTTGAAAATGATGGGACAAGTGATTTATTATAGGAATTAGACCTTACATAATTATGGGGGAGATACAGAAATGCAGGTCTGGAAGGATCAGAGAAGGATCACCAACCAGGCAACATTGAGAAGTCAAATACTTCCAGCTGCCAAAGGAGGCCATGAGCAGAAGAGTGCACAGAGAGGTCTGTGGGAGGCAGTTGCCTCTGTCTAGCTATCCGCTCTGCAGGTCTGTCACCAAGCATTTGGTAGTAGTGGGTCTGGGGTCACTTTTGGTCAGGAGAGCCATCAGGCAGGAAGAATAATTGGATGTGTAAAGCAAGGACAGGAGGGAACCTGCTGGGCACCTCTGTGTCTGTACACACACCTGACCAAAAAATACTTAGGAGAATAATGACTGCAGTTTTACTTCTGCCTTCTGAATTTCACATATATTTTTCTTTTTTCCAACTCTAAACTGAAGCCATATAAGGAACAGCATTTTGAGAAATGTAATTCCCAAACAGATCAAGTTGACATAGCCAGTGATCGTCAGACTTTTGGTTTTCCAGATCAGTAATGTATTTTTAAAATTGGTGGTAGGAGGAGGGTGGAGAATCATGAAAACTTCTATTATTTTAGAAAAGACAGAACATTGTTAGCGCTAAAACTAATGGAGGCCATGTCAAAATACAAAATAATCTTTTAAATGGGAAAATATATATAGATTTGTGAAACATTCACTACTATTCTCTTTATTTTTATTATTTTACACCAAAACTTCATTTCAGACCAGTCTAAGGGAATTGCTTAGGCAACATCAGGGATTTTTCTTGCCCAGTCCCAAACCAATAACAGGTTCAGTAATATTTCTGTGTTTCAAGAAGATCATTTCTTCAGCCCATGGCTTTCCCAGTTAGGGTAAACTATCTGAACTAATCTGTGTGATTTTAATGTTTCCATCTTTAGGGCAGTGGTGAAACTTCTCCTTGAACTAGAGAAGGGCACTGGCAAACAGAGATGATGGACAAACTCCACACCAAACTACTCCAGAGTATGTGATTATGTGGTTTTGTTGCCCAAAGCTACTCAAGGTTACAGGACTGGGGCATTTGAATGGGAACTTCTTTTTCCATGGTTTCCTGACACCATTGATCCCTCCTTGATTCATCTAATTCAGGATTTCTAACTCTACTATTATTAACCTCTTGGGCTGGATAATACTACATTGTGGGGGATTGTCTTGGGCATTCTGAGATATTTAGCAACATTCCTGCTCTCTACCTACTAGATGTCAGGAGTGCCTTACCCCCAGTTGTGACAACCAAATCATAGATCCACGCATTGCCAAATGTTCACTAGAGGGTAAAACCACATCCCTTCCCACATTGAGAACCAGTGATCTAACTTTAAGCTGAATGCAAATATAAAAATACAAAGGATACAGAAATGTCCTAGATAAAGTCAGGAGAAATCCCTTTGGGCTGCTATGCTTAGAGAAAGCAAGCATTGAATGACAGGGAAAGAGCAAACACATGCTTAACTGGTGTAGCAGGCACCTAGATGCCCTCCATTGCAGCCCCTGGCTACATCTGATTTTGATGGCAACTGCAGTGAACAGTTTTCTGTGAATGCCAAGTCACCTTGCACTGATTCCATTACTAGGGGAGCCTGCTGAGCCAGCGCACAAGCATAGCCTATAAGTACTATGTCCTGCATGTGTGTGTGTGATGGGGGAAGGATGTTAACACCCTTGGGGGCAGGCAACTAATAGGGATAGAACTCAGGGGGTAAACTCTGTTTCCTCTTTTTCGGGGCAGACCATTCTGGGAGGCATTCAGAATGATTCCTGAAGGGCCTTATGGAGTTGAGACCTCATTGTTCACAGTGGGGACCTCAGTGTTGCACCGTAATATCAGCTTTCCCTCTTTGCCACCTCATTCTCCTCATCCCTCATCACCAAACCACTGAAGTGTTTAACCCAAGCTCTGTTTCAGGGAAACCTAAACTAAGACATCAGCCTTTCCAATTTTTACAAGTTCTATCTACCATCTACAAATACATTGCGTGCAACATCTAGCCATTTAGAAGAAATGGTATTTTGTTGCTTTTCAGTTGGTTTCCACAGCAAAATTAAAGACACTATCAATGAGATAAAAGGACATTGTTTTTCTTTTCCCTTTCAACCTGCTACATGTTGTTGAATCTGTTCATTCATTAACAAATATTTCTTAGGCACTTACTGGTCTCGGAGCTGGAGGATATACATTACTAAATACACAGCCAAAAATCCATGCCTTATGGAGCTTTTCATTTTAATAAGGAAAGACTATACACTAAGTAATTCAGTTGTTATAGTAAGTTAGAAGATGAAGGCAAGCGGCTATTGGAAGTGGGACGGATAGTCCTGGAACCCAAATCCCCAAATCGGATGTTTCCGCACCTGGCTTTGTTTGCTTGCCACAGCCTTGCCTGACCTCCTGGACATGCCTTGTCTTTTGCTGTCCCCCAACATAACTCCACATTTCTAGCAAATAAGTCCTTTCTCTCTATTTTTCCAACAAGCCTTTCTTTCCTGAAAATTGAGCATCCCCACTCCTGCAGCAGTTAGTGTTTCCTAGCTTCAGTCACTCCCTTTGCCTCCCTGAAGCCGTCCTCTTTGACTGTGAGTTGTGATGTGTTCTTGGCCTAAGCTTTCAGTCTCTTGTATTCCTGGGACATCTCCTCCTCCTGCTGCTAGACCCCATCTGCCTCTCCCACATGCACACAGCATTGGTGGTTCAGCCATTGCTTCTGATCCTGACTTGCAAATTTACATTTTCCATGGGGTGAATCTCAGGGTGAGTGAAGTGAAGCAATAATATCTCACTCAACAAAAGATGTGTTGGGTTGCTGGGGCACAAAGAATGTGCACAGTTGGGAGGTAGAAATGGAATGGCTGCAGAAGTAGACTGAAGTGAGGCCAGGAGGATGATTTGCACGGGGATGTCACATATTTTCCCTTGGAGAAATTAGTGCATCTCATCCCACAAGATTTGGATATTAATTCTGACTTGGAAACAAAGGATGATTGTCAGGGTACAGATAAAACACCCTTTTCTCCTTGCCTGGAGAAACTGATGTTTTCTGGTTCCTGGGACAAGGACTAGCTCCGTCATGGTTTTGAAATACAGGTCTTAGGAATCACACTTCTCATGTCCCAGGGCCTATGATGGTGATAGATAGGCGCTCTATGTGTGTCTGCAAAGTCCTAGAAGCAGTGCATGGCCCAGATCTTTGGAACCCACTGTAAAGCCTGGAATTATGCATTAGATCTTGTCTAACCTTGATACCCAGGGCAATTAGGGGCTAACACTGCCTCAGGAGTGCACCAGTGTGGAGTGGAGTGTGGCACTGAGTCGGTGTGGAACTGCCTCAGGCCTCATGGACTGCCTACCTCTCCCAGCTGCCAGTTCATCCTCAGCAATTCTAATATTTGTTATGGGAGCCCAGGGAAAGGCTCCAAGGCAAGGCATCCAGGCTCATGCTTTCTTTCGAGTAATTTCTAGCCTGATTGTCACAATAGAGGCAAATCTCAAATCCAAGTCAACTCAGAAAATTCTCCTGGGAGTCCCAAGGCAGCAGTGAAAGTCATAAACACAGGTAACATTTCTATTAATAGTTCCTATTAATATCTGTGGGGTGCTTTTAGCGGTTTGTAAAGCACTTGCATAATTCAGCCCTGGGAAGGTCTACCAGATGAGAAATAAGCTCACAGAGGTCATAAAAGAAATATATGTAGGATTCAAGACTTAGATTCAGTTGTTTTGACACCAAAGCCTGTGCTTTCTATACCTTATTACATTTTGCCTAAATATTTGTCAACCATTTCTTCTGGGACTACTATTTTTCACTAAATTAAAACTCATGAGCCTTGAATTCAAGTCCCAGTTTGGCCACTAGATGGCTGTGTGACCCTGAGCCATCTCCTTAACTTCTCTGGCCTTGGATTCTGTTAAACAAAGGGCTCACAGTTGATGCTACATTGATACTGTTTTACAGCGCTCAGACTCTCAGGTGAATACCATCCTAAAAGGATGGTGGGACTACCTATTAGGTGCCACTGAAGACAGCCTTTCCAAAAAGTGAGCTCCAATTCTGAGTGCTCCATTAGGGCTTCACTTTAAAAAAATTTTTTTTGGTATTTTAAACATTTAAGTTCAGGGATACATGTACAGGTTTGTTACATAGGTAAACTTGTGTCATGGGCAGTTTGTTGTACACATTATTTCATCATCCAAGTATTAAGCCCAGTAACCATTAGTTATTTTTCCTGATCCCCTGCCTCCTCCTATGCTCCACCCTCTGATGTCCCCACTGTGAGTCGTTCCCCTCTCTGTGTCCATTTGTTCTCATCACTTAGCTCCCACTTATAAGTGAGAATATGAAGTATTTGGTTTTCTGTTCCTGTGTTAGTTTGCTATGGATAATGGCCTGTAGCTCCATCCATGTCCCTGCAAAAAACATGATATCATTCTTTTTGATGGCTGCGTGGTATTCCATGGTGTATATGTACCACATTTTCTTTATCCAGTCTATCATTGATGGGCATTTAGATTGATTCCATGTCTTTGCTATTGTGAAGTACTGCAATGAACATACATATGCATATGTCTTTATAACAGAACAATTTATATTCTTTGGGGTTTAGAGTAATGGGATTTCTGGGTCAAATGGTAACTTTGTCTTTAGGTCTTTGAGGAATTGCTACAGTGTCTTCCACAATGGATGAACTAATCTACATTCCCACCAACAGTGTATAAGCATTCCTTTTTCTCCACAGTGTTGTAGAGTTTGACTTTTAAAAAGTCAGAGATTTAGCCTAAGAATCGTATAGTTCTGACTGACCATAACTTTGTATCTCTGTTTTAGTTATCTACTACTATGTAACCGAAAAGTAGAGGCTTAAGACAATCAGGATTTAATATTTCTCACAACTCTGTGTTGAGTGGGTTCAGCTAGGCAGTTTTTCTGCTTTCTCTGGGGCCACTCAATGTGGCTATATTCAGCCGGAAACTAGTTGGGTCTAGAATGTTCAAGATAGCCTCACTCATGTACTGGGGTCTAGATTCTAGCTATTGGCTGGTGATCTCAGCTCTCCTTAACTTGTCTCTCCAGCAGGACAGCTTGGATTTCTTTACATGGCAGCTTAGAGCTTTGAAGAAGGTGAAAATGCAAGCTGCAAGGCCTCTTAAGGCCTAGACTTAAAAGTCATACAGTATCACTTTTTTTTTTAATTTTTCTCATTTTTTAAAAAAATTTTATTATTATTATACTTTATGTTTTAGGGTACATGTGCACAATGTGCAGGTTAGTTACATATGTATACATGTGCCATGCTGGTGCGCTGCACCCATTAACTCGTCATTTAGCATTAGGTATATCTCCTAATGCTATCCCTCCCCTCTCCCCCCACCCCACAACAGTCCCCAGAGTGTGATGTTCCCCTTCCTGTGTCCATGTATTCTCATTGTTCAATTCCCACCTATAAGTGAGAACATGCGGTGTTTGGTTTTTTGTCCTTGCAATAGTTTACTGAGAATGATGATTTCCAATTTCATCCATGTCCCTACAAAGGACATGAACTCATCATTTTTTATGGCGGCATAGTATTCCATGGTGTATATGTGCCACATTTTCTTAATCCAGTCTATCATTGTTGGACATTTGGGTTGGTTCCAAGTCTTTGCTATTGTGAATAGTGCGGCAATGAACATACATGTGCATGTGTCTTTATAGCAGCGTGATTTATAATCCTTTGGGTATATACCCAGTAATGGGATGGCTGGGTCAAATGGTATTTCTAGTTCTAGATCCCTGAGGAATCGCCACACTGACTTCCACAATGGTTGAACTAGTTTACAGTCCCACCAACAGTGTAAAAGTGTTCCTATTTCTCCACATCCTCTCCAGCACCTGTTGTTTCCTGACTTTTTAATGATCGCCATTCTAACTGGTGTGAGATGGTATCTCATTGTGGTTTTGATTTGCATTTCTCTGATGGCCAGTGATTGTGAGCATTTTTTCATGTGTTTTTTGGCTGCATAAATGTCTTCTTTTGAGAAGTGTCTGTATCACTTTAAAAAAAATTTTTACTTTAAGTTCTGGGATACATGTGCTGAACATGCAGGTTTGTTACATAGGTATACATGTGCCATGGTGGTTTGCTGCACTTGTCAACCCGTCATCTAGGTTTTAAGCCCAGCATGCATTAGGTATTTGTCCTAATGCTCTCCCTTCCCTTACCCCTCACCCCCCTGCCCCACCCGACAGGCCCCATTGTATGATGTTTCCCTCCCTGTGTCCATGTGTTCTCATTGTTCAACTCCCACTTATGAGTGAGAACATGCAGTGTTTGGTTAGGACCACCCAAGATTCAAGGGAGAGAGAAAATGGTGGCATTTCCTCTTGGTGGAAGTAGTGGCAATGACCAATTGCAACCGAATAAGCAGCAGGTCATCTTTAGAAACAATCTGCAAAAGGAGAAGGAAAGTATCTATGGAAGAACTGGTAATTCAAGAAAGTGGCATGAGCAGAAGAAGGCTTGGGGTCCCTGGGTGTGCTCTATCTCTCAGAGGTCTCCTTAGATTGCACTGTCACTTCCTGAGGAAATCATGGGCTTCTGGAGAGGCATTTGTAGAATGGAATAATTATTACCAGTTGTCTGCCTTCAGCCACCACTGTCCTCCCACAAGGTCCTTCCCCTCTCTTCACTCTCTGCTG
The DNA here is from genome assembly GCF_028858775.2 of Pan troglodytes. NCBI lineage: Eukaryota > Metazoa > Chordata > Mammalia > Primates > Hominidae > Pan > Pan troglodytes. The sequence continues at coordinate 55,510,088 of NC_072413.2, forward strand.
TTCCCTGCACCAATCTCCTGACTCTCACCTGCCACTCTTACTGGCTCATCAAACCCTATATTTGAACTACGTCATTTTTCTCAGAAACAAGAATCTGGTTGAGAGTCTTCTTCGTCTGCAACTTAAATGTATGTACACATACACATTCAAGGTTGTACCTTTTATGAATCATTAGAGAGTGTGTCATCCAGGAGCCACTACTGGCTATCATAGGTTTTTTTTTATAATTTGGATTTTTGTTTGTTGGCTTTTTTTTTGTTTGCTTTTCTACAAAAGCTTGCATTCCCCAGTTGTGCCGTGGGCCCCAAGAAACTACTGCTTTCCACCAAGGCTATCCCTCTTTCACTTATTCCTTTTATCTGCCAGGCTCCTGAGGGAAATTATGTTTGCATCCTTGACCTGGTTTAACACGTCCAATTAGGTAAGGAAATAAGGTCCAGAGAGGTGGGATGATTTCATTTTCTGAACAAAACAAAATGAAAGGAGCCACCCAACCACTGTTTTCTTGTTTATTATGTTTTCATCTTTTTTTTTTTTTTTTTTTTTTGAGACGGAATTTCACTCTTGTTGCCCAGGCTGGAGTGCAGTGGTGGGATCTCAGCTCACCACAACCTCCACCTCCCAGGTTCGAGTGATTCTCCTGCCTCAGCCTCCCAAGTAGCTGAGACTACAGGCCTGTGCCACCACGCCCAGCTAATTTTGTATTTTTAGTACAGACCGGGTTTGTACTAAACCCGTGTTGGTCCATGTTGGTCAGGCTGGTCTCCCTACCTCAGGTGATCCGCCTGCCTCAGCCTCCCAATGTACTGGGATTACAGGGTGACCCACTGCGCCCTACCTGTTTTCATCTTTTTGACAACATAGTGGTAGAGTTCATAGATAAGAAAGTCAATATTTAGGGTGTTAAAAATGGCCTACATCCTAGATCTCCTGGTTCTGCTTCCAGGATACTTTTCCATACAGCAGCTGGGGTTGGCCTGGAGCATAAAGAAATGTGTGTTTGCTGTTCCTTATGTTAGACCAGCATTTTCCTAGGATTCTATAGCATCATCTTGATTCTCCCTAGGCTCAGCCCCTAAGTACAGAGCAGACTTCATTTTCTGTCCTTGAATAGCCCTATGCAAATGAAGTTGTTTATAGATTCATGAATCATTTATTTATCTATTACTTCATTTATCTTATTTATTTTTTGAGACAGGGTCTCCCTCTGTTGCCCAGGCTGGAGTGCAGTGACACAATCTCAGCTCATTGCAGCCTCCAACTCCCAGGCTCAGGCAATCCTCCCATCTCAGCCTCCTGAGTAGCTGGGAGTATAGGCATGTGTGAACATGCCCAGCTAATTTTTGTATTTTTCGTAGAAATGAGGTCTCACGATGTTGCCCAGGCTAATCTCAAACTTCTAGACTCAATTGATCCACCTGCTTCAACCTCCCAAAGTGCTGGGATTATAGGCATGAGTCATCACACCTGGCCTTCATTTATATCTTAAAGCAAATTAAAAAAACAAATGTGAAATTCAAGTGAGCAATATCACCTTGTGCAAACACTGCAAGAATGTGTCTTTCATCTTGCATTGTATACTTCTATAGAGTAGGATTCAAGTCATTCATTTGCTCAGCATCCAAGACAAAGAGAAGAAAATAGTGCTCGATAAATAGTTGAAGGCATGAATGGATTTTTATGGGGCACCACAAGTGAGGCTCCGTTGCTTTCTCCATGGATAAGTAGTTAGAGACTTAGACGAGGACTGACCTCTTCCTCTAACTGGCTTCATAATCTGATGCAAACAGTTTTAACCTGTCAGCTTCACTTTTCTCACCTCTAAGATGAGAAGATTAGAAAGTATAAACTCTTGTGCTTCTATTTCAAAATGCTGTAACTATTTCATATAATATTGCATCAGGAAATGGGAAAAGTACTTTGACCAAATAATTTATAAGCTTTAGTATCAGTTTCTCATTTTCTGAATTCTGAAGTTTAAACCCTCCTACTTAAAGAAGAAGATGAAGCAGTGGTTCATAAGAGACATCCTTGGGAAGTTACACTTGAGTTGAAGAAATACATTGCCTCATCCTACGTTGCTATTGAGTGTGGGTCCTTGTGGTTCATTTTTTAAAATTATACTTTAAGTTCTGGGGTACATGTGCAGAACGTGCACTTTTGTTACATAGGTATACACATGCCATGGTGGTTTGCAGGACCCATCAACCCATCACTACCTTAGGTATTTCTCCTAATACTATCCCTCCCCTAACCTCCCCACCCACTGACAGGCACTGGTGTGTGATGCTTCCCTCACTTTGTCTATGTATTCCCATTGTTCAACTCCCACTTATGAGTGAGAACATGCACTGTTTGATTTTCTGTTCCTGTGTTAGTTTGCTGAGAGTGATGATTTCCAGCTTCATCCATGTCTCTGCAAAGAATATGGATTCATCTTTTATGGCTGCGTAGTATTCCATGGTGTATATGTGCCATAAATTAATTCTTTCTTTCTTTCTTTTTCTTTCTCTTTCTTTCTTTCTTTCTTTCTTTCTTTCTTTCTTTCTTTCTTTCTTTCTTTCTTTCTCTCTCTCTCTCTCTCTCTCTCTCTCTTTCTTTCTTTTTAATTATACTTTAAGTTCTAGGGTACATGTGCACAACATGCAGGTTTGATACATAGGTATACATGTGCCATGTTGGTTTGCTGCACCCATCAACTCGTCATTTACATTAGGTATTTCTCCTAATGCTATCCCTCCCCCAGCCCCCCACCCCTCTGACCGGCCCTGATGTGGGATGTTCCCCGTCCTGTGTCCAAGTGTTCTAATTGTTCAGTTCCCACCTGTGAGTGAGAACATGTGGTGTTTGGTTTTCTGTCTTTGTGATAGTTTGCTGAGAATGATGGTTTCCAGCTTCATCTATGTCCCTGCAAAGGACAGGAACTCATCCTTCTTTATGGCTGCATAGAATTCCAAAGTGTATAGTGCCATAGTTTCTTTATCCAGTCTATCATTGATGGGCATGTGGGTTAGTTCCAAGTCTTTGCTATTGTGAACAGTGCCACAGTAAACATACATGTGCATGTGTCTTTATAGTAGAATGATTTATATGACCCAGTAATGGGATTGCTGGGTCAAATGGTATTTCTAGTTCTAGATCCTTGAGGAATAGCCACACTGTCTTCCACAATGGTTGAAATAATTTACACTCTTACCAACAGTGTAAAAGATTTCCTATTTCTCCACATCCTCTCCAGCATCTGTTGTTTCCTGACTTTTTAATGATCACCATTCTAACTGGTGTGAGATGATATCTCATTGTGGTTTTGATTTGCATTTCCCTAGTGACCAGTAATAATAAGCTTTTTTTTCTTATGTTTGTTGGCTGCATAGATGTCTTCTTTTGGTAAGTGTCTGTTCATATCCTTTGCCCACTTTTTGATGAGGCTGTTTTTGTCAAGTAAATTTATTTAAATTCTTTGTAGATTTGGGATATTAGCACTTTGTCAGATGGATAGATTGCAAACATTTTCTGCCATTCTGTAGGCTACCAGTTGACTGTGATGATACTTTCTTTTGCTTTGCAGAAGGTCTTTAGTTTAATTAGATCCCATTTGTCAATTTTGGCTTTTGTTGCCATTGCTTTTGGTGTTCAGACGTGAAGTCTTTGCCCATGCCTATGTCCTGAATGGTATTGCCTAGGTTTTCTTCTGGATTTTTATGGTTTTAGGTCTTACATTAAAGTCATTAATCCATCTTGAGTTAATTTTTGTATAAGGTGTAGGGCAGGGATCCAGTTTCAGTTTTCTGCATATGGCTAGCCAGTTTTCCCAATACCTCTTATTAAATAGGGAATCCTTTCCCCACTGCTTGTTTTTGCCAGGTTTGTCGAAGATCAGATGGTTATAGATGTGTGGTGTTATTTCTGAGGCCTCTGTTCTGTTCCATTGGTTTATATATCTGTTTTAATACCAGTACCATGCTGTTTTGGTTACTGTAGCCTTGTGGTATAGTTTGAAGTCAGGTAGCGTGATGCCTCCAGCTTTGTTCTTTTTGCTTAGTATTGTCTTGGCTATGCAGGCTCTTTTTAGGTTTCGTATGAAGTTTAAAGTAGTTTTTTCCAATTCTGTGAAGAAAGTCCATGGTAGCTTGATGGGGATAGCATTGAATCTATAAATTACTGTGGGCAGTATGGCCATTTTGACGATATTGATTCTTCCTATCCATGAGCATGGAATGTTGTTCTATTTGTTTGTGTCCTCTCTTAGTCCTTGAGCAGTGGTTTGTAGTTTTCCTTGAAAAGGTCCTTCCCATGCCTTGTAAGTTTTATTCCTAGGTATTTTATTCTCTTTGTAGCAATTGTGAATGGGAGTTCACTCATGATTTCGCTCTCTGTTTGTCTGTTCTTGGTGTATAGGAATGCTTGTGATTTTTGCACATTGATTTTGTATCCTGAGACTTTGCTGAAGTTGCTTATCAGCTTAAGGAGATTTTGGGCTGAGACGATGGGGTTTTCTGAATATACAATCCTGTCATCTACAAACAGAGACAATTTGACTTCCTCTTTTTATTTTTGAATATCATTTATTTCTTTCTCTTGCCTGATTGCCCTGGCCAGAACTTCCAATACTATGTTGAATAGGATTGGTGAGAGAGGGCGTCCTTGTCTTTTGCCAGTTTTCAAAGGGAATGCTTCCAGCTTTTGCCCATTCAGTATAAATATTGGCTGTGGGTTTGTCATAAACAGCTCTTGTAATTTTGAGATACGTCCCATCAATACCTAGTTTATTGAGAGTTTTTAGCATGAAGGGCTGTTGAATTTTGTCAAAGGCCTTTTCTGCATCTATTGAGATAATCACGTGGTTTTCATCATTGGTTCTGTTTATGTGATAGATTACATTTATTGATTTGAATATTTTGAACCAGCCTTGCATCCCAGGGATGAAGCCCACTTGATCATGGTGGATAAGCTTTTTGATGTGCTGCTGAATTAGGTTTGTCAGTATTTTATTGAGGGTTTTCACATCAATGTTCATCAGGGATATTGGCCTGAAATTTCCTTTTTTATTGTGTTTCTGCCAGGTTTTGGTATCAGGATGATGTTGGCCTCATAAAATGAGTTAGGGAGGAGTCTCTCTTTTTCTATTGTTTGGAATAGTTTCAAAAGGAATGATACCAGCTCCTCTTTGTTCCTCTGGTAGAATTCGGCTGTGAATCCATCTGGTCCTGAACTTTTTTTGGTTGGTAGACTATTAATTACTGCCTCAATTTCAGAACTTGTTATTGGTCTATTCAGGAATTCAACTTCTTCCTGGTTTAGTTTTGGGAGGGTGTATATGTCCAGGAATTTATGCATGTCTTCTAGATTTTCTAGTTGATTTGCATAGAGGTGTTTATAGTATTCTCTGTGGGATCAGTGATGATATCCCTTTATCATTTTTTACTGTGCCTATTTGATTCTTTTCTCTCTTTTTCTTTATTAGTCTGGCTAGTGGTTTATTTTGTTAATCTTTTCAAAAAACCAGCTCCTGGATTCATTGATTTTTTTGAAGGGTTTGTCATGTCTGTATCTCCTTCACTTCTGTTCTGATCTTAGTTATTTCTTCTCTTCTGCTAGCTTTTGAATTTGTTTGCTTTTGCTTCTCTGGTTCTTTTAATTGTGATGTTAAGGTGTTGATTTTAGATCTTTCCTGCTTTCTCTTGTGGGCATTTATTGCTATAAATTTCCCTCTAAACACTGCTTTGGCTGTGTCCCAGATATTCTGGTATGTTGTGTCTTTGTTCTCATTGGTTCAAAGAACATCTTTATTTCTGCCTTAATTTTGTTATTTACCCAGTAGTCATTCAACTGAGCAGGTTGTTCAGTTTCCATGTAGTTGTGTGGTTTTGAGTGAGTCTTTTTTTTCTTTTCTTTTTTTTTTTTTTTTGAGACGGAGTCTTGCTCTGTTGCCCAGGCTGGAGTGCAGTGGCACGATCTCGGCTCGCTGCAAGGTCCGCCTCCTGGGTTCTCACCATTCTCCTGCCTCAGCCTCCCGGGTAGCTGGGACTACAGTCACCTGCCACTGCATCCGGCTAATTTTTTTTTTGTATTTTTAGTAAAGATGGAGTTTCACTGTGTTAGCCAGGATGGTCTTGATCTCCTGACCTCATGATCCTCCCGCCTCAGACTCCCAAAGTGCTGTGATTAGAGGTGTGAGCCACCGCCTGAGTGAGTTTCTTAATCCTAGTTCTAATTTGATTGCACTGTGGTCTGAGAGACTGTTTGTTATGATTTCCGTTCTTTTGGATTTGCTGAGGGGTGTTTTACTTCCAATTATGTGGCCAATTTTAGAATAAGTACGATGTGGTACTGAGAAGAATGTATTTTCTGTTGATTTGGGGTGGAGAGTTCTGTAGATGTGTATTAGGTCCACTTGGTCCAGAACTGAGTTCAAGTCTTGAATATCCTTGTTAATTTTCTCTCTCATTGATCTGTCTAATATTGACAGTGTGGTGTTAACTTTTCGCACTGTTATTGTGTGGGAGTCGAAGTCTCTTTGTAGGTCTCTAAGAACTTGCTTTATGAATTTGGCTGTTCCTGTATCGGGTGCATATATATTTAGGATAGTTAGCTCTTCTTGTTGAATTGATCCCTTTACCATTATGTATTGGCCTTCTTTGTCTCTTTTGATCTTTGTTGCTTTAAAGTCTGTTTTATCAGAGACTAGGATTGCAAACCCTGCTTTTTTTTCCTTTACATTTGCTTGGTAAATATTCTTCCATCCTTTTATTTTGAGCCTATGTGTTTCTTTGCACGTGAGATGGGTCTCCTGAATACAGCACACTGATGGGTCTTGACTCTTTATCCAATTTACCAGCCTGTGTCTTTTAATTGGAGCATTTAGCCCATTTACATTTAAGGTTAATATTGTTATGTGTGAATTTGATCCTGTCATTGTGATGCCAGCTGGTTATTTTGCCCGTTAGTTAATGCAGTTTCTTCATAGTGTCGATGGTCTTTACAATTTGGTATGTTTTTGCAGTGCTGGTACTATTTTTTTCCTTTCCATGTTTAGTGCTTCCTTCAGGAGCTCTTGTAAGGCAGGCCTGGTGGTGACAAAATCTCTCAGCATTTCCTTGTCTATAAAGGATTTTATGTCTTTTTTGCTTATGAAGCTAGTTTGGCTGGATATGAAATTCTGGGTTGAAAATTCTTTTCTTTGGGAATGTTGAATATTGGCCCCTGCCTCTTTTGGCTTCTGGGGTTTCTGCAGAGAGATCGGCTGTTGGTCTGATGGGCTTCATTTTGTGGGTAACCTGACCTTTCTCTCTGGCTGTCCTTAACATTTTTTCCTTCATTTCAACCTTGGTGAATCTGATGATTATGGGTCTTGGGGTTGCTCTTCTCAAGTAGTGTCTTTGTGGTGTTCTCTGTATTTCCTGAATTTGAATGTTGGCTTGCCTTGCCAGCAAGGAACTTGGTTCCATTCTCCCTGTCACTTTCAGATACACCAATCAAACATAGATTTGATGTTTTCACATAGTCCCATATTTCTTGGCAGCTTTGTTCATTCCTTTTCATTCTTCTTTCTCTAATCTTGTCTTCTTTCATTAAGTTGATCTTCAATCTCTGATATCCTTTCTTCTGCTTCATTGATTCAGCTATTGATACTTTTGTATGCTTCATGAAGTTCTTGTGCTGTGTTTTTCAGCTCCATTGGGTCATTTATATTCTTCTTTAAACTGGTTATTCTCATTATCAATTCCTCTAACCTTTTTTCAAGGTTCTTAGCTTCCTTGCACTGGGTTAGAACATGCTCCTTTAGCTTGGACGTGTTTCTTATTACCCACCTTCTGAAGCCTACTTCTGTCAATTCATCAAACTCATCCATCCAGTTTTGTTCCCTTGCTGGCAAGGAGTGCTGATCCGTTGTAGGAGAAGAGGTGTTCTGGTTTTTGGAATTTTCAGCCTTTTCCCACTGGTTTCTCTCCACCTTCATAGGTTTATCTACCTTTGGTCTTTGATGTTGGTGATCTTTGAATGGGGTCTCTGAATGGACGTGCTGTTCCTTTCTGTTTGTTAGTTTTCCTTCTAACAGTCAGGCCCCTCTGCTGCAGGTCTGCTGGAGTTTGCTAGAGGTCCATTCCAGACCTTGTTTGCCTGGGCATCACCAGCAGAGGCTGCAGAACAGCAAAGATTGCTGCCCGTTCTTTCCTCTGGAAGCTTTGTCCCAGAGGGGCACCCAATAGATGCCAGCCAGAGCTCTCCTGTATGAGGTGTCTGTCAGTCCCTACTGGGAGATGTCTCCTAGTCAGGATACATGGGGATCAGGGACCCACTTAAGGAGGCAGTCTGACCCTTAGCAGTGCTCTAGTGCTGTGCTCGGAGATCCGCTGCTCTCTTCAGAGCCTTCAGTCAGGGACATTTTAAGTTGGCTGGAGCTGAGCCCACAGCTGCCCCTTCCTCAAGGTGCTCTGTCTCAGGGAGATGGGGGTTTTACCTGTAAGCACCTGACTGAGGCCACTGCCTTTTTTTTCCATAGATCCCCTGGCCAGAGAGGAGGAATCTAGAGAGGCAATCTGGCCTCAGTAGCCTTGCTGAGCTGCATTGGGCTCTGCCCAGTTCAAACTTCCTGGCAGCTTTGTTTACTTCCTACTCAAGCCTCAGCAATGGTGGACGCTCCTTCCCACACCAAGCTTGAGCATCCCAGGTTCACCTCAGATTGCTGCTGTGCTGGCAGCAACAATTTCAAGCCAGTGGATTTTAGCTTGCTGGGCTCCATGGGGGTGGGACCCGCTGAGCCAGACCACCTGGCTCCCTGGCTTCAGCCCCCTTTCCAGGGGAGTGAATGGTTCTGTCTCACTGGCATTCCAGGCACCACTTGGGTATGGGGAAAAAAAAACAAACAAACTCCTGCAGCTAACTTGGTGTCTGCCCAAATGGCCACCCAGTTTTGTACCTGAAACCTGGGGCCCTGGTGATGTAGAGGGAATATCCTGGTCTGCAGATTGCAAAGACCATGGGAAAAGTGCAGTATCTGGGCTGGAGTGCACTGTTCCTTAGGTACAGTCCCTCATGGCTTCCACTGGGTAAGGGAGAGAATTCCCCCACCCCTTGAGCTTCCTGGGTGAGGTGATGCCCCACCCTGCTTCAGCTCACCCTCCATGGGCTGTACCCACTGTCCAAGCAGTCCCAGTGAGATGAGCCAGGTACCTCAGTTGGAAATGCAGAAATCACCCACCTTCTGCATTGATCTCACTGGGAGCTGCAGACTGGAGCTGTTCCTATTCAGCTATCTTGCCAGCCCCTTCTGGTTCATTTTTATTTTACAATTAAACCTTGGAACCAATGAGAGTTTTGGGAAGGAGAAAGCCAGAATAGCCTATGAGTTTACAGACTAGGTTAACAATTAAAAATACTGTTCATTTGACAAGAACAACTGTCAAATTGATGAAAAGATGACAAGATATACCAAGAGACTTACAAACCAGGAGAAAATTGTTTTTAATTATTCCTGGAGTAGGGAAACAGGCATTTACTGAATATTCTACTATGAATATGAACAGGTACATCATACCTAGGATCCAGCTGATACTCAATAAAACTCTGCTGAGTGAGTGAATGCATGAATCAATGAATGACCTATGTTGACTCATTCTTCTTTTCTATCTATACAGGACTGAATTCATTCTCTTTTTTTCCTCTCTTCTGGTTTGAAAGTTGTACATACATTTTATATTCATTTAGTGATTGCCCTTACCTTTGATTTACCTTACATACAGGAAAACATGTCTCCTTAAATTTGATTCCCACTATCCCATTATTCCTTACCCCTACCCCTAAAGAGGATGCCACTGTAACAGTCTTATTTTTCCCTAAGATAGGTAGATTTTTCTATGATGCAAGTGAAGCTGAAGTTTAGGGCCCCTTACTTGCATGCTCCAACGTTTTAGTACTTATTTACCAAGTATGAAGTTAATTATTATTGCTGTCCACCTTTCATGAGGAGGTGCAATATACATGTAAAGAACTATGATTTTTTTTCTATTTATATAGGTAGAAATCTGGAAAATATATGTGGGAATGGATATTGAGAGTATGTGATTAAGGTAGAAGAAATATGAAATTGAAAATCATTGAAAGCAGAGCTGAGGTTTCTGAAAGAGAGGGAGGGTGGGAGAAAGAGAAAGTGAGAGGAAAGGGAGGGAGGGAAGAGGGGGGACCAGAAGGGAGGAGGAGAGGAGAGAATGCCACTTGTGGGCAACCACTTTGCCCATGCCCATGGGTTCCAGCCTACCCTGATCTTCCCTTTCTTTCCTATGGATTTCAACCTTGCTTAGCCAGGCCCCACATTGTGTTAAGCCCATTCCTTGTTTCTTTAAAATGAAGCTCTTAATATGTTGTTTCCTACTGGTTCTGCTTCTTGCATTGAACCCTACTCTTCATCCTGTCCCGATTTCAAAGCACAGTTTTTCATACTGTTTCACACTGTTTTGCCTTATGGTTCTCTTCTATTCCTTGATTTTTCTCTTTGAACATGTTGAAAGTCTTTATTTGGGAGTTTCTTAAAAACTATTCCCTTATTGAGATTTTTTTTTTTATTGCAAATTCTCTCATTTGCTGAATCAATACCTCCTTTTTGGTGTAGTGTGTAACTTTTGAGTATGAACTCAGCAGCAGTTATTCTCAGCTGGGCCACAGAGGCATCCTTTTATTGAATTGTCTCTACAGAAAAGTTTAACCAGGGGAACAATGAGTTGTCACTAGCACAGGACCACTTTTTATTGGCCTTGAATGCTCGCATTTTGCAGGGAGTGTGAATTCAGATTCCTCACTCATGTGAGACACGAACTTGTTTTCCAGTATTTATGGTGACTCTCTTTTCATTCACCGAGTCCCAGGCAGATGGAAAGATTCCTTCCTTTTTCTTTGGACCAGTAGACAGAGTATTTCTATTTGGCATTTCTGAATGGAGTGTCCACTTAGTGACTCCCAGTTTTATTCAGGTAGCTTCGTTCTAGGTCCAAGCATACATTGAAACTGGGGCTGGAATCCCCTTCTCAGAGTTTTAAGATCTCAGCCCAATATGTTATGAGCTAATCTGATACTTGGTGAGCTGTTTGGATCCAGCTTTTTTTCACACCTTTAACTTTTAGTTCATTATTTCTGGCACCTGAAGATTTCTCTTTCTTGGTTTCAAGCTTATTGCAATGTAGTGTTGGAAGGATAGGGAGAGTTCCCACCTCAATTTAATCTACCATATCGGCTAGAAATGGCCCTAAGTGTAGTTTAAGGAAAATTACAATGCAACCTTTGAAAAAAAAAAGAAAAAGAAAAAAGCTGCTGGCTCAGAATTACATATATGACTCCAACACATCCTTAATACAATTCATGTTCTTTTATGTCTAGAGTCTACAAATAGATAATATCCCATTTATCTTTTTTTTTCTCTTTTTTGAGAAGGGGTCACTCAGGCTGGAGTGCAGTGATAAGATCACAGTTTCTTGCAGCCTCAACCTCCTGAACTCAAGCAATCCTTCTGCCTCAGTCTCCCAAATAGCTGGGGGATCAGAGGCACATGCCACCATGGCCAGCTAATTTCTAAAATTTTCTTTATTTTGAAAGATCATTTTAAAGGTTTCCTTGGGGAAACCTCTCCTTATTCTCACAGAGAGTCTGCCTCCTTCTCCTCACACAGCATTCTTTTCATCCAGAATCTACTCATTACCCTCAGACAATAAAAAACATATAGTTTATTTTATGTAGTGAGTATAATCTTTCTCTTGCTTCTTGTGCCCATTCTCTATGAAACTATGAATGAGAGGGGTCAGTGTTCTGGGCATTTGAAGAACTTTTGATCAATTTTATCCTTACTAGGAAGGTCAATTTTGATTCACTTTCACTCTTTGAGTACCTTGTAGTCTAATTTTCTTTCTTTTTCTCTTTGCTTATAAAGGCAATGGCAGGGGAGGGGATGTTGAGAAAACTAGAGGTTGTGACAAAAACTGCTTCTATTTCTTTCCCCCTATCTATTCAACCCAAAATAGAACCCCTCCCTCTGTACTTCCCTGAAAATGAATCCTCCCTTGCTGAATGAAGCTTATCAAGATATAAGTGAATCAGTAGCCTTGAGTCTTGGAAATTTTTTATCTCTTCTGTTTGTTCCCAAAGACCATCACTTACAAAGCCGACAGTGACAGATGAACCCTTAGACTACAGCACAATTCAGCAGACCTCCCTTGTTGAATGCAGCTTATCAAGATATAAGTGAATCAGTAGCCTTGAGTCTTGGAAATTTTTTATCTCTTCTGTTTGTTCCCAAAGACCATCACTTACAAAGCCCATAGTGACAGGTGAACCCTTAGACTGCAGCACAATGGTAGGAAGGAGATACTCTTGGTAAAATGAATTGTATAGGGTGTGCTGGCTGAGGTTTAACCATCATAGCTAAAAAGGGCTAGTTGTCTTTCAGACACTTCATCTGAGGGCTTGTCACCTCTCCTTCACTATAGTAAAGACATGAATTGACCTCTCCCCTTTCTATCAACTGATGGGTCCCAGAGAAAGACACCAGATGACTTATAACTCATATGAAGGTAAGACACAGGAGTGGCAGAACCTGGAAGAGGAGGAAAAGGGGTTAAAAGGGCCAAGGACCTGGGGGTCGTTGGGGAGGTAGATGGTATAAGGGGGAGGGAAGAAGGAGAATCTTCTGATGGGAGGTTAGCTGAAAGGGTCGCCTCAGAGACTAGGACCAAGATCCTGTACCAAGCAGAGAGCTTGGAAACATACTGAACAGACTAGAGATGTCATCCTGTGGCCTTGACATAGTTAGGAAGTTTTTATTGGATTAGAAGTAAAGACATCCTGAACGTTCTCTAGGAGTGTGTGTATGCTTAACTGGCTGACAGTAAGACTATTTTGTTTTAGGTTTAATTACCTCTCCTTTTACACTAAAGAACATAGTAGCAGAATTATAGTTGAAATGTCATATAGCAGAGTGGAAAACAGCCATAGAGCTGGAAGGTTCTAAGTCAATCACACTGCTTCTACTATCAAGTCCACTTGATTCTCTCTAGCCCTACCATCAACCACAACAGGACAGGTTTCATGGATATGAGCAACTAGAATGGAACCATTCTTATGATTTATTAACTTGCTGTACCTCCTAGCAGTGTCATGAATAATTTGTGCTGCACTTAACACACAAGAGAAAAAAATGCAACAGCTCATTTTCAATCAGCCACACCCAAGAATGACCTTTTTGGCCAGTCAGCTATTATTTGATCAATTGACCCTCGGTTAAACATGCACATGGGTTAAAAGATAGTTGATGGTGAAGTCAAACTGGAATGTTTCATGAATCAAGGCATCCACACTGATGAAAAACATTTGCTTCACAAATTGCAAAACTTTCATAAATTGCTATTGTGCAAATGGGTACTTTAAAAATGGTGCTCTGGATTCTAGACAAATTCTCAACTTTTCTGTATTTTAGTTTTATAAGTGGTGTGCTTTTGTAGGAAAATGGTGCTTCATTTACATTGCTGGGCATGAAATTTCCTTGGTTTATCTGTAAAGCAAACTCTTGTTCTACTTTCTCATCCAGTTAAGAACAAAGGCAGTAAAAGAACAATGATCAGAGGGAAAATAACCAAGGATATCTGCTTATCAATTTGCCACTTTTAAAAAACACTGGTTCTTAAACTCGGTAACGACATGATTCACTAATTTTGGAAGAGAGAACAGATAGAACTACTTATCTGTATCTTTTGTGAAAAGTAATACCCTTGCCCAGGATGAGCTGGAAAGTTAACTCTAAGGAAAAGAGAAGTGGATCAGGAGTCAGCCTGGGTTTATCCCAAAGACTGACCACAAGTTAATGCACAATCTTGGGCAGGCCACTTAACTCCTCTGGGTTTACACTTTCTCACATGTAAGGTGAGGGGGCTGGCTCAGATAAGGTCTAAGATCCTTTCCCACTCTGACATTTTTTAGTACCTTATCAATGATGTCCCTGATCTTTCTCAACACTGAGTAGACTGTGTGTGTGTGTGTGTGTGTGTGTGTGTGTGTGTGTGTGTGTCCGCTTCATGACAAGATGGCATAATCTCACTGTGACAGGCAGTTTTTAAGATAGTTCCAGGTGATCTCTGCCTCCTGTTGTCTGTATTCTTGTATCATACACCCTGCCTTGAGTGTGGGCTATCATTGATGGGTATTTGGGTTGGTTCCAAGTCTTTGCTATTGTGAACAGTGCTGCAATAAACATACGTGTGCATGTGTCTTTATAGTAAAATGATTTATAATCCTTTGGGTATATACCCAGTAATGGGATTGCTGGGTCAAGTGGTATTTCTAGTTCTAGATCCTTGAGGAATAGCCACACTGTCTTCCACAGTGGATGAACTAATTTACACTGTCACCAACAGTGTAAAAGCATTCCTATTTCTCCACATCCTCTCCAGCACCTGTTATTTCCTGACTTTTTAATGATCCCCATTCTAACTGGCATGAGATGGTATCTTATTGTAGTTTTGATTTGCATTTCTCTAATGACCAGTGATGATCTTTTTTTCATATGTTTGTTGGCTGCATAAATGTCTTCTTTTGAGAAGTGTCTGGTCATATCTTTTCTCAGTTTTTGATGGAGTTGGTTTTTTTTCTTGTAAATTTGTTTAAGGTTGTTGTAGATTCTGGATATTAGCCCTTTGTCAGATGGATAGATTACAAAAATTTTCTCCCATTCTGTAGGCTGCCTGTTCACTCTGATGATAGTTTCTTTTGCTGTGCAGAAGGTCTTTAGTTTAATTAGATCCCATTTGTCAATTTGGGCTTTTGTTGCCATTGCTTTTGGTGTTTTAGTCATGAAGCCTTCACCTATGCCTATGTCCTGAATGGTATTGCCTAGGATTTCTTCTGGATTTTTATGGTTTTAGGTCTTACATTTAAGTCATTAATCTATCTTGAGTTAATTTTTGTATAAGGTGTAAGGAAGGAGTCCAATTTCAGTTTTCTGCATATGGCTAGCCAGTTTTCCGAACACCATTTATTAAATAGGGAATCCTTTGCCCCATTGCTTGTTTTTTTCAGGTTTGTCAAAGATCAGATAGTTGTAGATACGTGGTGTTATTTCTGAGGCTTCTGTTCTGTTCCATTGGTCTATATGTCTGTTTTGGTACCAGTTCCATGCTGTTTTGGTTACTGTAGCCTTGTAGTATAGTTTGAAGTCAGGTAGCGTGATGCTTCCAGCCTTGTTCTTTTGCTTAGGAATGTCTTGGCTATATGGGCTCTTTTTTGGTTCCATATGAAATTTAAAGTAGTTTTTTCTAATTCTGTGAAGAAAGTCAATGGTAGCTTGATGGAGATAGCATTGAATCTATAAATTACTTTGGGCAATATGGCCATTTTCACTATATTGATTCTTTCTATCCATGAGCATGGAATGTTTTTCCATTTGTTTGTGTCCTCTCTTATTTCCTTGAGCAGTGGTTTGTAGTTATCCTTGAAGAGGTCCTTCACATTCCCTTGTAAGTTGTATTTCTAGGTATTTTATTCTCTTTGTAGCAATTGTGAATGGGAGTTCACTCATGATTTGGCTCTCTGTTATTGGTGTATAGGAATGCTTGTGATTTTTGTACATCGATTTTGTATCCTGAGACTTTGCTGAAGTTGCTTATCAGCTTAAGGAGATTTTGGGCTGAGATAATGGGGTTTTCTAAATATACAATCATGTCGTCTGCAAACAGAGACAATTTGACTTCCATTCTTCCTATATGAATAGCATTTATTTATTTCTGTTGCCTGATTACTCTGGCCAGAAGTTCCAGTACTATGTTGAATAGGAGTGGTGAGAGAGGGCATCCGTGTCTTGTGCTAGTTTTCAAAGGCAATGCTTCCAGCTTTTGCCCATTCAGTATGTTATTGGCTGTGGGTTTGTCATAAATAGCTCTTATAATTTTGAGATATGTTCCATCAATACCTAGTTTATTGAGAGTTTGTAGCATGAAGGGGTGTTGAATTTTGTCGAAGGCCTCTTCTGCATCTATCGAGATAATCATGTGGTTTTTTTTCATTGGTTCTCTTTATGTGATGGATTACATTTATTGATTTGCATGTGTACCAGCCTTGCATCCCAGGGATGAAGCCAAGTTGATTGTGGTGCATAAGCTTTTTGGTGTGCGGCTGAATTGGGTTTGTCATTATTTTCTGGAGGATTTTTGCATCAATGTTCATCAGGAATATTGGCCTGAAATTTTCTTTTTTTGTTGTGTCTCTGCCAGGTTTTGGTATCAGGATGATGCTGGCCTCATAAAATGAGTTAGGGAGGAGTCTCTCTTTTTCTGTTGTTTGGAATAGTTTCAGAAGGAATGGTACCAGCTCCTCTTTGTACCTCTGGTAGAATTTGGCTGTGAATCCATCTGATCCTGGGCTTTTTGTTGTTGTTGGTAGACGATTAATTACTGCCTCAATTTCAGAACTTGTTATTGGTCTATTCAACTTCTTTGTGGTTTAGTCTTAGGAGGGTGTATGTGTCCAGAATTTATCTATTTCTTCCAGATTTTCTAGTTTATTTGCATAGAGATGTTTATAGTATTCTCTGATAGTAGTTTGTGTTTCTGTGGGATCAGTGGTGATATCCCCTTTATCATTTTTTTATTGTGTCTATTTGATTCTTCTCTCTTTTCTTTTTAGTCTGGTTAATGGTCTTTTTTTTGATCTTTTCAGAAAAACAACTCCTGCGTTCATTGATTTTCTTGAAGGGTCTTTCATGTCTCTATCTCCTTCAATTCTGCTCTGCTCTTAGTTATTTCTTGTCTTCTGCTAGCTTTTGAATTTGTTTGCTCTTGCTTCTCTAGTTCTTTTAATTGCAATATTAGGGTGTCAATTTTTAGATCTGTCCTGCTTTCTCCTGTGGGCATTTAGTGCTATAAATTTCCCTCTAAACACTGCTTTGGCTGTGTCCCAGAGATTCTGGTGTGTTGTGTCTTTGTTCTCATTGGATTCAAGGACCTTATTTATTTCTGCCTTCATTTCGTTATTTACTCATTAGTCGTTCAGGAGCAGGTTTTTCAGTTTCCATGTAGTTGTGTGGTTTTGAGTAAGTTTCTTAATCCTGAGTTCTAATTTGATTGCACTGTGGTCTGAGAGACTGTTATGATTTCTATTCTTTTGCATTTGCTGAGGAGTGTTTTACTTCCAATTATGTGGTCAATTTTAGAGTAAGTGCAATGTGGTGCTGAGAAGTATGTATATTCTGTAGATTTGGGGTGGAGAGTTCTGTAGATGTGTATTAGGTCCACTTGGTCCAGAGCTGATTTCAAGTCCTGGATATCCTTGTTAGGAGCCTAAGTGTCTTTGTAGGTCTCTGAGAACTTGCTTTGTGAATCTGGGTGCTCCTGTATTGGGTGCATATATATTTAGGATAGTTAGCTCTTCTTGTTACATTGATCCATTTACCATTATGTAGTGGCCTTATTTGTCTCTTTTGATCTTTGTTGGTTTAAAGTCTGTTTTATCAGAGACTCTGGTTGCCACTCCTGCTTTTGTTTTTGCTTTCCATTTGCTTCCTACATATTCCTCTATCCCTTTATTTTGAACCTATATGTATCTGCATGTGAGATATGTCTCCTGAATACAGCACATCAATGGGTCTTCACTCTTTATCCAATTGGCCTGTCTGTGTCTTTTAATTGGGGCATTTAGCCTGTTTACATTTAAAGTTGATATTGTTATGTGTGAATTTGATCCTGTCATTATGATGCTAGCTGGTTATTTTGCCCATTAGTTGATATAGTTTCTTTATAGTGTTGTTGATCTTTACAGTTTGGTATGTTTCTGCAGTGGCTGGTACCATTTTTTTCTCTCCATGTTTAGTGCTTCCTTCAGGAGCTCTTGTAAGGCAGACCTGGTTGTGACAAAATATCTCTGCATTTGGTTGTCTATAGATGATTTTATTTTTCCTTTGCTTATGAAACTTAGTTTGGCTGGATATGAATTTCTGGGTTGAAAATTCTTTTCTTTTAGAATGTGAATATTGGCCCTCACTCTTCTGGCTTCTAGGGTTTCTGCAGAGAAATCCACTGTTGGTCTGATGAGCTTCCCTTTATGGGTAACCTGACTTTCTCTCTGGCTGCCCTTAACATTTTTTTCTTCATTTCAACCTTGGTGAATCTGATGATTATGTGTCTTGAGGTTGCTCTTCTCGAGGAGTGTCTTCATGGTATTCTCTGTATTTCCTGAATTTGAATGTTGGCCTGTCTTGCTAGGTTGGAGAAGTTTCCTGGATAATATCCTGAAGAGTGTTTTCCAACTTGGTTCCATTTTCCCTGTCACTTTCAGGTACACCAATCAAATGTAAGTTTGGTGTTTTCACGTAGTCCTATATTTCTTGGAGGCTTTGTTCATTCCATTTCATTCTTTCTCTAATCTTGTCTTCATGCTTTATTTCATTAAGATCTTCAATCTCTGATATCCTTTTTTTCTGCCTAATCATTTCAGCTATTGATACTTGTGTATGCTTCACGAGGTTCTGGTGCTGTTTTTTATCTCCGTCAGGTCATTTATGTTCTCTATACCGGTTATTCTAGTTAGCAATTTGTCTAACCTTTTTTCTTGGTTCTTAGCTTCCTTGCATCTGGTTATAAAATGCTCCTTTGCTTGGAAGTTTCTTATTACCCATCTTCTGAAGCCTACTTCTGTCTGTTCATCAAACTAATTCTCCCTCCAGTTTTGTTCCCTTGCCTGTGAGGATTTGTGATCCTTTGGAGGAGAAGAGGCATTCTGGTTTTTTGAATTTACAGCCTTTTTGCACTGGTTTTTCCTCATCTTCATGGATTTATCTACCTTTGTTCTTTCATGTTGGTGACTTTTGGATGGGGTTTCTGTGTGGACGTCCTTTTTGTTGATGTTGATGTTATTCCTTTTTGTTTGTTAGTTTTCCTTCTAACAATCAGGGTCTTCTGCTACAAGTCTGCTGGAGGTCCACTCCAGACCCTATTTGTCTGGGTATCACCGGTAGAAGCTGCAGAAAAGCAAAGATTGCTGCCTGTTCCTTCCTCTGGAAGCTTCATCCTAGAGGGGCACCCACCAGATGCCAACTGGAGCTCCTCTGTATGAGGTGTTTGTCTACCCCTGCTGGGAGGTGTCCTCCAGCCAGGAGGTATGGGGGTCAGGGACCCACTTGAGGAGGCAGTCTGTTCCTTAGCAGAGTTCTAGTGCTGTGCTGGGAGATCTGCTCTCTTCAGACCTGGCAGGCAGGAACATTTAAGTCTGCTGAAGCTGCACCCACAGCCACCCCTTCTCCCAGGTGCTCTGTCCCAGGGAGATGGGAGTTTTATCTATAAGCCCCTGACTGGGGCTGCTGCCTTTTTTTCAGAGATGCCCTGCCCAGAGAGGAGGAATCTAGAGGGGCAGTCTGGCTACAGCAGCTTTGCTGGCTCCGCTGAGTCCGAACTACCCAGCGGCTTTGTTTACACTGTTAGGGGAATACTGCCTACTCAAGCCTCAGTAATGGCAGATGCCCCTCCCCTCATCAAACTCAAGCATCCCAGGTCAACTTCAGACTGCTGTGCTGGCAGCAAGAACTTCAAGCCAGTGGATCTTAGCTTGATGGGCTCCGTGTGTGTTTGATCCACTGAGCTAGACCACTTGGCTCACTGGCTTCAGCCCCTTTTCCAGGGTAGTGAATGGTTCTGTCTTGCTGGCATTCCAGGCACCACCAGGGTATTAAAAAAAATAAAACTCCTGCAGCTAGCTCAATGTCTGCCCAAACGGCCACCCAGTTTTTTGCCTGAAACCCATGGCCCTGTTGGTATATGCACCAGAGGGAATCTCCTGGTCTGTGGGTTGCCAAGACCATGGGAAAAGCAAAGTATCTGGGCCAGAATGCACAGTTCCTCATGGCACAGTCCCTCACGGCTTCCCTTGGCTAGGGGAGGGAGTTCTCTGACCCCTTGCACTTCCTGGGTGAGATGACACCCTATTCTGCTTTGGCTCGCCCTCCATGGGCTGCCCCCATTGTCTAATCAGTCCCAGTGAGATGAGCCAAGTACCTCAATTGGAAATGCAGAAATCACCGGCCTTCTGCATTGATCTCGCTGGGAGCTGCAGAATGGAGCTGTTCTTATCTCGCCATCTTGTCAGCCATTCTTCCCCCAAATCAAAGGTATGTTGTTTTAAGCCACTAAGTTTTGGAGTGATTTGTTTTGAGTCATTAGTCAACTAATATACTCATCAAAGCCTTTGCCTTCTAACTTATGAGCTTCTCTCATTGCCATTACTGCAGTTTCATTCTTTGTCTTCAAATCAAGTTTATCTGGAGGCTGGGGACAGTGTTAGAAAGGGAAAACTCATTTTCCCTCCTAAATTTTCAATGAGAATAATAAGAGCTTACTTTTACTAAGCACTTTCTATGTGTTAAGTACTATGTGCTATCTATGTGTTAAGTACTATGTGCTATCTATGTGTTAAGTACTATGTGCTAGTACCCATGGCAATTCTTTGAGGATCAGTATTATTATTATCCTCATTTTACAGATGTGGAAATTGAGACTAGTGAAAGACTCTTTTCACACAAAGAAGGCTCATTACCTGGAAGAACTTCAGTATTTACAATTAAGAATTTCAAACAACAAAGAGTTTGAAATGGGATGGGCTATATGAAACAGTCCTGTTTCCCTGCTAGGATGAAGGGGACTAACAAAATACCATATCTAAAACCAAATTTTGTCTGTGGTCTGGGATGGTTCACAAGCCATGGCTGTAGTACAAGAGTAGGGTGGGTGTCTACACAGAGATTCAGAACACTCCTCTCCTCCATGAAGTGGCCTGGGCCACTTTAGCAACATTCACAGGGTCAT
Source organism: Pan troglodytes (assembly GCF_028858775.2). Taxonomy (NCBI): domain Eukaryota; kingdom Metazoa; phylum Chordata; class Mammalia; order Primates; family Hominidae; genus Pan; species Pan troglodytes. The sequence goes on from NC_072413.2 coordinate 55,530,910, forward strand.
TGACCTATTTTACTTTTATTTTTTTAAAGCCAGTGTTTTTAATCTCTCTCTTTCCCAGACATGCTAGACCTTACCAACACAACGGGAGATGGATTTCTAATAACTATAAAATATACCAATAAGTATTTGTTTAATAAATGAATACATCTCTACTGTGGCAGGGCTCAGATTCCTTTCCTTTCTTTTTTCCTTTCTTCTGCCTCCCTTTGTCCCACTGAGTACCTACTGTGAGCTATTGCTGAGCATGCAAAGATGAACAGGACAGTCTCTGTTCTCAAAAGCTCACAAACACTTGCTTTAACTACTTATTTCCATACTTTTTTATTTTCTGAATTGATACATAATAGATGTACATATTTTTAGAGTTCATGTGATACTTTTATATGTTCATAAAAAGTGTAAACATCAGATTAGGGTAGTTGGGATATCCATCATCTTAAATATATATCTTTTTAATGCTGGGAACATTATTAAGTAATGCTAGAATTATTCTCTTCTAGCTACTTTGAAATGGATAATAGGTTATTATTAACTGTAGTCACCCTGCTGATCTATCAAACACTAGGTCTTATTGCCTCTATTTAATGGTATTTTGGTACTCATGCATAAACCTCTCACCCACTTCTCCCTTCACCTATTGTGGCCTCTGGTAACTACTGGTCTACTCCCTATCATTATTAGATGCACATTTTTAACTCTCAGATGAGTGAAAACATCCAATGTTTGCCTTTCTGTGCTTGGCTTATTTCACTTAACGTAATGACCTATAGTTTCATCCATGTTGCTGCAAATGACAGGATTTTATTCTTTTTTATTGCAGAATAATAATCCATTGTGTATGTGTGTGTGTGTGTGTATATGTGTGTGTATATATGCACATATATATGTGTGTATACATATATATGTATGTGTATATATATACATTTATATATATATACACACACACATATACACACACACATATACATCATACCACATTTTAAAAACTTATCCATTGATGGGTTGATTCCATATTTTAACTATGGTGAATAGTGCTGCATGAGAGTGTGTATATCTCTTAGATACATTAATTTCTTTTCTTTTGGATATATGCCTAGTAGTGAAATTGCTGGATCATATGGTAGCTCTATTTTTAGTTTTTTATGGAACTGCCATACTGTTTTCCATTGTAGCTGCACTAATTTACATTCTTGCCAATAGCATATGAAGGTTCCCCTTTCTCTACATCCTCACCAGCATCCCCTTTCCCTATCTTTTTGATCAAAGCCATTTTAACTGGAGTAAGATGATATCTCACTGTGGTTCTAATTGGCCTTTCTCTGATTAGTAATTATGAGCATTTTTTCAAATACCTGTTGGCCATTTCTATGTTTTGAGAAATGTCTCTTCAGATCATTTGCCCATTAGTAATTGGATTATTTGTTTTGCTATTGAGTCATTTGGGCTTATATATATTCTGGTTATTAAGTCCTTGTCAGATGGATAGTTTGCAAATATTTTCTCTTATTCTGTGATTTGTCTTTTTATTCTGTTGATTGTTTCCTGTGCAGTGCAGAACCTCTTTAAAAAATATAATCCTATTTTTCTATTTTTGCTTTTGTTGCCTGTGCTTTTGAGGTCTTATACAAAAATTTATGCCCAGACCAATATCTTGGAGTGTTTCCTCAATATTTTCTTCTAGTAATTTCATAGTTTCAGGTCTTATATTTGAGATTCTAATCCATTTTGAGTTGGTTTTTGTATAAGGTGAGAGATAGAGGTCTAGTTTCATTTGAGTATATGGTTATCTAGTTTCTCCAGTACCATTTGTTGAAGAACTGTTCTTTCCCCATGTATATGCTTGGTGCCTCTGTCAAAAATGAGTTGGTGGTAAATGCATAGATTTATATCTAGATTCTTTATTCTCTTCCATTGGTCTATGTATCTGATACTGGTGTATCAGTGTCATGGTGATTTGGTTACTATAGGTTTGTAGTTTATTTTGAAGTCAGGTAGTGTGATGCTTCCAGCTTTGCCATTTTTGCTTATGATTGCTGTATTAGTCTGTATTCATACTGTGAAGAAATACCTGAGACTGGGTAATTTATAAAGAAAAAACGATTTAATGGACTCAAAGTTCACATGGCTGGGGAGGCCTCACAATCATGGTGGAAGGCAAAGGAGAAGCAAAGGTACATCTTACATGGTGGCAGGCAAGAGGGCATGTGCAGGGGAGCTTCCCTTCATGAAACAATCAGATCTCATGAGACTTATTCACTATCACGAGAACAGCATGGGAAAAACTTGCCCTCATGATTCAATTACCTGCCACTGGCTCCCTCCCATGACATGTGGGAATTATGGGAGCTATAATTCAAGATGAGATTTGGGTGGGGACACAGCCAAGCCATATCATTCCACCCCAACGCCTCCCAAATCTCATGTCCTCACATTTCAAAACCAATCATGCCTTCCCAAAAGTCTTAACTTATTTCAACATTAACTCAGAAGTCCACAGTCCAAAGTCTCATCTGAGACAAGGCAAGCCCCTTCTGCCTACAGTCTGTGAAATCAAAACAAGTTAGTTACTTCCTAGATACAGAGGAGGTACAGGCATTGGATAAATACACCTGTTCCAAATGGGAGAAAGTGGCTAAAGCAGAGAGGCTGTGGGCTCCCCATACAAATCTGAAATCCAGCAGGGCAGTCAAATCCTAAAGCTCTAAAATGATCTTTTTTGACTCCATGTCTCACATCCAGGTTACACTGATGCAAGAGGTGGTTTCCCATAGTCTTGGGCAGCTCTGCCCCTATAGCTTTGCAGGGCACAGGCCCCTTCCTGGCTGCTTTCATGGGCTGACACTGAGTGTTTGCAGCTTTTCTAGGTGCATGGTGCTAGCTGTCAGTGGATCAATCATTCTGGGGTCTGGAGTTCAGTGGCATTCTTCTCACAGCTCTACTAGCCAATGTGCCAGTGGACTCTGTGTGGGGGCTCACACCGCACTTTTCCCTACTGCGCTACCTCAACATAGGTTCTCTATGAGGGCTCCAATTCTGCAGAAAACTTCTGCCTGGACATCCAGGCATTTCCATACATCCTCTGAAATCTAGGCAGAGGTTCCCAAACCTCAGTTCTTGACTTCTGTGTACCCATAGGCCCAATACCACATATAAACTGCCAAGGCTTGGGGCCTGCACCCTCTGAAGCAACTGCCTGAGCTGTACATTGGCCTCTTTTAGCCATGGTTGGGATGCAGGGCACCAAGTCCCAAGACTGGACAAAGCAGTAAGGCCCTGGTCCCTGATCGTGAAACCATTTATTTCCCCTAAGCCTCCAGACCTGTGATGGGAGGGGCTGCCATGAAGACCTGCAACATAACCTGAAGACATTTTCCCCATTGTCCTGGTGATTAAGATTTGGCTCCTTGTTACTTATGCAATTTTTCATAGCTGACTTGAATTTCTCCTCAGAAAATGGGTTTTTATTTTCCTCTTCATCGGGCTGAAAATTTTCCAAACTTTTATCCTCTGCTTCCCTTTTAAACATAAGTTCCAATTCCAAACCATATCTTTGTGAATGAATAAAACTGGATGCTTTTAAGAGCACCCAAGTCACATCTTGAACACTTTGGTGCTTAGAAACTTTTTCCACCAGATACTCTAAATAATTTCTCTCAAGTTCAAGGTTTCACAGATCTCTAGGGCAGGGGCAAAATGCTGCCATTCTCTTTGCTAATGCATAGCAAGAATCACCTTTGCTCCAGTTCCCAATAAGTACCTCATCTCTTTCCAGGACCACCTCAGCTTGGGCTTTATTGTCCATATCACTACTAGCATTTTGGTGAAAACCATTAAACAAATCTTTAGGAAGCTCCAAACTTTCCCTCATCTTCCTGTTTTCTGAGCCCTTCAAGTCTCTAGGAAGTTCCAAACTTTCCCACATTTACCTGTTTTCTTCTGAGCCCTCCAAACTGTTCCAGCCTCTGCTTGTTACCGAATTCCAAAGTCACTTCCACATTTTTAGCTATCCTTACAACAGTACCCCATTCTACTGGTACCAATTTACTGTATTAGTGCATTCTCATGCTGCTATAAGGACATACCCAAGACTGGGTAATTTATTAAGAAAAAGAGTTTTGATGGACTCACAATTCCACATGGCTGGGCAGGCCTCACAATCATGGTGGAAGGTGAAGGAGGAGCAAAGGCACATCTTACATGGTGGCAGGCAAGAGAGCATGTGCAGGGGAACTGCCCTTTAGAAAACCACCAGATCTCAGCCAGGCGTGGTGGCTCACACCTGTAATCCTAGCACTTTAGGAGGCTGAGGTGGGTGGATTGCCTGAGCTCAGGAGTTCGAGACCAGCCTGGGAAACATGGTGAAACCCTGTCTTTACTAAAATAGAAAAAATTAGCCAGGTGTGGCGACACGCACCTATAGTCCCAGCTACTCAGGAGGCTGAGGCAGGAGAATTGCTTGAACCCAGGAGGCAGAGGTTGCAGTGAGCCGAGATCATGCCACTGCACTCCAGCCTGGGTGACAGAGTGAAACTCTCAAAAAAAAAAAAAAAAAAAAAAAAACAGATCTCATGAGACATATTCACTATCTTCACTATCATGAGAATAGCATGGGAAAATTGCCCCCATTATTTAATTACCTCCTACCAGGTCCCTCCCATGAGACGTAAGGATTATGGGAGCTACAGTTCAAGACGAGATTTGGGTGGGAACACACCCAAACTATATTATTTGCCATGGCTATTTGGGATCTTTTGTGGTTCCATATAAATTTTAGGACTTTTTTTTCTATTTCTGTGAAGGATGTCATTGGTATTTTGTTGATTTTTATTTTAAATTTTAAAATTCTTTCATTTATATAAATTCATGGGGTACAATTGCTACTATATCTACTTATAGTGAGAACATGTGATATTTGTCTTTCTGTGTCTGCCTTCTTTCATTTAAAATGATTACCTCCAGTTCCATCCATGTTGCTGCAAAAGACATGATTTCATTCTTTTTTATGGCCAAATAGTATTCCATTGTATATATATACACCATATTTTCTTTATCTAATCATCCACTGATGGACATTTAGGTTGATTCCATATCTTAGCTATTGTGAATAGTGCTGTGATAAGCATGCAAGAGCAGATATCTTTTTGGTTTACTGATTTCTTTTCCTTTTGGAAGATACCCAGTAGTGGAATTGCTGGATCTAATGGTAGTTCTATTTTTAGTTCTTTGAAATATCGCCATACCGTTTTCCATAGAGGTTGTACTAATTTACATTCCTACCAACAGTGTTTAAGAGTTTCCTCATCTCCATATCCTCACCAACATCTCTTATTTTTTGACTTTTTAATAGTAGCCGTTCTGACTGGTGTAAGATGATATTACATTGTGGTTTTAATTTGCATTTCTCTAGTGATTAGTGATGTTGAGTATTTTTAAAATATATCTGTTGCCTATTTGTCTTCTTTTGGAAAATGTTTATATCCTTTGCCCACTTTTTAAAAAAATTTAAATTTTAACTTTTGGGATACATGTGCAGGATGTGCAGGTTTGTTGCATAGTAAACATCCGCCATGGTGGTTTGCTGCACCTATCAACCCATCACCCAGGTATTAAGCCCTGCATGCATTAGCTATTTATCCTGATGCTCTCCCTCCTCCAAACCCCGAAAGGCCCCAGTGTTTGTTGTTCCCTTCCCTGTGTTCATGTATTCTCATTGTTTGGCTCCTACTTATAAGTAAGAACATGTGGTGTTTGGTTTTCTGTTCCTGCGTTAGTTTTTGCCCACTTTTTAATAGGATTATTTGTCTTCTGTTTTTGTTGAGTTGCTTGAGTTCCTTGTATATTCTGGGTATTAGACTCTTGTTGGATGCGTATTTTGCAAATATTTTCTCCCATTCTACAAGTTGTCTCTTCACTCTGTTATTTTTTTGCTGTGCAGAAGCTTTTTAGTTTAAGTCCCATTTGTCTATTCTAGTTATTGTTGCCTGTACTTTTGAGGTCTTAGTCATGAATTCTTTGCCTAGACCACATTGTCGTTGGTATTTTGATAGGGATAACATTGACTCTGTAAATTGCTTTGGGTGGTATTTGTCATTGTAACAATATTCTTCCAATTCAGGAACATGAAATATTGTTCCATTTTTGTGGGTCCTTTTTAATTTCTTTAATCAGCATTTTATATTTTTTGTTGTATTGAGCTTTCATTTCTTTGGATAAATTAATTCCTAGGTATTTTGCATTCTTTGTAGCTGTTAAAATAGGATTATTTTCTTGATTTCCTTTTCAGATTGTTGTTGGTATATACAAATCCTACTGATATTTGTATGTTCATCCCGAAACTTCATTGAATTTTTTTGTAGCACAGACAACAAAAACAAACGTTTTCTGACAGAGTTTTTAGGTTTTTCTAAGTATAAGATCACGTCTACAAACAAAGCTAATTTGACTTCTTCCATTCTAGTTTGGTTACCCCTAATTTCTTTCTTTTGCCTAATCACTCTGGCCAGGACTTCTAGTATTAGGTTGAATAAAAGTGGTTAAAGTAGGCATCCTTGCCTTGTTTTAGTCCTTAGAGGAATGGCCTTCAATTTTTCCCTGTTCAGTATAATATTAGCGGTGAGTTTGTTGTATATGGCTCTCATTATGTTGAGGTATATTCCTGCAATGCCCAATTTGTTGAGGGTTTTTATAATAAAAGGATGTTGAATTTTATAGAATGCTTTCTGGCATCTATTTAAATGATCATATAGTTTTCGTTTTTGGTTCTGTTACTGTGATGTGTCACATTTATTGATTTGCATATGTTAAACTATCCTTGCATCCCTGGGATGAATCCCACTTAATTGTTGTGAATGATCTTTTAATGTGTTGTTGAATTTGGTTTGCTAGTATTTTGTTGATAATTTTTGCATCTATGTTTGTCAGGGATATTGGTGTATAGTGTTCTTTTTTTGTTGTGTTCTTATCTGGGTTTGACATCAGGGTAATGCTGGCCCCATGGAATGAGTTTAGAAGTATTCACATTGCTTCAATTTTCTTTGACGAGTTTCAGTAGAATTGGTATTATTTATTTAAATGTTTGGTAGAATTCAGCAGTGAGGCCATCATGTTGTGGGCTTTTCATAAACAGAAGACTCCTTTTTTTCTTTTTTTTTTTTCTTTTTTTTTTTTTTTTACAGGTTTCACCTCATAACTCACTATTGATTAGTTGAGGTTTTCTATTTCATCATAAACCATGAATCTTGGTAGGTTTTAGGTGTCCAGGAATTCACCCACTTCTTCTAGGTTTTCTAATTTGTTAGTGTATAGTTGTTCATAATAATCTATAATGATTCTTTGTATGTCTGTGGTCTCAATTGTTATGTTTCCTTTTTTTAAGTCTGATTTTATTTACTTAGGTCTTTTTTTTTCTTGGTTAGTCTAGCTAAGGATTTGTAAATTTTGTTTTTCTTGCCAAAAAAACAACTTTTTGTTTTGTTGATCTTCTGTGTTTTTTTAGCCTCAATTTCATTTTTTTCCTGCTCTGATCTTTATGATTTCTTTCCTTCTACTAACTTGGGATTTAGTTTGTTACTGCTTTTCCAGCTCCTTGAGGGGCATCATTAGGTTGTTAATTTGAAATCTTTCTACTTTTTTGATACAGGCATTTATTTCTATAAATGTTTCTCTTAGAATTGCTTTTGCTGAATACCATAGATTTGGGTATGTTGTATTTCCATTTTTATTTGTTTTAAGAAATTTAAAAATTTCCTTTGTAATTTCTTCATTGATTCCTTCAAGAGCATGTTGTTTAATTTCCGTGTGTTTGTGTAGTTTATGAGGATTCCCTTGTTATTGATTTCTAGTTTTATTTCATTGTGGTCAGAAAAGATACTTGATATGATTTCTACTGTTTTGAATTTGCTTTTTTTAATTATACTTTAAGTTTTAGGGTACATGTGCACAACATGCAGGTTTGTTACATATGTATACATGTGCCATGTTGGTGTGCTGCACCCATTAACTTGTCATTTAACATTAGGTATATCTCCTAATGCTATCCCTCCCCCCTCCCCACACCCCACAACAGGCCTCAGTGTGTGATTTTCCCATTCCTGTGTCCATGTGTTCTCATTGTTCAATTCCCACCTATAAGTGAGAACATGCGGTGTTTGGTTTTTTGTCCTTGCGATAGTTTGCTGAGAATGATGGTTTCCAGCTTCATCCATGTCCCAACAAAGGACATGAACTCGTCCTTCTTTATGGCTGCATAGTATTCCATGGTGTATATGTGCCACATTTTCTTAATCCAGTCTATCATTGTTGGACATTTGGGTTGGTTCCAAGTCTTTGCTATTGTGAATAGTGCTGGAATAAACATATGTGTGCATATGTCCTTATAGCAGCATGATTTATAATCCTTTGGGTATATACCCAGTAATGGGATGGCTGGGTCAAATGGTATTTCTAGTTCTAGACCCCTGAAGAATTGCCACACTGACTTCCACAATGGTTGAACTAGTTTACAGTCCCACCAACAGTGTAAAAGTGTTCCTACATCTCCACGTCCTCTCCAGCACCTGTTGTTTCCTGACTTTTTAATGATTGCCATTCTAACTGGTGTGAGATAGTATCTCATTGTGGTCTTGATTTGCATTTCTCTGATGGCCAGTGATGGCGAGCATTTTTTCATGTGTCTGTTGGCTGCATAAATGTCTTCTTTTGAGAAGTGTCTGTTCATATCCTTTGCCCACTTTTTGATGGGGTTGTTTGTTTTTTTCTTGTAAATTTGTTTGAGTTCTTTGTAGATTCTGGATATTAGCCCTTTGTCAGATGAGTAGATTGCAAAAATTTTCTCCCATTCTGTAGGTTGCCTGTTCACTCTGATGGTAGTTTCTTTTGCTGTGCAGAAGCTCTTTAGTTTAATTAGCTCCCATTTGTCAATTTTGGCTTTTGTTGCCATTGCTTTTTGGTGTTTTAGGCATGAAGCCCTTGCCCATGCCTATGACCTGAATGGTATTGCCTAGATTTTCTTCTAGGGTTTTTATGGTTTTGGGTCTAACATGTAAGTCTTTAATCCATCTTGAATTAATTTTTTTATAAGGTGTAAGGAAGGGATCCAGTTTCAGCTTTCTGCATATGGCTAGCCAGTTTTCCCAGCACCATTTATTAAATAGGGGATCCTTCCCCCATTTCTTGTTTTTGTCAGGTTTGTCAAAGATCAGATGGTTGTAGATGTGCGGTGTTATTTCTGAAGGCTCTGTTCTGTTCCATTGATCTATATCTCTGTTTTGGTACCAGTACCATACTGTTTTGGTTACTGTAGCCTTGTAGTATAGGTTGAAGTCAGGTAGTGTGATGCCTCCAGCTTTGTTCTTTTGGCTTAGGATTGACTTGGCAATGTGGGCTCTTTTTTGGTTCCATATGAACTTTAAAATAGTTTTTTCCTATTCTGTGAAGAAAGTCTTTGGTAGGTTGATGGGGATGGCATTGAATCTATAAATTACCTTGGGCAGTATGGCCATTTTCACAATATTGATTCTTCCTACCCATGAGCATGGAATGTTCTTCCATTTGTTTGCATCCTCTTTTATTTCCTTGAGCAGTGGTTTGTAGTTCTCCTTGAAGAGGGCCTTCACATCCCCTGTAAGTTGGATTCCTAGGTATTTTATTCTCTTTGAAGCAATTGTGAATGGGAGTTCACTCATGATTTGGCTCTCTGTTTGTCTTTATTGGTGTATAAGAATGCTTGTGATTTTTCACAATGATTTTGTATCCTGAGACTTTGCTGAAGTTGCTTATCAGCTTAAGGAGATTTTGGGCCGAGATGATGGGGTTTTCTAGATATACAATCATGTCATCTGCAAACAGAGACAATTTGACTTCCTCTTTTCCTAATTGAATACCCTTTATTTCCTTCTCCTGCCTGATTTCCCTGGCCAGAACTTCCAACACTATGTTGAATAGGAGTGGTGAGAGAGGGCGTCCCTGTCTTGTGCCAGTTTTCAAAGGGAACGCTTCCAGTTTTTGCCCATTCCGTATGATATTGGCTGTGGGTTTGTCATAGATAGCTCTTATTATTTTGAGATACATCCCATCAATACGTAATTTATTGAGAGTTTTTAGCATGAAGCATAGTTGAATTTTGTCAAAGGCCTTTTCTGCATCTATTGGGATAATCATGTGGTTTTTGTTGTTGGTTCTGTTTATATGCTGGATTACGTTTATTGATTTGCATCTGTTGAACCAGCCTTGCATCCCGGGGATGAAGCCCACTTGATCATGGTGGATAATCTTTTTGATGTGCTGCTGGATTTGGTTTGCCAGTATTTTATTGAGGATTTTTGCATCAGTGTTCATCAGGGATATTGGTCTAAAATTCTCTTTTTTTGTTGAGTCCCTGCCAGGTTTTGGTATCAGGATGATGCTGGCCTCATAAAATGAGTTAGGGAGGATTCCCTCTTTTTCTATTGATTGGAATAGTTTCCGAAGGAATGGTACCAGCTCCTCCTTGTACCTCTGGTAGAATTTGGCTGTGCATCCATCTGGTCCTGGACTTTTTTTGGTTGGTAAGCTATTAATTATTGTCTCAATTTCAGAGCCTGTTATTAGTCTATTCAGAGATTCAACTTCTTCCTGGTTTAGTCTTCGGAGGGTGTATGTGTCGAGGAATTTATTCATTTCTTCTAGATTTTTCTAGTTTATTTGCATAGAGGTGTTTATAGTATTCTCTGATGGTAGTTTGTATTTCTGTGGGATTGGTGGTGATATCCCCTTTATCATTTTTTATTGTGTCTATTTGATTCTTCTCTCTTTTCTTCTTTATTAGTCTTGATAGTGGTCTATCAATTTTGTTGATCTTTTCAAAAAACCAGCTCCTGGATTCATTGATTTTTTTGAAGGGTTTTTTGTATCTCTCTCTCCTTCAGTTCTGCTCTGATCTTAGTTATTTCTTGCCTTTTGCTAGCTTTTGAATGTGTTTGCTTTTGCTTCTCTAGTTCTTTTAATTGTGATGTTAAGGTGTCAATTTTAGATCTTTCCTGCTTTCTCTTATGAGCATTTAGTGGTATAAATTTCCCTCTATGCACTGCTTTGAATGTGTCCCAGAGATTCTGGTATGTTGTGTCTTTGTTCTCGTCGGTTTCAAAGAACATCTGTATTTCTGCCTCCATTTCCTTATGTACCCAGTAGTCATTCATGGCAGGTTGTTCAGTTTCCATGTAGTTGAGCGGTTTTGAGTGAGTTTCTTAATCCTGAGTTCTAGTTTGATTGCACTGTGGTCTGAGAGACAGTTTGTTATAATTTCTATTCTTTTACATTTGCTGAGGAGTGCTTTACTTCCAAGTATGTGGTCAATTTTGGAATAGGTGTGGTATGGTGCTGAAAAGAATGTATATTCTGTTGATTTGGGGTGAAGAATTCTGTAGATGTCTGTTAGGTCTGCTTGGTGCAGAGCTGAGTTCAATTCCTGGATATCCTTGTTAACTTTCTGTCTCGTTGATCTGTGTAATGTTGACAGTGGGGTGTTAAAGTCTACCATTATTATTGTGTGGGAGTCTAAATCTCTTTGTAGGTCTCTTAGGACTTGCTTTATGAATCTGGGTGCTCCTGTATTGGGTGCATATATATTTAGGATAGTTAGCTCTTCTTGTTGAATTGATCCCTTTACCTTTATGTAATGGCTTTCCTGTCTCTTTCGATCTTTGTTGGTTTAAAGTCTGTTTTATCAGAGACTAGGATTGCAACCCCTGCCTTTTTTTGTTTTCCATTTGCTTGGTAGATCTTCCTCCATCCCTTTATTTTGAGCCTATGTGTGTCTCTGCATGTGAGATGGGTTTCCTAAATACAGCACACTGATGGGTCTTGACTGTATCCCATTTGCCAATCTGTGTTTTTTAATTGGAGCATTTAGCCCATTTACATTTAAGGTTAATATTGTTATGTGTGAATTTGATCCTGTCATTATGATGTTAGCTGGTTATTCTGCTCATTAGTTGATGCAGTTTCTTCCTATCATCAGTGGTCTTTACAATTTGGCATGTTTTTTCAGTGGCTGGTACTGGTTGTTCCTTTCCATGTTTAGTGCTTCCTTCAGGAGCTCTTGTATGGCAGGCCTGGTGGTGGCAAAATCTCTCAGCATTTACTTGTCTGTAAAGTATTTTATTTCTCCTTCACTTAGGAAGGTTAGTTTGGCTGGATATGAAATTCTGGGTTGAAAATTCTTTTCTTTAGGAATGTTGAGTATCAGCCCCCACTCTCTTCTGGCTTGTAGAGTTTCTGCTGAGAGATCAGCTGTTAGTCTGATGGGCTTCCTGTTGTGGGTAACCCGACCTTTCTCTCTGGCTGCCCTTAATATTTTTTCCTTCATTTCAACTTTGGTGAATCTGACAATTATGTGTCTTGGAGTTGCTCTTCTTGAGGAGTATCTTTGTGGTGTTCTCTGTATTTCCTGAATCTGAATGTTGGCCTGCCTTGCTAGATTGGGGAAGTTCTCCTGGATAATATCCTGCAGAGTGTTTTCCGACTTGGTTCCATTCTCCCCGTCACTTTCAGGTACACCAATCAGACGTAGATTTGGTCTTTTCCCATAGTCCCATATTTCTTGGAGGCTTTGTTCATTTCTTTTTATCCTTTTTTCCGTAAACTTCTCTTCTTGTTTCATTTCATTCATTTGATCTTCCAACACTGATACCCTTTTTTCCAGTTGATCGAATTGGCTACTGAGGCTTGTGCATTCGTCTCATAGTTCTTGTGCCATGTTTTTCAGCTCCCTCAGGTCCTTTAAGGACTTCTCTGCATTGGTTGTTCTAGTTAGCCATTCATCTAATCTTTTTTCAAGGTTTTTAACTTCTTTGCCATGGGTTGGAACTTCCTCCTTTAGCTCAGAGAAGTTTGATCATCTGAAGCCTTCTTCTCTCAACTCGTCAAAGTCATGCTTCGTCCAGCTTTGTTCCATTGCTGGTGAGGAGCTGCATTCCTTTGGAGGAGGAGAGGCGCTCTGATTTTTAGAGTTCCCTGTGTTTCTGCTCTGTTTTTTCCCTATCTTTGTGGTTTTATCTACCTTTGGTCTTTGATGTTGGTGACGTACAGATGGGGTTTTGGTGTGGATGTCCTTTCTGTTTGTTAGTTTTCCTTCTAACAGTCAGGACCCTCAGCTGCAGGTCTGTTGGAGTTTGCTGGAGGTCCACTCCAGACCCCGTTTGCCTGGGTATCAGCAGCGGAGGCTGCAGAACAGCGGATATTGGTGAACAGCAAATGTTGCTGCCTGATCGTTCCTCTGGAAGTTTTGTCTCAGAGGAGTACCTGGCTGTGTGAGGTGTCAGTCTGCCCCTACTGTGGGGTGCCTCCCAGTTAGGCTACTTGGGGTTCAGGGACCCACTTGAGGAGGCAGTCTCTCTCTTCTCAGATCTCAAGCTGCGTGCTGGGAGAACCACTACTCTCTTCAAAGCTGTCAGAGAGGGACATTTAAGTCTGCAGAGGTTTCTGCTGCCTTTTGTTTGGCTATGTCCTGCCCACAGAGGTGGAGTCTACAGAGGCAGGCAGGCCTCCTTGAGCTGAGGTGGGTTCCACCAAGTTCCAGCTTCCCAGCTGCTTTGTTTACCTACTCAAGTCTCAGCAGTGGCGTGTGCCCCTCCCCCATCCTTGCTGCCACCTTGCAGTTTGATCTCAGACTGTTGTGCTAGCAATGAGCGAGGCTCCATGGGTGTAGGACCCTCTGAGCCACGTGCGGGATACAATCTCCTGGTGTGCTGTTTGCCAAGACCATTAGAAAAGTGCAGTATTAGGGTGGGAGTGACCGGATTTTCCAGGTGCCCTCTGTCACCCCTTTCCTTGGCTAGGAAAGGGAATTCCCTGACCCCTTGCACTTTCTGGGTGAGGTGATGCCTCGCCCTGCTTTGGCTCATGCTTGGTGCACTGCACCCACTGTCCTGCATCCACTTTCTGACACTCCCCTGTGAGATGAACTCAGTACCTCAGTTGGAAAAGCAGAAATCATTCGTCTTCTGCATCGCTCATGCTGGGAGCTGTAGACTGGAGCTGTTCCTATTCGGCCATCTTGGCTTCACCCTGTTTTGAATTTGTTGAGGCTTGTTTT